>NC_073255.2:34351060-34654090 GCF_029289425.2 Pan paniscus | reverse complement strand
CCTCATTGGCTGTGCACTTTGGCATGGCCCATTGCGTGAAGTTTCCAGTGAGACAGAAAGTCACTCAGACTCGCGAGCCTGTACCAAGCAGCAGGAATGAGAAGAGAAATGAGGTAGACATCAGTAGACCAGTGAGGTGGAGGTGGAAGCTGCCGAAGAATGGGGGAGAGAAATGGCTGAGCCAGGCTGGTTTGGAATCAGACTCTAAAGCTGCCAGATCCAGCTACCTAAGATGCCACCTGCCACAGGGAAGCTAGGCAGTGCTACTTCTGAACATTTAAAACCTTCTGCTCAAGTGTATTCAAGCAGTTTATGCTCCACAGTAAACCAATCAGAAAAAAAGGTCTTACCGGGGGTGCTGATGGTGGGGGAGGGGGAGGAGCCCCCAGAGGCGGGGGAGGTGGAGGCAGAGGAGGTGGGGGTGGCGGTGGCACTGGCATGTGTCACGGTGTTGATGTCTCCTGCTTATTAATGGTCCCAAGAGAGTGGCTTCTGCTCTGAAAAAGAGAAAAAGGATGGCTTTAAACTTGGATTTCTTTACTTACATGCAGGAAATGTGTATCTTGCAGACATGCATATTATAGTCAGCTTGATTCTTTCACCTGTTCATTCATTCACTCATTTGTTCATTCATTTATTCACAGAGTGCCCACTCTGAGGCAAGCCTTGTGCTAAGTGCTGGAGATTGACAAAAGCAGCCAGATTCTAGAGATAATAGGTGTTAAAACTGATAGAATTTAGCTATTTGTGTCTCAGTACAAATAGAATATACATATATATGTATATATATATATAGCAATCCTTCATTCCATAATAATTTTTCCAGATAACTGACTTCTACCTCTTTAGCATTAAATTTTTAGTTTTATCGTTTTCAATCATTCTGCATAGACTCCCATTTTCCTAAGCAGAGCAAACAGAATGAAATGTAACCTTTTCTGAATGTCACAGGCTCAACATGAACTCATGATGCCAGCCTCGAGCAAGGCTTAGGGCGCTAGTCATTTTCCTGCCTCTTTCTCTCCTGTCAGCTCTTACTTTCCCTGCTATTCCTGTGTCATCATTTCTACCCAGCCATCTGGATGAGGATGGGCCACTCCTCTCCTCTGCCTAGACATTCTATCTGGTATTTGCTATGCAGGGGGCTTTTTGGCATGATTCTGCCAATATGATTCTGTTTCAAATAGTTAATATTATAGGAGGTCTGATCTCTGGATAAATGTGTGGAGCCTGTATGTGTGCATGCATATGTGTGTATGTGGGCATGTGTCTTAGAACCCATAGCAAGGCACACTGCAAGGACTTAAAATCTGTATTAAAGAAAAACCCCATAGTTTATAAGAATTGGAAAAACCTATATGAGAACCTAAAAACAATCAAAGCAGAAACTGAAATAAACCTTACACTTGGGCAGGGGTGATTTTGTATTCCAGCTGTCCCTTTGGTTACTGGAGGACCAGAACAAGGCCTGTCCCTATGTTTTTTCATCTTTAAAATCCTGTGGCATTTATGTTTTTTCATGTTAATATTCTTGTCTCCACAGAGGCCAAAAGCATTTATGCAATGTGATGCTTTCTTGTTAGCATAGTCCACTGAATTTTGCCCACCTAATATGTTAGTTCTTTTTATCTTTTTATAAATGGCAATTATGTGACACACTAATCACACTTATTTCTACAAGAATCTTCTAAGGTCAGGGCTTCAACGCCCTGGCATCCCCATTTTTATAGATAAAGAAAAGGATGTTCAGAGACATTAACTCTTTTGCTCAAAGTCACCTATACTATAACCAGCAGACCTGGGATTGGAACCAAGGCTTAATAGGTTCTAAAGTCCAAGAATATCAGATTTATCATTTTAACACCTTTTAAGTATACAATTCAGTGGCGTTAAGTGCATTCACAATGCTGTGCAAACAGCATCACTATCCATTTCCAAAACTTGTTCATCATCCCAAACAGAAACTCTGTACCCATTAAACAATAACTCCCCACTGTCTCCTCCCCTCAGCCCCCAGTAACCTCTGTTCTACTTTCTGTCTCTATGAATTTGTCTAGTCTAGGTACCTCATATATGTGGAACCATACAATATAATATTTGTCCGTTTGAGTCTGGCTTATTTCATTTAGCATAATGTTTTCAACCTTCATTCATGTTGTAGCATGGATCAGAAATTCATTCTGAATTATTCCATTGTACGTATACACCACATTTAGTTGAGCCATTCATCTATTGATGAGTGCCTGGGTTGCTTTCACCTTTGGGGTGTTGTGAGAAATGCTGCTATGAACATTGGTGTACAAATATCTCTTCAAGACCTTGCTTTTCATTCTTTTCAGCGTATATGCAAGAGTGGAATTGCTGGATCATATGGTACCATCTTTTTTCCCAGCAGGATTAATCTAAAATTATACAAAAATTGAAAATGGCGTAAAATATGTGTGTCAGTGCAACTTTTTTGGGGAAAGAGTCCATGATAGTTTTCCTAAGAGTTCCAAGGAGGTGCATAAGCTGATTGTTGTACACAACTACACTTTTCTTACAAAGTATTTCAGGCTCCTTGAAAGAAGGAGCCTGATCATTACTGTGTTACTGCCTCATTCCTTGATATTAAAACAAGAACAGAAAGACCGAAAAGGAAAATACTCATCAGAGTCCACAGCATAAAACCATAGTAGAATTGAGCAGAGATCTCATGGGGTAGTATGTGTTTCTTTCAGGTAACATCAGTGTTATTTTATTACCAAAACTAAACTAATGGTGCACTAAACTAATACACACAATGACATAGGGTTAGACACAGTTAGCATTTTACAGGCTGATGCTAAGGCAACTTGGATGCAGGCCCACAATTTAGTTGGAACAAGCACAAATTATCAGATATTTGTATTTTAACACTTTCTTTTACAGGAGGCACTGGGTCTATTTTTTATGATCTTTTATTCAGTGGCAAAAATATTTTTAGTCAAAAATTTATAGCAAAGATTAAAGAGTTGGTTGAAGTATTAACAGAACAAGAGACTATCTAGAGGTCTCATTATATAAGGATCTCATCTTTTAACTAAGACACATGACAGGAGACAGAAATGCTTCCCCTGGTGAAAAACTGGAAAAGGTGGGGAAGAATAACCTTTAAAAACGGAAATACCACTTACCTAAGGGTTTTGTCATTTACCTAAGAAAAAATAACTGTATAAAGAGACTTTAAGGAGAACTACAGCAGAGCTATTCCTGTAATCCCTCAGCACATGGCTAGACTGCATCTCCCAGCCTCCCTTGCAGCTAGGTGTGACCACGAGACTGAGTTCTGGTCAATGCAATGAAGGTCGAAGTGATGTGCTATTACTTCTGGGCTGGTTCAGAAAGACCTTCTGCCCACGACTTTTCTCTTTCTCTGCCCATTGACTGTAGCAAAGGTCCTATGTGTTGGCAGAGCCACAAGATGAAAGGAGTCCGGGTCCCTGACTCACCTGTAAGACTACCTGCCAAACACCTGATTAGACTTTACGTATGTGAAAAATAAACTCCCATTGTGTTAAGCCATGAAGATTTTTGAGTTAATTTGTTTTATCCAGTAATATTGAACCTATCCAATATAGGAACTAAATAAAATACAGTTGATTCTCATTATTCACTATAGTTATGTTTAGAAAGTTGTCATGAACACAGAGTGTGATGATTACTTTTATGTGTCAACTTAATTGGGCTAAGGGTTGCCCATCTGGCTGGTAGAACATCATTTCTGGGTGTATCTGTAAAGGTGTTTCCAAAACAGGTTAGCATTTGAATCTGCAGACTGAGTAAAGGTCTCCCTCACCATTGCGGGTGGGCGCCATCTAATCCGTTGAGGGCCCAGATAGAACAAGACAACCCATGGCCAACGGCACTAGGAGTCATGTCTGAACAAATCTTATCAAACACTTATATTTTCTCCATAAGGCACATCACGGCCTTCTTGGGCTTAAGAATACTAGGCAGCGCTTCAGCACTTTGCTTGGGGCCATTTTAAACGGCAAAACCACCAACAATAAGTACAAAATTTGGAAAAAACGTGGCATTAACACAGACTGCGAGAGGGGCACTTGTTTATAGGATAAGAGCTGAAACAAGAAGGCAGAGTGTCCTGTTATTTCAGCTCAGCTGGGAACATGCTCGTCAGTGTCTACAGTTTTTCACCACTTTTCACATGCCTGGGAATGACCACAAAAGCACCGTGAGTACTGATTTTGGAGTTACAAATACACTTTCGTGAGTACACGTAGGTGAATTTGCAAATGTAGAATCTGCAAGTAATAAGGATTGGCTCTATACCTTTTTGACTCTCCCACCCGGTAGGTGCTCAGCACTGCACTGGGGACTTCTAAGACATTTTATGTAATCCTCTCAACAACCACGTGGTAGATGCTGATATTTCCTTGTAGCAAATAACCCAACTTTGCCTCAGAGAAGTATGCAATTTCTACTAAATTTCAGAAAGATCATCAGAGCTGAGTTTAAAGCCCTGGTTTTTCTTATCTAAAACCTCATTTCTTTTTTTTTTTGAGACAGAGTCTCGCTCTGTCACCCAGGCTGGAGTGCAGCGGCGTGATCTCGGCTCACTGCAACCTCCACCTCCTGGGTTCAAGCGATCCTCCCACCTCAGCCTCCCAAGTAGCTAGGACTACAGGCACACACTGCCACCCCTGGCTAATTTTTGTATTTTTAGTATAGATGGAGTTTTGCCATTAAAACCTCATTTCCACTGCACCACATTACTTTATTAGCTTGATGTGATTCAGGTCAAGTTATATCCCTGCTTCCATTTTGCAAAGATTTAAAAATATTTTTGAGACCCTTAAGTGAAAGAAACCCCATAAAGGTGGCTGTAATTCTTCTGCTTGCCCCTCCCTCACCTGAGCGGCCTTGGTTTCCATCTAGTTTTATCTTTAGGAACCTGGGAATGCTTAGGTGCCACCGAGATGCTGCCTCGCTGAAGTCACAGGCAAGGATTTTTCAAAATCCGGGATTAGAGGATAGTTTTATATGTAGTGTTTGATGGCTGTGAAAGGCTTTTTTTTTCCCAGATACAATAATTAAGCAATTATCTAAAGAAGTATTTGTTAAAATCTGACAGTTGAGAATGCTGAGCTCCAGGAAGTCAGGGGCTGCACCCAAGAGCTCTTCGAGGCTTTGTGTTCTCTCAACCCATTTAAAAATGTTGTTTTGCTCTGAAGTGTATTTAAAATGTTTAGGATGTAAAAGGACAGATTCTCAAAGGCTTTTATACTTTCTCCCAATTCATGAACTATCGCAAAACAGCATCGAAATACACATCCAAGCACCATTAGAGGGTGGTGAGGGAAACAGAACTAACACGCACTTTCACGGGAGGCCCGAATACAGCACCTGCTCTCAGAACCAGACGGCCCCAGGTTCCACTTCCACCTTTCCCTTTTCCTGGCCGTGTGGCCTTGGTCAGGTCACTTTACCTTACTGGGCCTCCTTTTCTTCATTTGTAAATTAGGAGTGATAATGCTTAATTCTGTTTGTTTTCACAATTAAAACAAACACTGTATATGAAGACACAGTACACGTCCTGACACATACGTGGAAGTGACACTTATCATCACCACTACAAATAACTATGTTAAAAGCAGGAGTCAATTCAGGCACGGTGGCTCACGCCTGTAATCCTAGCACTTTGGGAGGCCGAGGCAGGTGGATCACTTGAGGTCAGGAGTTCCAAACCAGCCTGGCCAACGTGGTGAAACCCCGTCTCTACTAAAAATACAAAAAAATTAGCCAGGTGTGGTGGCAGGCTCCTGTAATCCCAGCTACTTGGGAGGCTGGCTGAGGTGGGAGAGTGGCTTGAACCTGGGAGGCGGAGGTTGCAGTGAGCCTAGATTGCGCTGCTGCACCCCAGCCTGGGCAACAGAGCAAGACTCTGTCTCAAAAAAAAAAAAAAGAAAAAAAAAAGCAGGAGTCAGATAAATGCCCCAGGAGAGGTAGAGAGTGCTAACGGATAGCATCATCCATTCAAACTTGAGGAGGAGGCGCAATAAAGAAACACTTGGTAGAAGTGATCTTATTTTTCACCAGGCAGAGAGGTGACTAAAGGAGTCTGTTCTAGTAAGCAGGAGCAGCAAATAATCAGAGATTTGGAAGTGGGAGAACACAAGCAGCCTGGGAGGCTCTGCATGTGTCGGGGAGAAGAGGAAAGGGCTGCCATGATGGAGGCTCCTCAATGACACTCAGCTATCCTGCAAGCATCTTCCTCCTTGGGCAGGGGTGCTCATCTGTCTTATGGTTGCCCACCGTCTTTTGAACACTTACCCTATGCTGGAGGAATTTCCCACATTGTGAGTCCCACCTCCTCCAGCCAGAAGTAGGAACTCCTTCCCCAGCATCCCTTGCCAGTAGGGAGCAGGCTGTGACCACCCACTCAGAGGTGGGCTAAATAACAGGTGAAAGAGCGCAGGCGGGACACGGCTACAGGACATGGACCTGGGTCTGCAGTGGGAGCCCCTCTCAGCGTGGGTTGGGTGATATTCCATGGGAATACGAGCCCAGTATTGGCCAGAACCCCCTACTTCCCTCTTCCAAAAGCCCCGTATCTATCTAGATTTTTGCGCGAAGTTCAATTTTGAAATCTGGGTATGTAATTTAAAAAGCATTTTTAAAAGCCAGTGGGCCACAGAGCACAGAGCACGTCTGCAGGTCGCACAGGACATGCACTGCAACCTCTTTAGCGGGAGCTATTCCAGGGTGAGGGTACGGGCGCCCTACTTGATCCCTTTCTTTCCCTACATGTTCAGCCTGTCTGTACTCATTCAGAAGTGATGTGGACTGGGCTTGCCTCTCTTTTAATAAGAAATTATATATGTCTGTGTTCCAACCACACTTTGTGAGTTATTTCAGAAAGAAAGAACTCATGTAAGTAAT
The DNA here is from genome assembly GCF_029289425.2 of Pan paniscus. Classification (NCBI taxonomy): domain Eukaryota; kingdom Metazoa; phylum Chordata; class Mammalia; order Primates; family Hominidae; genus Pan; species Pan paniscus. The sequence goes on along the minus strand of NC_073255.2, from coordinate 34,647,169 downwards.
TTTACACACTAGTTGCTCTCGTCAAACTCTTTTTCTTCTCCAAGAGTAGCCTGTGAGAGTACAGCTGTTCACACACAGAAAGTGTGCTTATGTTTTTAAATATAAGCAAGAAAGATTACTGCCACCATCTGACAAAAGCATGTGGGCTGGGTGCAGTGGCTCATACCTGTAATCCCAGCATTTTGGGAGGCCGACATGGGTAGATAGCTTGAGCCCAGGAGTTCAAGATCAGCCTGGGCAACATGGCAAAATCCCATCTCTACAAAAAATACAAAAAAAATTAGCCAAGTGTGGTGGTGCACACCTGTAGTTCCGGCTACTCAGGAGGCTGAGGTGGGAAGATCACCTGAGCCTGGGGAAGTCAAGGCTGCAGTAAGCTGCGATTGTACCACTACGCTCCAGCCTGGGCGACAGAGTGAGACCCCACCTCAAAACAATAATAATAGTAAAATAACACACTTGACTAGGAATCTGCAAATAAGGTACTCTGCGCAATCCTAACTTTGTATGTTTTGACACTGTTCCTCTTTCAAAGAAACACATCCCTTGTTTCTTTGGCTATAAAATGGGGCAGAAGGAGGAGAATAATGATTTCTCACTTCTGAACCAATGAAGGCTAATAAACCCCATGACGCAATATATATCTCACATTATGATCTCAGTAGGGTCCTGCCACCTCTAAGCATCCATCATTCATCTATTAAAGGTAACTTGCGGCCAGGAGATAGCAGCCCACAAGCCCACGTGCAAACAAGGAACAAATAAAGGGGTTCTCAACGTAAATGTAGTAAAGTTTCTAAAGCTATAAGTAAAATAATAAAAGACTTTTATTTTTAAACATCTCTCCAGGTGATGATGAGAATGTTTTATGATGGTCACTTTCTGTTGTCACTTTCTTGTCATTTAATGAGCAAATTCTCTGTTCACATCTCTCTCCTTGGACTTCCAACCTATGAGACTGTCCTCTTTTTGGCCAAATGGAAGTTGCTGCTCTCACTCTTCTCAATGATATAAAAAATCTGTAAATATTTAGCTTTTGTGGGGAGGTGGGGCATGTTGGCCTGAGTAAGCAGAGAAGCCAGGAACAGGATTGGGGGAAATCTGATGAAAAAATCACTGAGCATGTATTTGTGCTCTAGATAACAGTGAAGCAAATTAGCCCTGACACAGCCCTTACTATGTGTCAGGCACTGTTCTTAGAGTGTTTCATATATTAGCCCTTTTTTAAGCACCATGACACCCCAATGAGATAGATACCATTATTATCTCCATTCTCCAGATGAGGCAATTGAAGGATGGAGAGGTCAAGAAACTTGCCCAAGGTCACACAGTGTCATTAGTGGAGGAGTTGGTACTCAAACCCAGAGTGTCAGGCTCCAGAGGCCAGGCTCTTAAGCACCATACTAAGTAAGGTCACTTGTATACAAATGACTTTCGTGGTTTTTGTGACAGCCGCATACCTCCTAAACTCACATTTATTTAACATTTACTATAAATCAAGTCATGCTTTCAGTCAAATAAGTTTATTTTGGAAAATAAACTTTATTATCATAAACGGAAAACCAATACCACTTGGTTTATAATAATGGAAAGTAATACTAAGAATAAATGGAAGGTAATAATAAGAATAAACACAGGATCTCAGGAAGAATAAACACTTAGAAGGTAATAAAAAGAAGGAAAGTAATAATAAGAATAAACACAGCCATTATTTTAAAATGTTTATATAGTCTCTAAACTCATCTCCAGTTTCCCTAGCAATACCTAAACCAGGCTTTGGGGAACAGTGATCTAGGGTGGTATTTACCAAACTCCAGTGGAGGGTGAGTCACTGGAGATCTTGTTAAAATGCAGATTCTGATTCAGCTGATTCAGTAGGTCGGAGTTGGGGCCTGGGATTCTGCATTTCTAACAAGCTTCTGCGTAAGGCCGACACTGTGGATCTGGGGCCACACTGAGCAGCTCTCCAATGTGGAAGGCTGTAAGAAAGGCACCGTCTCCACACAGACCTACTGAAGCAGAATCTCTGAGAGCATCTTATCTACAGGGGAGTTTTATGCTCGCTAAAGTTTGAAGAACCCTGCTCTGGAACATCTAGGATGATGAAAGCATTCTGTCTCCCATAGAGTCAGAAGTTGTGGCCTCTGCTGAAAAGGCTCATTTTCATGTAGATTCATTTAATTTCAGCAGGCTGGGTCCATGCAAATGCTACTGTACTTGGAATTGAATATGACATACAAAGTGAAAGGGAAACCATTGCTCTCACACAGGCGACATGAACGACTTCTGACACCTGAGAAACACCAGCCCAGACATCGGCTCCAGAAACTGAACTGGCTCAGCCCTAACTGGGTATTAAAGTTAATTATCTGCTGAAGTGCTGAAAGGATTAATGTGGGTTTATCTATGTGAATTCTAAAATGGAAACATACTTTAACCACATCTAATATGAAACCCACTATGTACACATACTAAGATGAGCTCATAAATTGGTTTTCTTTTATAGGACTCATATTGAAATGCAAATTTGTTCCCAGATCATTCATTGAATTCACTCTAATTTTTGAACAGTATTTGGTGAAAGGAAAAAATTAAGATATTAATAATATTTATCACTGACTCAGGCATTTAAATGAGGGCTGAGTTCCATAAAAATTGTTATATGTGTGGTTCCCAAGGGTGAAAGGAGAAAATATTGATTTCCTGTCTTTCTTCTCTTTCATCCTTGAATTAATTAAGAACTGGGTTTATTAAAAAATACATGATATTAATCACACATTCACAAGTAAGCTTCATTTTATATAACAGTTATACTTCTAAAACAGGGTATCTCTAAGTTTTGGAAAATCAAGGTAAACCTTAAGCATAAAAAGGGAGCTTAATATTTTTTTCCTTCAACTTTTATTTTAATTTCTGGGGTACATGTGCAGGGTGTGCAGGTTTGTTACATAGGAAAACACATACCATGGTGGTTTGCTGCACTGATCAACCCATCATCTAGGTATTAAGCCCAGCATGCATTAGCTAAAGGGAGTTTATTATTCAACGGAAACTTACAATTAATATCATAAAATAATGAGCCATTTTACAAAATGAATGACCACCTCTTTATGTTATGATGCTAGATTTTATACGAATGGTGTTTTTTGCTTTCTTAAGGCTAAGGTGGTAACTTTTCACGTTGTACGTACTCCAAAAATGCTACTATTCCAAAAATCATTGAGGAAATAATGTGCAGATGGGAGGTAGTATTGGGTACAAGAAGAAACAAATCCTTTCTTTCCAGGTTTTGGGTGCGACTTTAGGTTAGTTTAAGTGCTTTAACCTTATTCCTACTGTTCCAGGATAAGCAGATTCTGACGCCCTGGCTCCCTCATCCAGTTTGAAGTTAGGCTAAAACCTCAAACAGCCTGCAGCAAGGAGCCTCCCTCATCTCAGCTACCAGGCAGATTCCTTCCTGAGGCAGCCAGCACATCACTGACAGCCAAGTCTCACAAATCGACTACAGGTGTCACCTATCAGCGTCCATGACATCACTCCCAGGTTTAACATGTACTCCTCTCTGGGCTACTTACTACGAAGTCAAACTCCACATCTCATCCTCCACTGTGTTCTGGGCCTCCTCCATTTTACCCACATCACACTGTTGACATTTTCTTATATTCTTTTTTTCTTTTTTTTTTTTTTAAATACATCTCTAAGTCTGCCCATGGTATTCAGGCTGCAGGTCAGGGCCTTCACCATCTGGAAAACACCTGCTAACCTGCAAAACTGTGTTCAGGTGCCAGCTTCTCTGCATTGGCTTTCTTCTCCCTTCGGGAGGGCTAACTGCCCCTATAGCACTTTGCACTTTGGTCACACTTCTACTATGGTACTGAGCACTCTGGCAATTTTCTTCTTCTTTTTCATTTTTGTTTTGTTTTGTTTGAGATGGAGTCTCGCTCTGTCACCCAGGCTGGAGTGCAGTGGCATGATCTCAGCTCACTGCAAGCTCTGCCCCACCAGGGCCAACCAATTCTCATGCCTCAGCATCCCTAATAGCTGGGATCACAGGGATGGGCCACCATGCCCGGACCTATTTTCCTTTTATATGTCTCTGTGTCTCCCTTCACTGGACCATGGGCTCCTCAAAGCTTCAAAGATAGGGACTACGTCTTTGGGATATTGGTATTGGCAAAGCCAAAAGTAATGCCGAATGCCAAATACCATTGCCTTGGTGTATTAGTCTGTTCTCGCGTTGCTATAAAGAAATACCTGAAAACTGAGAAATTTATAAAGAAAAGAGGTTTAATTGGCTCACAGTTCTGCAGGCTGTACAGGAAGCATAATGGCATCTGCTTCTGGGGAGGCCTCAGGGAACGTTTACTCATGGCAGAAGGCAAAGTGGGAACAGTGTCTTAAATGGCAGAAGCAGGACTGGGGTGGGGAGACTGGGGTGGGGATGCCACACACTTTTAAACAATCAGATCTCGTGAGAACTCACTCACCATCACAAGAGCAACGATGAGGGGATGGCACTAAACCAATAATGAGAAACCGCCCACGATCCAATCACCTGCCACCAGGCCCCACCTCCAACACTGGGGATTACAGTTCGACATGAGATTTGGGCAGGGATACAAATCCAAACCATATCAGTTGGTATCAAGATATTTTTGTATCAAGGCAATGGCATATAAACAAGGAATCAGGCTCCCGCAAAAGATGGAGACAAACCTTGTTAGCAGAACATTGAGAAAGTTATATGTGAATCTAGAAATGAGATATCATCTTAATGATTATTAAAGAAAAATATTGCAAACTAGAAAAGGGAAGAGAAGTGTCAAAGTTTCTGTCCAATGGTAGACCTCATTATTGGCGTGGGAATAAAATATATTCTGAATGTTGGGTTCTCCCAGGAGACGGAGGTTGCAGTGAGCCGAAATCGTGCCACCGCACTCCAGCCTGAGTGACAGAGTGAGACTCCATCTAAAAAAAAAAATGAATGTTGGGTTCTCAAAGCTTACAGTGCACACTAGAAAAGCCTTCTCTGGCATGACAAAAAGCAAGGCAATCAAAGAGAAATCATCTGATAGCTGGGAAAACTGGTCTCTAGTTCTGGCTTTCATTCCCATCTATTTGTTCAAGAAAAAGGTAGACTGTTTCTTCTTTCCTAAGTTGTATAAATATGAGGAGCAAAGGAGTACTGCTTTGAGATAAATAATAAAGAAATTTAAAATTGCATATGATCCTGTCCAAAAAACAAAGTTTTTCCAAATGTAATTTTTTAAAGTAAGGATATGGTGGCTTCTTGGAAATAGAAGTGGTCTTACTAAACGGCAGCAGAGAGGAGGCAGCTTGCTTTTAGATTTTTAGATTGAAAAACTCACTTCTCAAAATAAAGTTCAAGAAGGTCTTCCAGTTTTAAGACGGTAAAAATATCTGTTTCTTCCTTTTCTTGGAAATCATCTCAAGATAACAAAGAAAAAGAAAATATTCTTTGGTAAAACCATATCTCCGTAACTCTGCACTTTAATGAATGAGACAGGACGGTTCATTGCTCAGGATGATCTGACACGGGGTGTGGATATGCTGTAGAGGATACATTTGTGGCTGTAAGCCTCAGACAAAGCCTGCAGAGCCCTGCTCTCCAAAGTGGGAAACACTAGCTCCTTGGCAAAGAAAACCCATCAACTCTCATTTAGAATAATGGAAAAGGGTGTGTAGGATGGCAGCAGAACTGATCTTAGACCCTAGACCCACCAGGGAGCAGAGAAGATGGCAAAGGCAAGGCATTTCTGTAGGGACATTCTAGGAATGAGGTAGGCCAAGAAGACAGTGAATCTTGGGCAGCCTCAAAGCTACCCACCTCTACCGGCTGGGGAAAGGAGGGTCCAAAATTATTTGCAGGCACAGATGCAAATGTGCATTTCAATGAGTCTTATAACACACATACTTCTCTCTCTCTGTGTCATAAGGAGTTCCTCCCTAAGCCAAAAAGAATTCTTGCTGGTCTAGAACTTGCCATGGTCATTTCCTCAAGTAAATCTGAAAATAGTTGGTCCAAGAAGAGTTGATCTCATTTCAAGATGAATAATGAAAAAGAGAACCAGTATAAGATCTATACCAAAAAAAAAAAAAAAAACTAAGAAAAAAATAAGGAAAGGAATAGGAAAAGAACGATGATAAGTAAAGAACATTTATTAGAAAAAATACTGCTGTAAAGCAGATAAACACTGTGACAAGATATACAATTATTAACTCAAAGGATTTAATGAAATAATTAACCCTTTAAAACAAGGAATCAAAGAAAAGAGATAAGGACTCTGAGAATATCTAGCAAAATAATAGAGGATGAAAAATATCATGGCAGAAGTAAAAGAGAAAAATGAAGAACACACTAGGAGAAGCCCAAAGAAAACAGGGATTGTTGAAAACACACTGAGTACCATGGAGGATTGAGAAAAATGAGCAGAATGAAATGTAAATGGACAAAGAATTTGAAAGGATTAGAGAGAAACTGCTAGATATGGAAGACAAATGAAAAAGATAACTGGTTTTCCTGAGTAAAAGACATAAACAAATGGAAGAGAACAAATATTCAAACACATAATATCAAGCATATAATTTAAGAAAGCTTTTCAAAAGGAAGATTTAATTCTATACATTTAAAGGTACAAGGCAAGTCACAGTGGCTTATGCCTGTAATCCCCATACTTTGGGAGGCCAAGGCGAGAGAATCACTTGCACCAGGAGTTCATGAGCCTGGAAATATAGGGAGACCCTGTCTCTAGAGAAAAATTGAAAAATTAGCTGGGCATGGTGGCGTGTGTCTTGTCCCAGCTACTTGGGAGGCTGAGATGGGAGGATTGCTTGAGGCTAGAAGGTGGAGGCTGCAGTAAGCTGTGATCAAACCATAGCACTCCAGCCTGGATGACAGAGTGAGATTCTGTCTCAAAAATAAATAAATAAATTTATTAATAAATAAAATAAAAGGTCTGTGATATCCAAAGGAAAATCATATAGTTTTGGAGACATATTAGCCATGCCATCATATCCCAGAGAAACAATGTGTGACTTAAAAGTTTATATCCAGCCAAACTGTCATTGTAGTAAGAAGGCAAGTGGCAAATGTTTTTAAACATGCAAAATGTGTGTTTCTTGAATTTGTATTGAAGATACCACTGTAGGAAAAATGTCAGCTAATCAAGAGTTGAGGAGAGAAAGTGGGGACAAAGAAATGGCAGTAAGTATTGAATTAACTGCTGAATCAAGACTGAAACAGCTATGGAAATATGCTATCGGAAAGGAATGGAACTACTATTAATCATGGCAAAATGGAAAAACGTAACTTGCAAAAGTTATCAGGTGAAAAGGAAGATAAAGTGGGAGATATATGCATGTTGATTCCTTAGCTATTATACTCAAGCATAATACCTTTAAAGTTAATAAATCAAAATATCTTTAAAGAGAATAAATCATGTCTATTTCTCACAGGAGTATAAGTCAAGTATATTAAAAGGTTTAGTTTTGGAAAAACTAAAAAAAAGTGATTATATCAACTAGAATTGAATGGTGGAAAGGAGGTTTGGAAAGGGATAGAGGAGAGGTGGGAAGAAGTGGATATTCAGTATCATTTCTGTTGGGGAATCAGTGGATACTCTCTAAATTAAAAGAAACAACAACAGAGAATTATTATCATTACAAAGGGGATTGCTAGAAGAACTAAAGATAGGACACATCTCCCAAATGAATTACATGGGCACAAAGTAAGGAAAAAAACAGATCATGTAAAAAAAGCAAATTAAGCAATAAAAAATAGAAAACAGAACACATAACAAAAATAATAACAAACATATCTGCCATATCAATACACATAAATAGGCAGAGCTCACATATTAAAAGAAAAAGCCCTCAAACTGGACCAAATTCAACTATATACTGTGTAAAAGATACACACCTGATTTGAAACAGAGAAAATTAAAATCACCATAAAAACCATTAAACAAGGCAAAGAAAGATTCTTTATAATGGTAAAGGGAATAATATACAAAGTTTGAGTTAGCAGTCATGAATATCAATGTTCCAAATAGCAGTAACAAAATTAATAAAGCAAAGCTATAGGATATTATTCAAGGAAAGGAAGGCAAATCTATATTCGGATCAAGACTTTTATGGGTTCTCTCTCTGTCGTTATCATATTTAGTGGATCAAAAAAGTAAGGTTTTAAAATAAATAAATAAAATAATTGCAAGGTAGGGGGAAATATATGACTATACATTCTAAATATAGAAGACACATATTAAAGTGTCCCTAAACTAGCCACAGAAGGGACTATATATTAGCTGTAAATAGTGCAAAGAAAATCTTAACAAATTCTAAAACGTAGAAACAGAACAGATAATATTTTCTGTTCACAATCCTATCAAATGACAAAAATACAAAGAAAACTTTAAAATTCTATCACTTAGAAACTTTTAAACTTTATTTAACAGATCTCGGAACAAAAAGATATGAAAACCAAACTTAATGTGTACTGAGAAAATAAGGATAATGAAAACATTGCATATCAGAACCTATGGAATGCAGCTAATGAAAAATTCAGGGCAAAAATCATAGCTGTAAGTAAATATATTTATAAAACAAGGAATAAAAAACTCTCAAGAAACATGAGTAACAATAATATGAACCTAAAGGAGGCAGAAGGGAAGGAATTAACATTTATTTGTGAATTTTTGAAACCAGATATTTAGGAATTAGGAAAAAGATAAATGTTTAAATGAATATATCTAAAAGCTTAGTCTCTGAAAAACAAAAAACAATAAAATAAGTAACCATCTTACCTTAACCAAATGAGGGGAGGGAGAAAGAGAAAGCACAGATACACAAAATAAAACAAGAGACAGGGAAAATAATGATAGATAGAGAAGACATTAAAAGATTTTGCTGAAATCTAGGTAAAGAAATCTGAAAACTTGAATTGAAACAGACAACCATTATGAAGAGCTGAATATGAAAACATGAGTTAATCAAGTGACCAAGACAAGAGAGAACATCTAAACAGAAGAAATAGTGAAAGTTGTCAAAGATCCACCACCAAGAAGTGTGAAAGATAGATGGCTGAATTCTGCCCAACCTCTAAGAAGCAGTTAATTACCACTTAGCAGTCAGATCCAAACCTAAGAAAGAATAGAACAAATAAAAAAGAAAACTACTGACCAATCTCATTTATGAATATGGAGGAAGAAAATAATAAGCATAAATGAACAGAATTCAGCAACACACTAAAAATAATACACGCCAACCAAGTAGGGTTTAAATGCAAAGATGTTTTAATGCTAGAAAACCTACTGATATGACTCACTATAGCAGGGGCATAAAACAGGAAAATCATACAATCATCTCCATAGCTGCCTCTAAATATCTATAACATAACTCAAAATACATTATGGCAAATGGAGAAAGACTAAACAAATTCCAATTAAAGTCAGGAACAAGACAAGCATGTCCACTATTGTCACTACTAGTTATCATTATCCTAGAGCTAGTAGTCAATTCAATTAGATAAAAGAAAGAACTAAATTGTATAATAGTTGAAAAGAAGGAGGCTCAATTATCATGTTTTCCCCCCAAATAATATGGTAATATATATGGAAAATCTAAGAGACTCCACAGAAAAATTATTTTAATTTTAATTTATATAATTAAATTAAATAAGTATACATATTATATATTATATAATTTTAATTTATATAATTAAATCAAATAATTTAATTATTTTAATTATTTTTATTTTTATTTTAATTATTTTTTTTGAGACGGAGTCTCGCTCTGTCTCCCAGGTTGGAGTGCAGCGGTGTGATCTCAGCTCATTGCAACCTCCATCTCCCAGGTTCAAGCGATTCTCCTACTTCAGCCTCCCAAGTAGCTGGTACTACAGGCATGTGCCACCACCCCAGTTAATTTTTGTATATTTAGTAGAGATGGGGTTTCACCATGTTGACCAGGCTGGTCTTGAACTCCTGACCTCAGGTGATCCACCCCACCTCGGCCTCCCAAAGTGCTGGGATTACAGGCTTGAGCCACTGCACCTGGCCGGAAAATTATTTTAATTAATAAGATAATTCAAAAAGGTAGCTCTTCCAAACCAATAAACTCCAAAAAGTATCCCTGTATATAAACAATAACTGCCAGAAAGTATTGTGAAGAAATAATTGTGTTCACAATAGCAACTTTAAAAAAGTATACCTAAGCATAAACTTAACAAAATATGCAAAGACATGAAATAAAACTTCAAAACATTACTGAGAAACAGTGAAGACGTGGAAAAACACACTTTAGTCTTGGGTAGGAAGACTAAATATCATACAAAAGTTGATTTTTCTCTATACTAATGTATAAATTTAAGGTGATCATAATGAAAATACTAACTTGTTTGCTTTTTATAACTACTCAAGGTGATTTCAAAGTTTACATGGAAAAATAAAATCATTGGATAATAAACAAATAATAAAGCCATATTCATTAAAACCATTTGATATTGCTATATGGAGAATCAGTAATGGTAATAGACCTGAGAGCCTGGAAATTGACCTAGGTATTTTTGGAAATTTTGGTTATTATTTTAAAAAAAGAAAGACATTGGATATCAGTGGGGAAAAGATAAGTTATTCAACAAAAAGTATTGAGTAAATTGGGTAGTAATCTGGAAAAAAATTAAGTTAGCTAACAATGTAAGGATCTCATGCCTTACATTAAATTGCAAGGAATCAAATTTTTAATTTCTAAAAAAGGAAATTATAATCATACTAAAAATATGAGAGAATTTTTAAAATCTACAAGTCAGAAAGACCTTTCTAAAATGTATAGAAGAAAAGGTTTCTGCAAAGCAATAAATACATATCTATATACATAAAACCACATTAAATAAAGCCCAGTCATACTACAAATTGCAGGGAAATTACATTAAAATAAGTCATATTATAAACTGGGGGAAATTACAGTAAAATAAAAATTATAGTAAAATGGCTGTTTTATCTTCTCTATAAGGTGTTCCTACAATAAAAATCAATAACCCGATAGAAAATACACAAATAGGCCTAAACAGTTCACACATAAGGAAACATAAATGGCAATTAAACACATTCAAAGACCCTCAATGTTATTCCTAATGAGAAAATGCAAGTCAAAACCACAATCAGATACCATTTTCACCTATCAAATTGGCAAAGATAAAAAGTTTGATATGTATGTGTTGGAGAGAGTGCAGGGAATCAGACAATTATTGGTAGGAATATAAATTTGTACAACTTCTGTGAAGGGTAATGGGAAAATATAGCAACATTTAAAAATTCACATTTCAATTCTAGGAATTTATCTTACTGATCTTTCTCATGTGTGAGAAATAATTTGTACAGTGACAAAACTTGCAGCATTTGTTTTAATAGGAAAAGGCTGGAAATAGTGTATATACCTGTCAACTGAAAACTAATTATTAAATTATGGTTCATACATTATACTGACACACTAGGTAGCTGTCACAAAGAATATGGCAGCCCTATATGTAAGAACCTGGAATGATTTCCACATTGTGTTATGTGAAAAAAGCAGGCAGCAGAAAATGTATATGGAATGAGTTTGCAGCTGGGCATGGCAGCTCACACCTGTAATCCCAGCACTTTGGAAAGCAGGGGCAGGATTACTTGAGGCCTAACATTCAAGACCAGCCTGGGCAACAAAGCAGGTCCCTATCTCTACTAAAAAATAAAATAAAATAAAATAAAAATAAAAATTAGCTGGTGTACCTATAGTCCCAGCTACTCAGGAGGCTGAGGCTTGAGCTCAGGAGATGGAGTCTGCAGTGAGCCATGATCAGGCAGGCCACTGCACTCCAGCTGGGCAACAGAGAGAGACTCTGTCTCTAAAAAAATGATGATGATGATGATGATGATAATAATAATAATAAAAGAATGAGTATGCCTTTTCTCTGGAAGAATGCATAACTAGGTGGTCTGAGGATAGAGTACAGGAAATATTTTATAGTGAACATCCTTTTTACACTTTTTGAAGTGTCATGTGCATTATTCCTTATTCAAAAAATTAATAAGCAAAAGTTCAGGATTACCACCTCAGAGAAACACTTTATTTGGGACAACTGTGAAGAAGTATTTTTAAAAGTATTTTGAACTATCCTAATTAGGAGATCTCTTTACACCTCAAAGGCAAATACAAATAAAGAAAGAAAAAGATTAAAATGGTCTTGACGATTTGGTCCAAATGAGCAGCTGCTGGAGCCATCGAGAGTAGGACTCAGCACTGAGGGTGGGATTTGCTGTGCTGGCCTTGCACACAGACTTCCTGGGACAGCTGAAATCACCACCACAGCCATCCACAAGTTAGAGGCGACTGACCAGGTGCACTAGGAAAATAGGCAAGAGCAGAATAAAATAATTCTCCCCAAACCAGTCATAACCCCTACAGTTTAATTCTTCTGTTATCACATGGTTAACACACAACAAGGAATGGTTTTAAGACATGATGCTGTATTAGGCATGGATAATTTTAAGTTGATTCCAGCTGTAGCAGACCCTGTCATTTATTACCTGTGAGAACACAAGCATGCTGGTGAGAAGGTGCACATGTCTGAAATAACACGTGGGGGCTCTGTTCCCCTAGCCACAAAATACTGCATCCCTAGATCCTATGGACAGGTATCTTGGCTCGTCTTTTTTAGATACATGTAATTCATACGGATACTGTCAAAATGAGTGCAGATCAAACACCATCCCTTAAAACTCACTGAGCATCCATGCATGCCAGGAAGGACAACAAAAGGCATAAACCCAGGCTACTCTTTAGCCTTCCTTCTATGTCCGCAGGCAAATTTCTAACCTCAAGACATACACATTTGGGTGAAAACCAGAACAACAGCAACAAAGAGACGAGCAAAAGCTTTTAAAACGTGGGGAAAGTGAATTTGAAACTCAGGAAAAATGGTTGCTTGCTTGTCTTGTCTTACTGTTTTTTTTTCTTTTGTCTCCTCTGACTGTGTATTTCCAAATAGCCTGTCTTCAAGCTTGCTAAGCTTCTCCTTTTCTAGGTAGTTGTCTTACCTATTTCTGACGCTACTTTATTTTTTCTCTGAATCCCTGGAGAGAAGCATGACTGAAACAAAAATGTTTCATTGAAACGTTTAAACGAGTGTTAGAATAAACGGAAGCTTTAAGGGACATCGGAGACTTAAAATCGACTCCTGTTGTTAAAAGGAAGAAGAAAGTACACTTTTGGTTGTTTTCCTTGGTTCTACCATGTGAGGGGAAAATGTCCCCTCCTCTAATAGGGCGGTAATAACTTACATCAGCCACATAGGAAAGGGGCCAGTTTCATTTTTGACTACACCTTTATTCCCTGGGCAGTCATGGTTGGTGTTTCAATACTGATGTACATGGTTGGGAGGGTGCTCGGTTAAACAGTTCACTGAGAAAAACAATAGTTCACATGTACTGAGCATATTCCCTACACTAGCAATTCTGATTGTCACTTACATAACTATCTCTCATCTCCCAAAACAACTCTTCACAACAGATGTTATCATCCCCATTTCACAGATGAGGAAATGAAGGCTCAAAGACATAAGGTAATCACCCAAGATCAAATAGCTAGGATGTGACAAAATCAGATCCAACCCAAGTGAATTTGATCCCAAGCCTGTGTGCTTTCCACGACTCCCCCAGCCTTCGACAAGCACATCAGTCTCTGCACAGTCCATGCAATGCAGCAAATATGTACTGAGCTTCTTCTATCTGTTAGACACTAAGCTAGCCATGCAACAAAACTATAAACACGAGTAGCAGGTAATCAATAAATGTTTGATGGATAAATAAATTCATAGCTACATAGTTCCTGCCCACAAATGATAGCTTGTAACACTTACTGAAGGTTACTATGTGCCAGGCACTTTTGTAGAAGGCAGAAAAGGAAGGGAAAAAAAGAAGTAATAATAAAGCACAGGGTATACAAGAAAACACAAAATAAGTTCCAATATATGAGTAATCATAATAACCGTAAGCAGGTTATTAAATTCATTTTGGGAGGTGGAGGCGGACAGATCGCTTGCCTAGGAGTTCGAGACCAGCCTGGCCAACATGGCAAAACCCCATCTCTACTAAAAATACAAAAATTAGCTGGGTGTCATGGCACGCGCCTGTAGTCCCAGCTACCTGGGAGGCTAAGGCAGGAGGATCACCTGTGCCTGGGTGGTCGAGGCTGCAGTGAGCTGGGATAGCACCACTGGACTCCAGTCTGGGTGACAGAGCGAAACCCTGTCTCAAAAAAAAAAAAAAATTCTCTTATCAAAAAGGCCACATATTGTAAGATTCCGTTTATAGGAAATATCTATAGAAATAAAAAATAGATTAGTGGTTGTCAAGGATTGAGGGGAGGGAGATGAGAAGCGACTATTAACAGGTTTCTTCTTGGGGTGATGAAAATGTCTGGAATTAAATAATGGCAATGGTTGCACAACTGTGAAAATTCTAAAAACCACTGAAATTGTGTATTTTAAAAAGCTGAATCTTATGGTATGTGAATTATAGCTCAATAAAACTGATTTTTAAGAAAAAAACTGCTGTAGTATTATTAATATCAGGAAAAAAGAATCCAGGGCAAAAAAGAAATATAAAATAGTTTGGAAGCATACATGAAAATTTACTTAATTGTGCCATAAGTTATGGACAAGTAAAGTGTCAGAAAGAAATGTCTGAGCCAGGCCTTCCATGACTGAAGTAGGGGCGGGTATGAGCAGAGTCCTGCCCTGTGTGAGTGCATGGGTGCTGTGGCTTGAGGGTTGTGGCAGGAAGCTCACAATGCCAGGCTGTCAAGAGCTGGGCTTTTGGACCTTATTTTGTAGGTTTTTAAAGAGAGGAAAGATGTTGTTAGACATCTGTGTTCTAAAAACAGCACCGTGGGGCTATGTGTGGAAACTGAATTGTAGGGAGAGGAAGGGCAAACAGGTATATCAATTTGGGGACCCACATGAGTAAGGATGGGTATTTATTTAAATCAGAGTAATGGCAATGGGATAGAGCCAAGGAGGAAATCAGATTGGATGCCTGGGATGGGGAAGAAGAAAGAGCCTGGGGTGACCCCTTGGGTCCTTGGTGGTCAAGACAATGTAGTGTTAAACGAGACGGAGGAGAGAGTGGGAAGCGGTGGTCAATGAGCAGAGAGAATAGATTTTAATTCGAAACATTTTGAGTTTGAGGTGCTTTTGGCAAATGGAAATTTAGATCTGAAATTTAGAGAAGAAGCAAGGCTGACAATAGCGATTTAGGAATCTTTACACAGGCAGTTGGGTGCATTTCATTCTCTAACACTAATTCCATGAAGATCTAGAAGAGTACAACATTTAAAATTACTGAGTCACCTTCTGTAATTTCTAATTAAGTCAGACACATGGCTAATAATGGAAGTCAGTCAGGTGGCTGATACTGCTAGCTGCCTACTCAATAACCATTCCCTCTTCTTCCTCACAGCAGAAGCCCTAATTTGAGTGATGGGGTTGCAATTTACCCAGCTAAAAATATTTGATTTATCAGACTCTAATATATTTAGAACAACCCTGTGACACTGTTCTGACCAGTGAGATGCAGGTGGAAGTCCTAGGGAGTGCATCACTTGCTGAATAAAAAGGTAAAACCTCACTAATAGAAGGACGTTAATTCCTTTATCTATTTGCACCTTCCTTGTCTTCTTGCCTAGACTGCAGATGGAAGCCTAGAGATACTGCAGCCGTATCGTCATCATGAGGCAACCAGATTTAGGATGAAGTCCTATAGGCTAAGTGTGGTGAAGCAGGAAGATGGATGGATACTGGTCTCAGATAGCTCCTGCACAGGCCCCAGACTGCCTTTCTTAGGAGTCTAATTCCACAAGACAAATAAACAAATCCATGTAAGCCAGATTCGGGTGTGTGCACTGGTTTGGTTTTGTTTACTTTGGCAGCTGCTACAATTCACATCTGGATATATATACGGGAGTGGGGAGCTTAAAAGACATGAGCACTATTATTTCAATAATAAAAAATGTTTAAAAAATAAAATACTTATGCTTTCTAGCACTGGATTTTTCTTTTTCCAAGTAGGTAATAAAAATTTTCAGCTAAAGGGAAATTATGGACTGCTGGTATTAAGAAAATTCATAAATACATAATCATCTGTTAATGAGTACATGTGCACAATGACACCCTTTGGACTTTTCCTGGATGAGGTAAACTGATTTGGCTCACTTAAATGGCTTCAGCCAGAGCCAAAGTTCTTAAAGATGAGATTGTTCACTACCTGACTCTCATAAGAATTACAATCTTTGGAAGGAAGGCTCTGGCTCTTCCAGGCACTCAGTAAGCATAGCTAAGAATACAGAATGTCCCTGAACCACAGTGTTTTGGCCCTGCAAAGAGCTTTTACTGAGCTGTGTGGGATTATGTCTCCGGAACTGCAGTCAATAAAGTTCTAGGAAACCCTTACTTTTGCCTTCTACCACAGCATTTCCATTGTCTTTATGGCAGGGATGATGTTGAAGACTTAGGTCTCTATGGCAACAGTGAGTGCATTGAAGACCTGCCAGGAGAAAGTTATCCCAGGTTTCAGGACCAGGAAAAGCTGTGTAACCGATCTGTTTTTATCTCATGGTCACTGTGGATCAGGTAACTATTTATGTTTTCTTTTTTGTTTTGGCTGCTGGGAAGCTCTGGCAAATTTTTACTCCCACCTCTGGAAACTATCCACAACTTATGATCTATTCTGGTTCTGTAAATTACCTCTGATTTTATCTCACTTTCTAACCCGTGTGTTCCCTTTACCTCAGTTTCATTATCTATTAATTTTATGTTGTTTGCTATTTTTGTAAACTCCTTGAACACTTTATGGAACCCGGAACATTTAAGGCAAACAATTTTTAAAAGCATCAGATCATCATCATCATCATCATCATCATCATAATGGCTAATTGACTGAACATTGCTATGAATGAGGCACTGTCCTAAGTACCAAATCTATCTTATGGCTGGGCAAGGCAGATCATGTCTATAATCCCAGCATTTTGGGAGGCTGAGGCAGGAGGATCGCTTAAATCCAAGAGTTCGAGACCAGCCTGGGCAGTATAGTCAGATCCTGTCTCTACAAAAAATAAAAAAAAAATTAGCCGGGCATGGTGGCATGTGCCTGTAGTTCCAATTCCTCAGGAGGCTGAGGTGGGAGGATCACTTGAGCGTGGGAGTTGGAGGCAGTAGTGAGCTGTGATCAAACCACTGCACTCCAGCTTGGGCAACAGAGCAAGACCCTATCAAAAAACAAAAAAACAAAACAAAACAAAAAAACAGAATAAATCTATCTTATTAGCCTTAAACATGAGATAAATACTATTATTATCCTCATTTCGTAGATGAGAAAACCAAAACACAGAGAGGTTAAGTAATTTGTCCAAGATCAGATAGCAAATAAATGATGCATGTAAGATTCATGCAAAATAGTCCAGGGATTCTGACTTACATAAGTTATACAAAAGAATAAATAATGTTTTAAAGAAGCAGAGGCTTTTTGATTTTATAGGCTGAGCACTAAAGGAGATACCTATTGGAAATCTCATCCATACAGTTATGCCTGATGGAGCCATATTAACAAAAGGGAATTAGACAGTGAAAGTTAAAACAACAGATAAAATACAACAAATAATTGTCTTTTGATCTTGGAACATACTTCCAGATATTCATTCATTCATTCATTCATTCATTCACTCACACAATTACTGATTCCTCCACTTACACAGTCCTTTAATTCATTCAACAACCTTTAGGGAGTACCCCTCACTTGCCAGGCATGGGGCAGGTGCTGTGCTGGGAATGGAGATGAACACAATTCCTGCCTTCCAGGAGCTCAGGTGCAATAAGAGAGAGTCAGGTAGGTTGGGGACACCTTGGGGTTATGAGCGGGCTGATAAAAGACCACAGTAGGGTGCAACATGATCATTCTGAGAGTAAGTCAGCCTTCGGCTTCTGTCTCCCCTTTGATAAAGGAGTATGAAGAATCAGCTCCCTATAGGGCTGCTGTAGTGATGTCCTACATATAAAGCTCTTAGCCCAGCCCTGGGCAGGGCTAGCTAGTCATTAGCTCTTAAGGAACAGTGGATGGCAACCTGGGCACCTTGCTCAGACACACATGTGCACTCACACAGACGCACGTCCTCAGAAACTCAAGCACTGAGACTGGCTACTGCCTCCTCCTAGCTAACCAAGAGCTGACTCTCACAGTTCATGCGCAGGCCTGGCACTCTCTCCTGGATGCCACCATCCTAGATGCAGTGTTAGCTGGAAAACACCACCCACATAGGATGAACATTCCTTCAAGATGCACTTGAAAATCTTCCTCCACAGTGCCTGGCCCACATAATGCCCGCTGGGCATTTTTGTCACGTTTACTCTGCTTTAGTTTACCTCCTTGGCACTTGAACACCGCAGTTCACTACACAATTCCCCTGCTGCATAATAGTCGGGTTCCCTCTTGAACAGGTCTAAGGAAAGACGCAGCTAGAATTGCAAAAGGGGAGTTTCAAGTGCACTACTGGCTGAAGCCAGTGAGAAAACACGTGTGCTGCCCCTGCCCAGCATCGGCTGGGGAAAGGCATGCCTCTTCGGTTTTGTACAGTGGCTAAATAAAAAGCAATTAATCACTTTCTCACCAACCCTAACTCATATTTAATAGTTCCCCTCGAAGTTTGTTTTGTCATGCTGTCGGCAAAGTCAGTCAAACATTACGATTCTTTTCTAAATATTCCAGCAGCCAGATGGCAGAAGCACCACTGTGACAAGGCAAACTTGCCTAAAGATAACTTTGTGATGCAGAACCGTGCTCGATGGCACTGGGCTGAGGGGACTCGCCCAGAGCTATTTCTAAATTGCTCCCCTTAACCCACATTCTTTACACCAAAACTTCCTAAGACAAACATTCAACTCTGCAACTTGAAACTGGTGGTAAAACAAAGACGTTTCTACCCCTTTAAGTTTGAAATATTAGGCAGAAATATAAAATCACTAGAAGACCACACATCAGGACAAAGTTCTCAGGATTTCTCCGTAGATTTAAGGCTACTGTACCCTAATGTTTCAAATATTTCTGCACCAAAGTTCATATATATTAAATATTTATAACACATTTGCTAGAAAACACATTTCCTGCCTTTTGCTGAGTTATTTGTGTAGGTTTCTTTTTTTAAAAAACTTCAACATTAATAAACATATTTATAAATTCTAGAATGTAAAAAAGTTGACTGCCACCCTGATGAAAATTCTATGTTTCCCTCTACCGTTAATCACATTTTGTTTTCTCGGATCTTTCCTAGGTTATATTCTTTATTCTTTGTGTATGTGTTGGAGTGACTGCAAACTCGCAACCTGTACTATATGGTTTCTGAACAATAAGTCTCCTAAAAAGAGCGTTGCCAGGCTAGACCAGCTGGCTTTCCCCTGTTCTTATAACTGTATGTTCTTAGACACACACACACACACACACACACACACACACACACACACACTTCCTCCATTCCTTCTGCTGCTGGGTAACTGCAATCTGTGACACAATGTCACACTCACAATTACATGAAAACAGAGACTCCTAAAAGGAACAAAAAGGGGGCAATGGCAGGAAGCCAGCCTACAAGTGTTTGTCACCCTGACCGCTCTGCCCCGATTCAGGTGGCCACAAATTGCCTGTTGAAGGTTGCCTGTCTAGAATTTGAAGTCTGTGTGCCCAGGCTGTTACCCTGAGTAAGTAATTTAACCTCTGTGACCTTTTATTTTCTCATCTGTAAAAAAGGCACAATAACAATATCTCTGTTAAAGAATTGCTGCGAATCACAGCAGGTGATGCACATAAAGGCATCTGCAGTGTATGTTTCATTTCCAGTTACTTCTTAACTTTCTTTTGCCCCTCCTCGCCACTTCTTTTCTGATTTGGTTTTTGTGGTTTTTAAATGTATCTTTGAAATGCATTAGCTGGAAAACTGCAGCAATCTGTGTGTTACCACAATGAGTGGACTTTAGCATCACATTTTTATTTACTTTTTCACTGAGGTAGAATTTACGTAAGTGCACAAGTCTCAAGGGTATAACTTCAGTAGTTCTTAGGTCAAGGTGAGAAGCATTTCTAGCATCCCAGAAGCCTCCCTCATGTCCTGTCCAGGTATTGACCTGGAGTTTATCTCCTTGCAAGGCCCAAAAACAACCTCTCCTCTGACCTCTTTCGTAATGATAAAGTTAAAAAAAATTGAAGGGAGGCAGGAGTCCCAGAGATAACTATTAATGCTGGGCACAAGAAGTGCACTCCCAGTCCTCCCTCTGAAGTGAGAAAAGATTCTGGAAAGGAGGAGGCGGAGGGGCACAAACCTTCTAAATCACACTGGTCATGCCAAACAAGGCCCTCATTTACAGCCAAGGACCCGAGGCACAGAGGCGAAGAGACAGCCTAACTTCCTGCTACAGAGTAACTTTCCTCCCCAATACAGCCAGTTACAAAGCGCCCCGAGTGTCAGGGATTGGCCACACTGTCCCAGGGAGCATGGAACCGCTCTCCTGGCCTTTCCCTGCAGAAAATTCTTTCCAGAGGGAGGCGCACACACGGTCCCCACGCCGCCCCAGCGCCCGCCACGGGCACACCCACGTGGCTGGCACGCCACCCTCCAAAGGCGCTGTTCCTGAGAACCGGTGCCTGCCTGCCCACGGGGCCCGGGCCGCGCTCCTCCAGGTCCAGGGCGGCCGGGTGCCCGCCCTCCCCGCCACCTTCAGAGAGTGCGTGTCAGGGGCTGGGGGAAATCTGCTCTGCCACCTACCTACCCACCACCTAATCCTCCAAAGGACCCTAAACCCATTTGTGGCCAAATGTACATTGCTGGAGCACAGTCTGACTACTGACCCCAGGGGCTTGGAGATGAGCACGGGAGGGGCGTCCAGAGACCTGCGCTCTGTCCCCATGAGCTGTGTGACCTTGGACAAGTCACTTCACATCTCTGGAGTTGGCTCCCTCACTAGGGGGCTCCTTCTGTATTCCCCAAGCCACCTCCGGCTCTGCAATTTCCTAGCTCTCTTTTACTCCGCCTCAGCCCTTCCCGCGACAGCCCCCTCCCCAGCGAGACCCCAGCCTTTTGTTCCGGGGGCGAAGCGGAGAAGAGAGAGCGTCGCGAAGGACCAGGCCGAGGCCGCCTCGGTGCCAGGGGCTGCTCACCGGAGAGTCCAGTCCGGAGAAGTCACCAAGCAACCCCGTGGTGACCTCGCTCCCCACCCCGCGGTTTGTTTCCGCCCGGCCCGGCCTGGCCGGGGCGCGTGGCAGGGTGCGGGTGGGGGGCGTGAGCGCCGCGCGGCACGTCGACAACCTCCTGGGCCCGGGGCTGCAGCCCGGCGGGGGTTCCCCGGCCCTCCCACGCCCTCAGGATCTCTGTCCCGGGCCGGGCCACTCTGCTCAGGGACCGACCAGGGCGGCCGCCGCTACACCGCCCGTTCCTTCCACCCTCGGGCACCGACCCGCACCCGCGCGGGAAGCCGCTACCTGCAGGTGGCGGAGCCGGGGTCTGGACTGGACTCGAGCTCCGGCCGACGTCTCCGCCGCCGCCGACTCTGGCTCCGGGCTCCGTCCCGCAGCGCCCGTGCTCCAAGCGGCGCCGCTACCGCCGAGCTGCGCTCGGTGTGCCCGGCTCGCTCCCCGGCCACCGGCTCTGGTGCTGCCGGGACGCGGAGGCGGGGCCGCCGCCCCCACCTGCTCGCAGGCTCCTGCCTGGGAGCCGCCGCCGCCGCCCCGCGGCAGGGACACGGCCCCAGCGGGCGGGGTCGCTCTGGGACCCTGGAAGCGGGTCCCAAGTCGGCGGGCGCGCCTCCCGAGTACAGAGTCCCAAGTCTCAGCTGCGGAGAGACTGAGGCCTAAGGCTGGAATTCCCCAAATAGGAGCTGTTTCGCGGGCGACGCACGGCCCAGCACAGCTACTCTGGGGACACGCCACTCCTTGAATTTATTCCAAAATGTTGAGCCCTTACTAAGCTCCAGGTGGTGTCATAAGCGATGGGGACGAGAGAACAAGATTACCTCTTGCCCTCGTGCAGTTCACAGTCTAGAAAAGGAAAGCGACCAATGGGCGATTACAGCACAACCAAGAGGAGGCAGAGGCCTCCTGAGCCCGCTCCCAGAGGGGTCACCTGATCTAGACTTGGGGTGGGGAGTAGGTCAGGGAGGGCTTCTTGAGGAGCTGACGTCGACGAGAAAAACTGAAGACTGAGAGTGAATTAGCCAGGTGATGAGAGAATTATCCGGGTAGCCTGGGGAGGTAGATTGATGTCCCAGGTAGAGCCGAAGGGAGGAGAAAGCAGACTGAAAACTGAAATAGGGCCGGGCGCGGTGGCTCAAGCCTGGAATCCCAGGACTTTGGGAGGCCGAGGTGGGCGGATCACTTGAGGTCAGGAGTTACTAGCCTGGCCAACATGGTGAAGCCCTGTCTCTACCAAAAAATACAAAAGTTAGCCGGGTGTGGTGGCGCTCTCTAGTCCTAGCTACTCGGGAGGCTGAGGTGGAAGGATCGCTTGAACCCAGGAGGCAAAAGTTGCAATGAACCACTGCACTCCAGCCTGGGCGATAGAGTGAGACCCTGTCTCAAAAAACCAAACCAAACCAAACAAAGAAACAAACAAAAACAAACCTGAAATAAGCTTGAAGAACGGAAAACCTTGCTTCTGTCACATTTCTTGTTCAGGCCCTTGGAGGATGCAGAAAGTTTGTGTCCGAGGCTGAATGCATTGCTGTAGGTGCTGAGATCATTGGATGAGGATTCTGTATTTCCCATGTCCTGGGCATTCCTGCTAGTGGAGGAGCTAAGCGGGTACTCGTGGACTGTTCACTCAGCCTCGGTGTTTGAGTATCTGCCATGAGCCAGACACTCTGCAGGGCCTCAGGGCAAGGTGTCTAACTCTAAAGTTGCTGCTGGTCTGGAATAGAGGAGAAACCTGCGCTCAGCGCTGTGCTGAGGCTTGTGTGAAATGTTGGGGACCCCGGTAGGGAGCAGTCAATGCCAGCAGGGAAGATCTCACACGTGGATTGCAGCCTGTATTCAGGTTCAAGTTCTGTAGTGGCTGCTGTCAAAGTATGTTCCCCAAGCAGCCCTTAGCTGATCTCTTAATTACTCATGTTTGTAGCTGGGCAATGTGTCGGCTTATGTTTATAGCAAGGATTAATAATACACTTTTGATGTCTTTCACTCCAGTGTCGTCAAGAACATGGTTTTCTCTTTTGATTTAGGTGAAGAAGGGTCTATGTGTAGTGACTGGAAGCTGATGAGGCACTTGCTTTCCACCTGTTTGTCCTGAGTTCCTCTTGCCCTTTCCTCCTTTAGAATCATAATAGATGACCACAGGTATGGAACCTGAAGAACAGTTCTCCAATATAAAATTCATAAGCCCTCTTACATGGGTGATTGTTACTAAAACAAAAACAAAACAAAACCCAAAACCCCAAAACATGACCCAGCCACTCTCCTTCTCTGGACCTCCAGTGCTCAAGCTCACTAAATACATAACCACTAGTATTCTAATTCAAAAAGGAAGAAAAGTCAAACTATTAGAGAAGACATTGCCATGGGCCTAGAGAGTTCCCATCAGATCTCCTGAGCAGCCCAAGCATGAGCCAGTTGGATGGAAAGCCTGTTATTTATCTCAAGAGATGCTGGATTGGATCAAAGAATTTGTTTTTTAAAATGCCTGGTTGTAGGGATGGGGAGGTGGTGAGTGAGGAATCAATTTGGACATTTGGGGCTGAAAGCTTCAAGAGGCATTCCATTCAGGTGCCCAGTGTTTTCTATCCATGTGAAGTAACAATACCATTAGCATCTTGTTCCTACGGACATTAGAGAGGGATTCATTTCCACCTAGCTCCACGAAGACAAATTGACTTCAAGAAGGCACTAGCTCTTCCTGGTAGATGGTACTTGTTCAGTGGCAGACACTGTGAATTGTCTTCCCAATTATCAATCTATTCTCCACTTCTTCCTTAGTGACAGAACCCAGGATTATGATTGATCCAAGACGACCATGACAATCCCCTTCCTGATTTCCCAGTCTTTCTTACAGCTAAGGAAGTCATTGACCCAGTTCTAGCCAATGAGTCGAAAGAAGGGTCTGGTGGGGGAGCCTCTGAAAAATTTTTTCTGGTTCTGTCTTTCCTTTTCCCTCTTTTCTTTTTTCTTTCTTTTTTTTTTTTTTAGACAGAGTTTTGCTGTTGTTGCCCAGGCTGGAGTACAATGGCACCATCTTGGCTCGCTGCAACCTCCGTCTACGGGGTTCAAGAGATTCTCCTGCCTCAGCCTCCTGAGTAGCTGGGATTACAGGCGCCTGCCACCATGCCCAGGTAATTTTTGTATTTTTAGTAGAGGCGGGGTTTCACCATGTTGGCCAGGCTGGTCTCGAACTCCTGACCTCAGGTGATCTGCCCACCTTGGCTTCCCAAAGTGTTGGGATTATAGGCGTGAGCCACCGCGCCCAGCCCATTTCCCACTTTCTTTATGATTTGAATGCAAATGAAATGCCTAGTAATGCTACAACCAGACTTCAATCAAGAGCCAAAGACTGTGAGGTCAAAAGGTCAATATAGTTGGGACAACATACTGGAAAATAGAGTCAGTGTGGTATCGCTGGGCACTTGAGCCAAAGTGTGCAACTGTCCACCTCTGGATGGACTATATCCTATGTGAGAAAAATAACCCATGTTTGTTTCAGCCTCTGAGAATTAGTTTTCTAATTTTGCAGCCAAATGTATTCCTAACTTATACTATGACCTGGTAAAGAGCAAAAATCTCCTCTTTTCTTCTCATCACTCACCAAGTGTCTGCAATAGCTCACCTTTCGCACCTTCCACTTGCAAACATATATTTATATCTGTTCTGTAACTTCTTGAGCTCTTCAGGAGAAAGGCACTACAGAAATATTAAGTGTTTTGTACACATGCGCTCACTTCAATCTCTCAAGTATGTACAGATCAGCTATATTCTGGTGATACTGCACTGGTGCTAGGGGTGCAAAGATGAATTCACAGCCCTGCCCCCAGGGAGCCAACAGCTTAGTAGAGAACACAGCTTGTGAAGAGAATATTGCAGTTTTGGGTAGGAGAGGAGCTTGTGCTGTAGAGAGAGCTGATACAGGAGAAGAAAGGATGAACTATCTGTAGAAAAGGAGGGAGCCTGCGAGACCTGAGTTGGGCATCCATTCATGAATGGAGTTTCTCCTGTCAGAAAGTGGGGAAGGGAGGGCATTTCAGGGAAAAGAAAGTCTGAAAGAGCTTGGTGGTTTAGGAGCCTCAAATGCTACAGGTCTGGAACCACACTTCAGGTCTTCCTTCCAAACCTGACCCACTCTGTTGCCCATCCCCCAACGCCCCCCACCCCCCGCCATCTAGTTGGACCACCCAGAAATTTTGTAAAGCTACTTTTCCCCCATCAACCCTCCTTGAGGTTGAGCCTGTTGAACCTGTCCAATTTTGCCCATCTGTACCACCACCTGAGACTAGAGCCCATCATCACCTCTCTCCAGGACTTTCCCAGGAAGCTGTTAGCTTTTCCTTCCGTAATCATATGCCACTTCTCTCTTCTAAAGCATTCTCCCCAGGGTGGCCGGGGAGAGTGTCTTGAAACCCAAAGCTGATCTTTTCAATTCCCATTATCTGTAGTTCAATGAATTCTCATTGCTCTGATGATAAAACCAAGATCCCGAGCTTTGTCTGAAGGCCCTCATGACCTGGCCTGACCCACTCTCCAACGCACCTTTCTCAGTCCTCCCCTCCATCTCTGTCCTCCAGCCATGTTGCCCTGCTTTCAGATCCTTCGACAGCAATATTCCTTCGAGTCACAGGCTTTTTGAATGTGCTCTTCCCTCTTTGTGAAGAAGACCCCAAGTGTCAACTCCTCTCCATTTTTCAGATCTCAACTAAACCTTGCCACAACTTATCTGAATCTCAGCTAGGTCACCCTCTTCTATAAGCTCTCAAAACCTCATGTACCTTTCTTTTGTGCATTTATTACAGTTGTAATGATGACAATATCTGTTTAATGATGTAACATTTGTCCTCCAGACTAGACTGTGGTATTCATGACCTCAGGAACCATCTCTGTCACCTTTGTATCCTTATCTCACAGCACAGAGGCTAGCACATAGTAGGTACTCAATACACATTTGCTGAGTTCTGAAAGAAATGAATAAATTAGGGTTGGGGACTGGAGCTACATATCCGAGGGTTTGTAACGTTTCTCAAAAAAAGTTTATATCAACTTTACTAAGGGATAATGTCATACAATAAAATGCACTCCTTTTAAGTGAACAGTTTAATGAATGCTGACAAATGTTTACTCTGATATAACCACCACCTTTATCAAGGTATAGACTATTCCATCTCCAATAAAGTTATCTTATCCCCCTTTGCAGTCAGTCCCTATGCCCAGCCCCATGCAACTGAAATGAGAGAGCTCCCTGACCCCCTTGTGGGATGTGAGGCAGGGGTGTGGCTCATTTGTTTGGCCACTGCACGCTCAAACCTCTTATGGGATGGGGAGCAGATGGGCAGGTGCAGGAGCCAGGGCAAGTGCTTTTGGGCTCTGGGCCCATAGTAGCATCTAGGGGTGGATGCCTGTGACTCCTAAAGCCCCAGTGGGCATATTACAGTGCTCTTTTAGCTCTGCTGTCTGCAGATGGCCTAAGTGTTAACCAGCTCAGTACCTTCTTGGTACCCAGGTTTTTGCCCAGCATCCAGGAAGAATCAGGTCACATGGACAAATTGAGGGACAGTAAATGTGGGGGATTTTATTGCTGGATGGAAGTGGCTCTTGGTGGGATGGATGGAGCTGGAAAGGGAATGGAGTGTGAAGATGATCAACCATGGAGTTTGGCCGTCCTGCAGCCGATCTCCTCTCCGACTGTCCCCAGCTGAACTCCTCTCGATGGTCAGACCCTCCTCTTATCTCCTTTGCTGCTCTGCTGTGCCGCTCTTTTGCTCCTCTGCTCTTTTGCTCATGGGGTTTGGGGTTTATATGGGTACAGGATAGAATGATGTGGCAGGCCAGAAGGCAACATTTGGGCACAAAACCAGGAATGTCTATTCCCATTTAGGGCCGCAGGTTTCCAGACTTGAGGGTGGGGCCTTTGCTGGGGAACTGCCCTCTTTTATCCAGTACCCCCCTGCCTCCTGTCAGTATCACAACCACGGAGCTATTACTGTGGATTAGTTTTGTCTTTTCTGGAGCTTTGTGTACTAGAATCATACATGAAGAACTATTTTGTCCTGACTTCTTTCACTCAGCCTATGTGATTCACCCATGAGTTATGTGTTATATGTAGTTTATTCCTTTTTACTGCTGATTGGTATTTCATTGTATGGATATGCCAGTATTTGTTTAATCCATTTACCTTTTGGTGGACACTTGGTTTGTTTCTAGTTTTTTTTGATATTACAAATGAAGGTGCTTTGAATATTTGTGTACAAGTCCTTTTGCAGATAAATGCTTTTATTTCTCCATGGTAAATACTTAGGAATATAGTTTTAAGAATCATTAACATTTAAAACAAAGATAAAACCTTAGAACCACACTGAGATACTACTTCACACCCACTAAGATGGCCATAATTTTTGAAAGTGTTGGCGAGAATGTGGAGAAGTTGGAATCCTCATACATTACTGGGGAGAATATAAAATGGTACAGCTGCTGTGGAAAATAGTTTGGCAGTTCCTCAAAAAGTTAAACATAGAACTTCCATAGGACCCAGAAATTCCACTCCTAGGCATGTACCCAAAAGATTTGAACACAGGAATTTAAATAAAAACTTGTATATGAATGCTCATAGTAACACTACTCGTAATAGCCAAAAGATGAACACAATCCAAATTTCCATCAACAGGTGACTGGATAAACAAAATGGGATCTATCCATACAATGGAATATTATTCGGCAATGAAAAAAATGAAGTACTGATACAAGCCACAGCATGGATGAACCTTGAAAATATGCTAACTGAAAGAAACAGACACAAAAGACCACATATTATGTAATTCTATGTATACGAAATATACAGAATAGGGAAATTCATAGAGACAGAAAGCAGATTGGTGGTTGCCAGGGGTTGGGGAAAGAAAAGTGGGGAGGGATTGCTTAATGACTACAGGATTTCTATTGAGGGGGATAAAAATGTTCTGGAACTAGATAATGGCTATATTTGCACAAAGTTGTGAATGTATGCAATGCCACTGAACTGTACACTTAAGCATGGTTTAAAGATTAAATTTTAGAGCAGGTGCTGTGGCTCATGTCTGTAATCCAAGCACTTGAGGAGACCAAAGAAGGAAGATTGCTTGAGGCCAGGGGTTCAAGACCAGCCTGGGCAATATATCAAGACCCATTCTCTACAAAAGAAAATTAGCCAGGCATAGTGGCATGTGCCTGCAGTCCCAGCTACTCAGGAGGCTGAGGTGGAAGGATCATTTGAACGGAGGCATTTGAGGCTGCAGTGAGCTATGACAGCACAGCTGTACTCCAGCTGGGGCAACAGAGCAAGACTTCATCTTTCAAAAAATAATAGTTAGGCTGGGTATGGCGGCTCACGCCTGTTAATCCCAGCACTTTGGGAGGCCAAGGCAGCAGGATTGCTTGAGCCTGGGAGTTTGAGACCAGCCTGGACAATATAGTGAGATCTTGTCTCTACAAATTGTTTTTTTTTTTGATTAGCCAAGTGTGATACAAGTGTGTATAGCAGCATGCCTGTAGTCCCAAGTGCTTTGAAGGCTGAAGTGGGAGGATTGTTTGAGCCTGGAAAGTGAAGGTTGCAGGGAGCTGAGATCACACCACTGCACTCCAGCCTGGGTGACAGAGCAAGAGCTTGTCTCAAAAATAAATACATAAATAAATTTTATGTTATGTATATTTTACCACAATAATTCTAAAAGATAAAGCCTTAGAGGGGTGTGAAAGGCTGGGGCAGTGTTTCCCACCCTCTGTAAAAGCTATTCCTTCACGCACTACAACTGAGGGTGGGCATGTCTGTCAGCTCAAATGTAGCCCTGAGCCTTCTGTGCAAGTCTCTGTGCAGAGAGGAAGCTCCATCTTGCCATGAGAAAAAGTTAAGAGGCATGGCACTCCATCACTTAACATCAGGCCAGGGCTGTGCAGATTCCTGGGTTGAGAAACTTGACTTCACAAGAAGAGTACATAAAAGAGAGCAGGAAGTTCTATTCAAACACCCACACTGTGCCAAAAGGCAACCAGGGTGGCGATAGTTCAATATAGCTGTGGATGCATTTTAATCTCATCAGGCTGCCTCCAAAATTTCTCCTGCTCCAAAATGTGTTGCAAACACAAAAGGCTGAGATCTACTTTCTTCATTTTTTGGAGTGAGAAGAGAGGATAGTCAAGGCGTGTGGAGAATACAGGGCTTTACTGAACAGGCAGAGAAAGAGGAAACAATCCACAGGGCAGGTGGGAGAGAGGGGCAAGAGAGAGAGGAAAGAGCCCAGGAGAGTGAGGACACAGAAACCAAGGGGAGAGAAGACATGGCTGGTAGTGTCATGCTACACGGAAGTCACATTCAGCGGCCAAAACACGTGACAAAGGGAAGTCATCAGTGACCTTGGTATTTGCAAGGTCAGTGCAGTAGGCCACTCAGCAGGCTGATCTTACTGGGCTGAGATATGGGAAGTACCTGAGGAAGTAGAGACCACACTTTGAGTGTATTTTTCAAAAACCTTGACCTAGAAGAGAAACGGAGAGACAGGGCCATGTCTAGAAGAGGAGCAAGAATCTAGAGAAAGTCGAGACTCTAACATGTTGTAGGGTAAGAAAAAAAGATCCAAGAGAGAAAAAAGTTTCAAGATTTAGGAAAGCAAGAGAATTATAAATGGAGCAAGGCATTCTCTGAAATTCCTTCTTAAACCTGTTCTTTGAGAAACTGAGAAGAGCTTTGCTAAAGAATATTTTACAATATTTTTAAGACCTTTGATCCTTCCAAGTAAATAACATAAAGTAGTATAGAAAGCCTGGATCTTGGAGACAAAAGACATAGATCCAAGCTGGTTTGTCTATATCCACATTGCCAACTGGCTGTGTGATTTTCATCTTTCAGTAGTTTGTTAGATCCTTAAATCTTAGTTGTTTGAGGTGCAAGGCAGGTGCAGTCATTTCTGCTGTGCCTCAAAATCACTATCAGAATACCTAGAGGTGAATTCTATGAAATTCTTTAAAGTGCAAACACTGCATTTTACTATGAAGGGCCACAGAAATAAAAGAAACCACCTGTTTTACCGTATCGTATTTTTAATTAATCTGCACTCCAAAAACACCTACTGAAAAATAATTATTATTTAAAATAAGGACTGTAACTGCCAACTATTCTCACCTTGCAGCCTCCAGCCTGTTATTTCAGAGTACTTCCCTTTGTCTACACAAGGGCCACCTTTTTGCACACTGTGAATACAAAGGACTGTCACTGCAATGTAGGAACAAGGGGTGGTGCGCCTCCTGAGGCCACTCCCTACTTCTCTCCAAGCCTGTTGCACTGCTAAGATTGCTTTTCTTCACCAGTCTTCTCTTGTCTCTTCTTTGCCAGTATGGTCCATTATTCACAAGGCAAACTCTGCTCTCAGCTTCGTGGTGGAAATGGCCATTTGGTTTACAGTAATTGACAGTTTTCTAAGGGCTTTCCCCTCCATTGTCATAACGATCATCATCACAAGTGGAGGCCTCAGTCACTCTATTTGAGATGATGAAATGGGGGCTTAGAAGTGAATGGGCTGACAACAGTCCCAGGGCTGGTGAGGAGCAGAGCTGTGAATGGAGATGAATCCTACTGTCTTGCCACCATGCCACAGGATGGTCATCTCACTGCCAGCACAGGGCTTGTTGCAAGGCACCTTTATTGAATGTGTGACTGGACAAATGACTCGTGAACATTTCAGCTTAGTCGTGCCCCCTGCACCCTCCATCCCTTTAAGAGCCATCCTGTCCTAACGGAAGCTCTTTTTAGAGGCTTCTGTCCTCTTTCTGGCTTGTTCGTGGTAATAGCACTGACACTCACTGATTCTCTCAAGTGAGGAACCTGGGTCATCCTAGTCTTCTCCTTGATTTCTACCACCACCATCTGATCCATCACAAAACCATTGACCTTCTGCCTCCCAGACACCTTTCCCTGTTGGCCCCTGGAGCCACTGCTTTAGCTCAGGCCTGGTCTATTGCTGTCATCTGCAACATGATGTTATGGGCTCCAATGCTGTGTTCCCTCCTCCTAACTCTTCTCCACCCTGCAGCCATAATAATCTTTCTAAAGCAAAATTTTAATCATCTAACTCACCTGCTTAGAGTTCCTCAACCACTCTCTTTCGAGCTTAAGATAAAGCCTAAGTAACTTAGTATCATCTACAAAGACCCTCAAGATTAGCTTCATCTCATCTTCTGACGACTCTGCCTCCCCACAACCACACTGTGCTGCTGCTGTCCCAGAGGGCTCAGAGCCCCTCACATTCACCTGACTCTGCCTTCCTCAAAGCCACTTCTTGTCCTGGTATACCTTTTCCCTCCTTATTTCCCGGTGAACATCTTATCCTTCAGTATCAACACTCACCTATTCTGAGAAAGCTTTCTGAACCCTCAAGGAAGACCAGGGCTCCATTTCTCAATATTTAACATCCTCATCCCCTTTGTTCTTAAGCACTTAGAGCATGACATTGTAACTGTCTATTTGTCTATATCCTTAAGGGCAGAAATGGTGCCATTGTCCCAGTACCACCAGCACTGAACAAAATAGGCTTCACATAATAAGTCAGCACTCAATAAATCTTGAATTGATGAATAAGTTAATGACAGAGTATCTAATCCTCTTTTTCTTGCCTGTCCAGGGAAAATTCTGCACCAGAAAGACTACAGCTTAGTGGTGATAAGTCAACAAAAGTGGATGCTTTACTTCTCTCTTGGTGAGAAAGGACTCTAGCTTCAACCTCATGGTGTGAAGTCACAGAGCCCTTTAGAACAGAATGATAGAATAAGAAAGCAAACAGTTTTTGAGCAATCCTGACTTGGCTCTCTTTGTAGCTTTGCTTTTTTTTTTTTTTTTTTTTTTAAATAGTGGGGCAAACTTCTGAACAATCATCACAGACATTTCAAATATGAAAACAAAAAGTAGTTCAAGGCCAAGTAGACATGCTTTAAAATTTTTTGCCATTTTGGGCTATCTGTGCTCATACTCCCTAAATAGAGTCACATTGTTTACAGGGATGATCAAGGATAGATTGTTCTCAAAAGTCCTGGAGTTCTGCACATTAGGATAACACGACGTGGCATGTGACATGGTGATAAATTGCCACTTACTGGCAACGAGGAATAGTGATGACTTCTGTATCTAGTCAACCAGGTGACATAGCCGGGCCTTGGTCAGTCAATTCTCAAAGAAGAGAGACTCATCTTCCACCCACATCTAGAGGGTAACAAGTTCAAATACAAGATAGCCATGTTTCCCTGTCATTAAAGAGATTATTTCTTTTTATTTTTCAATGCTGGCATTTCTTGACCACAGAAAGGTTGAAGAAAGACATTGTGTCATGTAGAAAAAAAAGAATAGCTTGCTTGTCTGATGGCATTGCCTACCAGTTTTCTATAGCTTAGTAAGAATAAAAGACTGGGTCTTGAAAACACTTGAAAAGAGATGATCATAAATCAAAGTACACCTTAATCAGCTTAACGTATTAATCCTTCTTCTTGGCTATTCAAGAGAAATAGTCAGGAAGCACTTAGTGAAAATGGGGGAAGGCATGAGCCTGGAAAAGCTTACTGACGAATGAAACACCAGCCGGATTATTTTACCAAAGGGCATGTGATCCAGCTCAGAAAAAAAAATGCATATAATTTTAGTGTGCAACTCCCATATATCTCCACACAGCCAAAATCTGCATTATAATATAGAAGATGTAAACGGGCAGAAAATATACTTGCAAGTTCCTTAAGGACCATAAAGAACTGCTCATTGTCTTGGAGAGGAAAGGAACTGGAGGGGTGGGGTTGCCAGAGGCGTTTGAACAAGAGCAACTCCATCTTGAATAGGAGCTGGTTAAAGTAAGGCTGAGACCTACTGGGCTGCATTCCCAGATAGTTAGGCATTCTAAGTCACAGGATGAGATAGGAGGTTGGCACAAGATACAGGCCATAGAGCTGGCCCAAACCCACCAGAACCAAGATGGCGACGAGAGTAAACTCTGGTTGTCCTCACTGCTACACTCCCACCAGTGCCATGACAGTTTACGAATGCCATGGCAATGTCAGGAAATTACCCTATATGGTCTAAAAAGGGGAAGCATGAATAATCCACCCATTGTTTAGCATATAATCAAGAAATAACCATAAAAATGGGCAACCAGCAGCCCTTGGGGCTGCTCTGTCTATGGAGTAGCCATTCTTTATTCCTTTACTTTCTTAATAAACTTGCTTTCACTTTACTCTGTGGACTTGCCCTAATTTCTTTCTTGCCTGAGACCCAAGAACCCTCTCTTGGGGTCTGGATTGGGACCGCTTTCTGGTAAGAGGGGGAAGCTACCATCTCAGAGTAATAATAATAATAGCTAATATTTATTAAACATTTTCTACCTGTGCTTACCAGTGCCTATAGGCACTGCTCTAAGCACTTTACTTGTGTCAATTCACTTCATTCTTACAATAACAATTAATCTTACTTTCTGACCTCTGCTCTTAGCCACACTATCTCTGAGACCAGAACTTGGTGGGATCTTCCAGGTGTGGGCAAACAATTGCACTGTGGCAACTCCATTAACAAGCCCCCTTTCCTTCTTTTGATTTAAATAGAAAACAGAAAAAAGTTTTATTCAAGATTCCTTTTATTTTGCTTTTAATGCTAAAGGAATATATTGTCCTTGGTTCCCTGTTGAGATAATTTGGAAAATACAGAAAATTACCAAGAATAAAATTACGAATCACTCACAATTCTTCTACAGCACAAATAACCACAGATAATACTTCAATGCATTTCTCTGAAACACATGAACACAGACCCATCTATATGACATATGTATACACCCATGTTCTGCTTTTTTCACTTACCATCATATCATGAGCAAGTTTCCTTGTCATTACACAGTTCAGTGGAAAGAGTGAAGGGACCCAGGAAGCTGAAGGTTTGTTGTATGGTTCACTCCTCATTTGATGGTTCGACCTGGGAGTGACATTACTTTTGAGGGCACCTTGATTTCAAAATCTAGTGTTTATTTGTTGTTAGATTGAGGGCTAGCACCCACTTGTGAATGGAAAGTCTGCATCTGTAAAATAAAATGACATTTCACTAGAGGTCAAACCACAAGGAAGCAAAGAGGGGATGGGCACGCAGCTCAGTTATAGCAGAATTGAATTCGTCCTGCTCTTTCTCTTGACTGAGGGACAGCACTGAACCCCAGCTGAGCAGTGGAATGTAGGAGGAAGGCTTGATGTAGCTCTTGTTTTGCTCACCTCTGTTATCTACACTTTAAAGGCCCATTAACTGCCTTTCAGTTGCTATCTAAAGGAGACGGAAGCTTCTTAGGGCTCCTCAATCAACTCCTCTTTCAGAGAAAGAATGAAAGGGAACACCTGGGTACTTTGACACATGTAAAATAACAGGGCATACATGCTGTCCTGTCTTTGTCAGCCCAGTAAAATGCTTTTTTGAGTAGCTGGATTTCCTAGTGACAAACTTACACAAGGAGTTTTCAAATAATACTTATCTTGGGAGAAATATTATGTTAGCTGTCTCTTTCCTTGATTCAGTTTGACAGATTCCTTCCCTCTACAATTTATCTCATTAATGCATTTTGCGTTAATTTTTTTTTTTAAATCAACAGTTAAACTAGATTTCTAAGGACCCAGGAATTGAGCAGTCTGGTGCTTGGTAAACCATTCCAGTGGATCTTTTGTTCTAAAGTCTTCAAATTGAATCAGTGAAACATGGACAGAAATACTATGTGTGTGTGTGTGTGTGCGCACGTGTGTGTGGTACCTGCTGCCTTCCCAAGATAAAATGTCATTTCTTATAGGTGCTGAGATTGAGATAGATATACCTTGAGCACAGAAACCTTGATTTCTAGAATTCACAGGACTAGTTGATAGAGTTATTGAATCACAGATAAAGATAAGATTAATCCAGATCAATCTATTAATTTATTTCTTCTACTGTTTTATTTCTCTAATTCCAATGAAAGATGCCACTGAAGTAGTTTGGATAATTTAGTGAAGGAATGACAGGATTGTTTTCATTTTTCAAAAATGTATTTTTTATTTTTTATTTTTGAGACAGAGTCTCACTCTTACCCGGGCTGGAGTGCAGTGGTGAGATCACGGCTCACTACAGCCTTGACCTCCTGGGCTCGAGCAATCCTCCTACCTCAGCTTTCCAATTAGCTGGGACTACAGGCTCACCATGTCTGGCTAATTTAAAATATTTTTTTGGTAGAGACAATATATTCCTTTAGTGGACTACATAGCCCAGGCTGGTCTCAAAACTCCTGGGCTCAAGCCATCCTCCAGCCTTGGCCTCCTAAATTATTGGGATTACAGGGATCAGCCACCATTTAAAAACTGATTTTTAAAATATCAAAGATAATGCACCTATTTTAACCATAGTGCTAAAATTCTTATATGAAAAACAGAATTTCCTTGCTTCGGTTTCCCCCTTCCTCTTCTGCTGAGGCAACTTTCATGCGCGTCTGTGTGAAGAGACCACCAAACAGGCTTTGTGTGAGCAACATGGCTGTTTATTTCACCTGGGTGCAGGCGGGCTGAGTCCGAAAAAAGAGTCAGCAAAGGGTGGTAGATTATCATTAGTTCTTATAGGTTTTGGGATAGGCGGTGAAGTTAAGAGCAATGTTTTGCGGGCAGGGGTGGATCTCACAAAGTACATTCTCAAGGGTGGGGAGAATTACAAAGTACATTGATCAGTTAGGGTGGGGCAGAAACAAATCACAATGGTGGAATATCATCAGTTAAGGCTATTTTTACTTCTTTTGTGGATCTTCAGTTACTTCAGGCCATCTGGATGTATACATGCAAGTCACAGGGGATGCAATGGCTTGGCTTGGGCTCAGAGGCCTGACATTCCTACCTTCTTTTATTAATAAGAAAAATAAAACAAAATAGTGTTGAAGTGTTGGGGCGGCGAAAATTTTTGGGGGGTGGTATGGAGAGAGAATGGGCGATGTTTCTCAGGGCTGCTTCAAGCAGGATTAGGGGCAGCGTGGGAACCTAGAGTGGGAGAGATTAAGCTGAAGGGAGGTCTTGTGGTAAGGGGTGATATTGTGGGGATGTTAGAAGAAACATTTGTCATATAGAATGATTGGTGATGTTAGAAGAAACATTTGTCATATGGAATGATTGGTGATGGCCTGCATACAGTTTTGGATGAATTGAGAAACTAAACGGAAGATACAAGGTCTGAATAAAAGAAGGAGAAAAATGGGTATTAAAGGACTAAGAATTGGGAGGACCTAGGACATCCAATTAGAGAGTGCCTAAGGGGGTTCAGCATAATTACTTGCTTGGTTGGCAAGTTTTTGGGCTCTATCCTTGAGTTTTTTTATGTTGTCATACACCAAGCCAGATTGATTTAGGTAAAAACAACACTCTTCATTTAAGAATATGCAGAGTCCTCCTTTTTCAGCAGTGAGTAAGTCAAGGCCTCGGCGGTTTTGGAGGACAACTGCAGCTA
Organism: Pan paniscus; assembly: GCF_029289425.2. Lineage (NCBI taxonomy): Eukaryota > Metazoa > Chordata > Mammalia > Primates > Hominidae > Pan > Pan paniscus. Next base: position 34,610,407 of record NC_073255.2, on the reverse strand, counting down.
AAGAGTCAACTTGGGGCTGGAGGACTGATAAAGTTTGTGATATGTCTGTGATGCTAGCAGAAGTCATTAGACACGCTACGGAAGGTCGTGACAGAGGTTGAAATGCCTGCTATTCCAGTACCGAGAGCAATAGTGGAGGCAGAAAGTCCTAAACCGACCATCAAGGGAATTAGTGGAACAACTCTTCTTTGTCGTCTGGGTGTCATGAGGGGAACAGGGAGCTCTTTGGTCCTATTTGCAAATTGAATTTTGGGGGTAAGGAAGACTAGTGTGCATGTGCCTGTCCAATTAGCAGGTAGAGACACATGTAGGTAGAGGATCCACAGAGGAAGAAGAGACCTTGTGCGAGGCAAAACTGGAGATGTAAAGTAAAAAGATGAGAAGAAGAGCTGAAAGGGGTGTCTTGTACCTAGAGTCCTAGGGATCCAGCTAGGGCGGCAGCTGTCAGAGGTTGTAATGAGGACTGATTGGGGTAACTGCTTAGAGGGGGAGGTTCGATTTTCATGGTGTATGAGAAAACGTTGAGTATCTACGAGCAACCTTTCACTGTTATTTTCGGGGCTGGGTATAAGTAAACAAGAAGAGGGCCTGGGAGGAGAGTCTGATGAGCAAGGGGAAGGTAGCCAAGGATGGAGTGCAATACAGGGTAAGTGTCTTCCTAAGCAATAATTACTGCTAATGTTTTTAAGTTTGTCAGTATTGATAGAGGGCTTGTCTGTAACATGGAGCGGGAAGGCTCCAATTGTTTCAGTGATGTGTGTAGTTGGGCTTCGGAGATGAGGAGTAAATGAACATTGAGAAGGTGAAAGGTTACCTAGGGGAATTCCAGTGGGTCTTTGCCGAGAGATACATAAAGGAGTGGCCACAGGAATAGTAGTTTGTGTTGTGAGAGGTCCGAATATGGGGGGAATAGAGTTAATATAAGGAGAAAGGTTTTTTAAATAAGTGCGAAGGAGGGCGGCAGCTTGCTGATGTGAAATGTCTGGGGAAGTCTTGCTGGACCTGTCTAGAAAGTAAATGAGTTCTTCAGGAGGGTAAAGGTGAGGGCTGTTAAAGGAAGTTCGGAGGTGTAGGGAGATGGGAGATGTTGCCCAGTCTGCCTGTAAGGCGGGGACAGCTGTGTAGGCACTGGAAGAAAGGGAAATGCAAAGCCAGCAGTTGTTCACTAAGGAGGGATTAGAAGCGGCTAGGAGAGAATGGGTAAGGTTGATAGTGTGGTGGAGATAGCTGGGGAGAGGTAGAGGGTGGCATAAGAATGGGAATGAGAATAAGAGCGAGTATAAAAGTAAAGAATAGAACTTCATCAGGGTGGAAGTATTGGAGGGTGCCTTGCCAGCAAAGATCATCTATCCACTCTAAGAGGGAGTTAAGAGTGGCAGTTTGGGGATAGCACCAAGAGATATCAGCTGTGATGGCTTGAAGAAACAGTGTAAACCAGTGGTGTAAACAAGAGTAGGGCATTTATAAGTAGTTGAGAATGGAGAATAGGAGTATGACCAGACGGAAGATAGTAGGGATGACTAGTTTTTTGGGACTCGGCCTAAGTGGTGGGGGTGACTTGGTAAAGTCCTGTTGCAAAAAGTAGGGTAAGGACGAACAGACCTAATAGAATGAAGGGATGTATTAGGCTCATAAGGGTTATTACTGTTCTTCAGAAATACGAATGAGTTTAAGGGAAGTAGGGGAGAGTACTTGCGACTTCCAGGAGGAAGAGGAGGGATTAGGCTGGCTGTCCTATGGACACAGCTTTATTCTGGAATGGTGAACCTAGTGGGGAGGATCCTGCAGGCGGACGGCAGTCGGGGCACTATAGATGACGAAGTAGGGTCCGGTCTATCGAGGTTGTAGAGTTTGAGGGGTCAGATTCTTAACAAGAACTGATCGTCCAGCTAGGGTGTCTTCATATGGCTGGAGATCTGGAGTAGGCAAGAGAAGATTAGCAGCCTGTCTAGCCTGCTGGAGGACTGGAAGATAGTCGCCTAGAGGGCTGGTGTCTGGGATGAGGTTGGGGCCAAGCAAGAAAGTGCGTCCATATAAAAGTTCAAATGGACTGTACCCTGTAGCATCTCGAGGACAGGCTCTAATTCTGAGAAGAGCAAGAGGTAAAAGTACTGTCCAATCCTTTTTAAGTTGGAGGCTGAGCTTGGTGAGGTGTACCTTTAAAAGACCATTAGTCCGTTCTACCTTTCCTGAAGATTGAGGATGATAAGGGATATGAAGGTTCCACTGAATACCAAGAGCCTGAGAAACTGCTTGGGTGATTTGACTAGTAAAGGCTGGTCTGTTATCAGACTGTATAGAGGTGGGAAGGCTAAACTGAGGAATTATGTCTGACAGAAGGGAAGAAATGACTGTGGTGGCCTTCTCAGACCCTGTAGGAAAGGCCTCTACTTATCTAGTGAAAGTGTCTACTTAGACTAAGAGGTATTTTAGTTATCTGACTCGGGGCATGTTGAGTGAAGCTAATCTGCCAGTCCTGGGTGGGGGCAAATCTTCAAGCTTGATGTGTAGGGAAGGGAGGGGGCCTGAATAATCCCTGAGAAGTAGTAGAATAGCAGATGGAACACTGAGAAGTTATTTCCTTGAGGATAGATTTCCACGATGGAAAGGAAATGAGGGGTTCTAAGAGGCGGGCTAGTGGCTTGTACTATAGCATAGCCTGCCTTTGCTGGTGTGTGGCGATTAGGCCTTGGAACTGCCATCAATAAATCAAGCATGATCAGGGTGAGGAAGAGGAAAGAAGGAAATATGGGGAAATGGGGGGAACGTCAGGTGGATCAGAGAGATGCAGTCATGAGGGTCAGGTGTGGTATTTGGAATAATGTGGGAGGCTGGATTTTAGTCTGGGCCAGGAACAATGGTAATTGTGGGACTTAACGAAGAGTGAGTACAGCTGAAGGAGCCAGGGAGCAGACAGTATATGTGTCAGGTGTGAGTAAGAAAATAGATTTTGGAAATTATGAGAGCTGTAGAGAGTGAGTTGAGCATAGTTTGTGATTTTTAGGGCCTCTAAAAGTATTAAAGCAGTGGCAGCCACTGCCTGCAGACATGAGGGCTAGGCTAAAACAGTAAGGTCAATTTGTTTGGACAGAAAGGTTACAGGGTGTGGTCCTGGCTCTTGTGTGAGAATTCTGACCGCACTAACCATGGCTAGGAAGGAAAGGAGCTGTTGTTTTGTAAGGGATTGAGGTTTGGGAGATTAATCGGACACGATCAGCAGGGAGAGCACGTGTGTTTTTATGATAATTATGCCGAGATAGGTAACAGATGAGGATGAAATTTGGGCTTGACTGAAGTAATGGGGGCTGTCTATGAAGCCTTGCAGCAGTACAGCCCAGGTAATTTGCTGAGCCTAATGGGTGTCAGGGTCAGTCTAAGTGAAAGCAAAGAGACGCTGGGACGAGGGGTGCAGGGGAATAGTGAAAAAAGCATCTTTAAGATTGAGAACAGAATAGTGAGTTGTGGAGGAAGGTATTGAGGACAAAAGAGTGTACGGGTTGGGCACCACAGGATGGATAGGCGAAACAATTTTGTTGATAAGGCGCAGATTCGGAACTAATCTGTAAGACTTGTCCAGTTTTTGGACAGGTAAAATGGGGGAATTGTAAGGAGAGTTTATAGGTTTTAGAAGCCCATGCTGTAGCAGGCGAGTGATAACAGGCTTTAATCCTTTTAAAGCGTGCTGTGGGATGGGATATTGGCATTGAGCGGGGTAAGGGTGATTAGGTTTTAATGGGATGGTAACGGGCATGTGATCAGTTGCCAGGGAAGGAGTAGAGATGTCCCATACTTGTGGGTTAAGGTGGGGGGATACGAGAGGAAGACGCGAAGGAGGCTTTGGGTTGGGGAGAAGGGCAGCAATGAGATGTAGCTGTAATCCAGGAATAGTCAGGGAAGCAGATAATTTGGTTAAAATATCTCGGCCTAATAAGGGAACTGGGCAGGTGGGGATAACTAAAAAGCAGTGCATAAAAGACTGTTGTCCAAGTTGGCACCAGAGTGGGGGAGTTTTCAGGGGTTTAGAAGCCTGGCTGTCAATACTCACAACAGTTATGGAGGCAAGGGAAACAGGCCCTTGAAAAGTAGGCAACGTGGAGTGCGTAGTCCCGGTTTTGATTAAACAGGGGATGGACTTACCCTCCACTGTGAGAGTTACCCAAAGCTCGGTGTCCGTGATGGTCTATGGAGCTTCCGAGGCGATCGGGCAGCGTCAGTCTTCAGCTGGTAAGCCGAGAAGGAGTCAGTCAGAGAGCCTTGGGCCAGAGTTCCAGGGGCTCTGGGAGTGGCTGCCAGGTGAGTTGAACAGTCCGATTTCCAGTGGGGTCCCGCACAGATGGAACACGGCTTAGGAGGAATCCTGGGCTGCAGGCATTTCTTGGCCGGGTGGTCAGATTTGTGGCACTTGTAGCAAGCTCCTGGGGGAGGAGGTTCTGGAGGAACGCCTGGCCGCTGCGGTTCAGGCGTTTGGAAGTTCTTGTGTGCTGGAGATGTGGCTGGGGTTTGTCTCACAGTGGAGGAAAGGAATTGCAACTTTTTTCTATTATTTTACACCTTGAAGGCGAGGTTAGTTAAGTCCTGTTATGGGGTTTGAGGGCTGGAATTTAATTTTTGGAGTTTTATTTAATGTCGGGAGCAGATTGGGTAATAAAATGTATTTTGAGAATAAGACGGCCTTTTGACCTTTTAGGGTCTAGGGCTGTAAAGCATTGCAGGGTTGCTGCCAAACAAGTCATGAACTGGGCTGGATTTTTATATTTGATGAAAAAGAGCCTAAACGCTCTCTGATTTGGGATAAAGAAAAAGGAGCATTAACTTTGACTATGCCTTTAGCTCCAGCCACCTTTTTAAGAATAAATTGCTGGGCAGGTGGAGGAGGGCTAGTCACAGAACAAAACTGTAAGCCAGACCGGGTGTGAGGAGGGGAGGTGATAGGATTATAGGGTGGAGGAGAGGAGGCTGAGGAAGAATTGGGACCTAGCTCGGCCTGGCAAGGAGGGGAGAGGTCAGATAGGTCTGTAGAAAAGGAAGATTAGAAAGACTCAGTGATGCTTGGGGTTGGGACTGAGGGGAAGGAAGATTTGGGGTGAGTTGCATTAGGCACAGAGACTAGGAAGGGACTGATGTGTCAAAGAATGCCTGGACGTCAGGCACCTCAGACTGTTTGCCTATTTTACGACAAGAATTATTTAGATCTTGCAGGATGGAAAAATTCAAAGTGCCATTTTCTGGCTATTTGGAACTACTGTCGAGTTTGTATTGGGGTCAAGCGGCATTGCAGAAGAAAATAAGGCATTTAGGTTTTAGGTCAGGTGTGAGTTGAAGAGGTTTTAAGTTCTTGAGAACACAGGCTAAGGGAGAAGAAGGAGGAATGTAGGAAGGTTGCCCATAGTGAAGGAGGCAAGCCCAGAGAAAAGAGAGCATAGAGACATGGAGGGAAGGGGTTTGGGGGTTCTTACCCTCCAGAAAAGCAGGAAAGGGGTTGGGGCAGGGAAATAAGGGATTGGGGTGCAGAGATACAAGGTTGGGGTACTTGCCCCTCCCCCAGAAAAGCAGGACTTGCTGCTAAGGGTGAAGGAGAAGGGGTTGGGGGGTTCTTGCCTCTGCCCCAGAAAATCAGAGAAGGGGTAGAGACATGGAGAGAAGGGGCTGGGGTACTTGCCCCTCCCCCAGAAAAGCAGGACTTGCCGCTAAGGGTGAAGGACCAAGGTAGGTGTCCCTGCGTGGTCTGACACCGCTGAAACGTGGGTGAATGATCAGAGAGGCGTCCCTGCAATGGTTAAACACCAAGGGAAGGCTGCCTTCCCAGTCCGTGACCGGTGCCGGAGTTTTGGGTCCACAGATAAAATGTGTCTCCTTTGTCTCTACCAGAAAATGAAAGGAATTGAAATCAAGAGAAGGGAGAGATTGAAGTGTGGCGCCAAGATTGAAAGGAGAAAGAGGTTGAGGGATAGTGAGGGAGGTTGGAGAAGAGAGTAAAAAGAGGCCACTTACCGGATTTGAAATTGGTGAGATGTTTCTTGGGCTGGTCGGTCTGAGGACCTGAGGTTGTAGGTGGATCTTTCTCATGGAGCAAAGAGCAGGAGGACGGGGGATTGATCTCCCAAGGGAGGTCCCCCAATCTGAGTCACGGCACCAAATTTCATGCGCATCTGTGTGAAGAGACCACCAAACAGGCTTTGTGTGAGCAACATGGCTGTTTATTTCACCTGGGTGCAGGTGGGCTGAGTCCAAAAAGAGAGTCAGCAAAGGGTGGTGGATTATCATTAGTTCTTATAGGTTTTGGGATAGGCGGTGAGGTTAAGAGCAATGTTTTGCGGGCAGGGGTGGATCTCACAAAGTACATTCTCAAGGGTGGGGAGAATTACAAAGTACATTGATCAGTTAGGGTGGGGCAGAAACAAATCACAATGGTGGAATGTCATCAGTTAAGGCTATTTTTACTTCTTTTGTGGATCTTCAGTTACTTCAGGCCATCTGGATATATACGTACAAGTCACAGGGGATGCAATGGCTTGGCTTGGTCTCAGAGGCCTGACAGCAACCACTCTCTATTTTTGTTTTTTTTCTTTTGTTGTCTGCATCTATGTGTTTATAAATATGCATAAACTTCTATTTCTCAATCGTTTCTCAAACGTTTTAGACGTTATCATCTAACTTGTATCATGGTAGACGAAGATTTGCTTTTGTAATTGCTTAAATGTTTTTTTTTTTAATTTTTGAGGCAGGATCTTGCTCTGTCACCCAGGTTGGAGTGCAGTGGTGTTATCATAGCTCACCGTAACCTTGAATTCCTGCACTCAAGCGATCCTCCCACTTCATCTTCCCAAGTAGTTAGGACACACGTGGGTGCACACCATGACAGCTGACTATTTTTTTTTTTTTGAGACAGAGTCTCACTCTGTTGCCCAGGCTGGAGTGCAGTGGTGTGATCTTGACTCACTGCAACCTCCACCTCCTGGGTTCAAGCAATTCTCCTGCTTCAGCCTCCAGAGTAGCTGGGACTACAAGTGCACACCACCACACCCAGGTAATTTTTGTATTTTTAGTAAGATGGGGTTTCATCATATTGGTCAGGCTGGTCTTGAACTCCTGACCTCATGATCTGCCTGCCTCGGCCTCCCAAAGTGCTGGGATTACAGGTGTGAGCCACTGTGCCCAGCCAGCTGGCTAATTTTTTTAACTTTTTGTAGAGATGAGGTTTCACTATTTTGCCCAGGCTGGTCTCAAACTCCTGGGCTCAAGAGATCCTCCTGCCCTGGCCCCTCAAAGCATTGTGATTACAGGTGTGAGCCGCTGCTCTCTGGCTTATAATTGGTTCATTTATTTAAATTGGCTTAGTTTTATTTGGATCTATTGCTAAATTTTCTTCCACCCCTAGTTTTACAGTGTAAATTTCAAATAATCTATCCATTATTTTCTCCTACTCTAAACTGGGCTGGCTGCTCCCTAGGCCTGCTAAACAGCTGCCATCCTGGTGGAATGGGAAGTTTCCTTATCCCCCTGGCAGAACTTGTGACAGGGCATGGCTCTCTTCTTTGGTGCCCCCCTGCTCAAACCCCTATGGGGAGCATGCAGACAGGCAGGTCATGGGAAGCATGGTCTCCAACTCCATAGCAGTGTCTAGGGTTGAGTGTTTACAACTCCTGAAGCCCCAGTGGGCATGTGTTAACAGTGTGCTCTTTCAGTTTTGCCGTCCACAGGCAGCTTGTGTTAATCAGCTCAATTAGACCCTCTGTCTTATTGCAAGGACAGAGGGCTTTCTGTGTCCTGGGTTCTTGCCCTAGTGTACTGGAAAGCCCACATGTGGGCTTGGAGGATGGGTACAAGGTTTTATTGACTTTTATTGTCCTTTACTGGTGGAAGTAGCTCTTGGTGAGATGGATGGGGAGGCTAAAAGGGGGATGGAGTGGGAAGGTGGTCTTCCCTGGAATCAGGCCGCCCAGAGCCCAGACTTTCCTCCAACCGCCCCCCACTGAATTCCATGTCACCTGCCATCGATGGCCTCCAAGTGTCTGCTGGTGCCTGTTGGTGTGCTCTTCTGCTCCTCTGCTCGTCCAGCTGCTTGTGTCTACGCCTGTTACTGTCTTGAGTTTGTATAGACACAGGATGGGGGGCATGGCAGGTCACAGTAGTCTTCGAAAATGCAACATTTGGGCACAAAAACTGGAGTGCCTGCTCTCACTCAGGTCCGTGGGCACAAACCCGATGGTGGAGTCCTCGCTAGGGACCCTGCCCTTCTCTACCCAGCACTTCCCTGTCTCCCTCCCATATCACTGGGAATTTCTTCATCCTTCCTCCCATGTTGGCTCCACTGTTTCCTAAATTCTACATTCTCTTTTTTCTTAGTTTCTTCTCAAGAACATTTTTCAACAGTTGAGAATCTCTGTAAACTTGATTATTCATTTTTCCAGGTGTAGAACTCATGTTCCTGAGAATTTTTTTTTTTTTTTTTTTTTTGAGACAGAGTCTCGCTCTGTCCCCCAGGCTGGAGTGCAGTGGTGCAATCTCAGCTCACTGCAAGCTCTGCCTCCTGGGTTCATGCCATTCTCTTGCCTCAGCCTCCCGAGTAGCTGCGACTACAGGCGCCCATCACCACGCCCGGCTAATTTTTTGTATTTTTAGTAGAGACAGGGTTTCACCGTGTTAGCCAGGATGGTCTCGATCTCCTGACCTTGTGATCCACCCTCCTTGGCCTCCCAAAGTGCTGGGATTACAGGTGTGAGCCACAGCACCTGGCCGTTCCTGAGAATTTTAACGGTGCTGTTCCACTATCTTCTAGTTCCCAGGGGTGCTGCTGAGAGTCCCTTGCCATCCTTAGCCCTGATCCACTGTTTGTGAACTTAGCCTGGATCTTCTCTTTGTGTCCAATAATCTGAAATCTTATAAGGATGGGCCTTGGTGGGATCCTTTCTCATTCATTATGCTTGATCCTTAGCAGTCCATCCATCTGGAAATATATTTTCCTTATATGAATTCTGAGTAATTTCCTCCTGTCCATTTTCTCTAGTCACTCTTCACAGACTTCTTGTTAACCAGAAATGGGACCCTGTAATAAAGACTGCTATTGCCTACCTAAATATATTTATATCCTCCCTTTCTTCCTTAGTAGGAAAACACTTATTAGTTGGCTGTGGTAAAGTACCCAGATAAAAGAATACATTTCCCAGACTCCTTTGCAGCTAGAGGGAACCAGATTACTGTTCTGGCCAATGAGACATCAGTGGAGGTATTGGTATAGGATTTCTTGGAAAATTGCTTTTGGCACTGACCTGGCCAGCTGTCCCTCTGTCCTGCCTGGCTTCCTCTTTCCTGATACTGGAATGCAGACAGGATGGCCAGAGCTCCAGCATATTTTAGACTATGATGTGAATTTGAGGATAGAAGCCACATGCTGAAAAAGGCAGAATAAAAAGATAGAGGCAATCTCTCTGGAGCTGCCATATTAACCTTAGCTTGCCTATCTCCATTTAAGAGAGAATAAATCCTTGTGCATTTAAGCCACTATTATCTTTGGTTTTCTGTTATATGTACCCAAACCTAAGCTTTCTGACACAGACCTCCTAGACTGATACTCTAATTTTAATATTGTTGGCTGAGCGCAGTGGCTTATTCCTGTAATCCCAGCACTTTGAGAGTTTGAGGCGGGAGGATCACTTGAGCCCAGGAGATTGAAACCAGCCTGGGCAACATAGTGAGACCCCATCTCTACATATAATAAAAAAAAATTAGCTGGGCGTGGTGGTACATGCCTGTAACCCCAGCTACTTGAGAGGCTGAGGTGAGAGGATTGCTGAAGCCTGGGAGGTTGAGGCTGCAGTGAGACATGATTGTGCTACTGCACTCCAGCTTAGGTGACAGGGTGAGACCCTGTCTCAAAAATAAAAATATTAATAGTTTTAACATTGTTTTCTCTGATTAGCTTTTTGGTGAACTTTCTTGGACTCTTACTTGACATTTTCTTCTTTGGTTTGGCTTTCAGTTTTATAATTTTCCAGGGTTCTTTGTTTTGTGATTGCTCTTATCTCATAGATGCAATATCTTCTCTTACCACTGTTTTTTGTTTATGGAGAAGTTTTCTATTTCCAGCACTGTTTCTGGCCTCCAAGTTCCTTTTTGTTATTTGCTTGTATCTCTGTTTTGCATGTTAGAAGCTTTCCCCAAATACCAGGTAATCTTTCATTGCCAATATATTGAAAAAGTCCATTCTCCGGTTGGAAGCTCCATGTCCCTGGATGAGCCTTGTTGATTGGTAGGCTCCTAGCGGGGATCAGGAAGTTGACAGTCCTTTACTGGATAATCCCCTGATGTCAACATTTGAAGATGTTTTTCGCTAAGTCTATTGAGTTTTTCCAGAGAAGAATCTTCTAACCTCCCATGGGAGTATAGTCAACCTGATTGTGGAAATTCTGGGATCTGAGCAGGAGAGTGATACCTTACTGTTAAGTATGCAGATTTATAATCCTGCAATTTTCAGTCCCTCACTCTCTCCTCACCCCTCCATGGGGCCTGTTGTCCCAGTGCTAAAATTTCTCTGGTTGACTTCTTGGTTACTAAAAAACAAAAAGTAGCAAAATTAGATATTGTTTACTGCACTCTCTTGACTTGGCTCTGGAAGTTAGTGAACAATGATTTAACATGAAATTTCTAGAATGCACTTGGTAGGTAGAATGTGGACAGGTTTTCTCTCCCCACCCAAAGATATAAATAAGCCATAAAATAAAGAAATTGGGACAAAGACCCATAGCAAAAGGCATGTGTGCCATCTCTCCATCTGCCATTGGCACATGCCAGATGGGCTGCAGGCAGTTGCCTTCTTTCTTCTTCCATATAACTATAGGCTCAGCAATTCCCTTGCTGCTTCCTTTGTGGGTTAAGAGAGAAGGATGGAGAAACCAAAGTTCTAGTTCTCACATTTCATGTGTGTAATGCTACTGATGTTTGCAATTGTAGTCAGCTTTCCATTATATTTGCCAATGAAAGTAGGTCATGGCATAGTGATACTCAGGTCACAGAAATGTGAACTGAGGAGAAATGACATGATGACAATAGTAAGAATAGCTGGCCAGGCATGGTGGTTCATGCCTGTAATCTTAGCACTTTGGGAGACCAAGACAAGAGGATCATTTGAGGCCAGGAGTTCGAGACCAGCCTGAGCAACTTAGTGAGACCTGTCTGTACAAAAAATAAAATAATTAGCTGGGTGTAACGGCTGTGTGCCTGTAGTCTTGGCTACTTGGGAGGCTAGGGTGGGAGGATTACTTGAGCCCAGGAGTTCAAGGATGCAGTGAGCTATGATTGTGCCTGGGCAACAGAGAGAGACCTTCTGTCTTAAAAAAAAAAAAAAAAAAAAAAAAAAAAAAACTAGCTAATTGCTTGATACTATATACACATTACTTATTTAATTAGTACAGCAATACTATGAAGTATACACTATTATAATTATCCCTGTTTTTCAAGTGACAAAAATGAGGTGCAAAGGGCTTAAGTAACTTGCTCAAAACCATACTGTGGACAGTGGAAGATCTGGGATTTAAAAAAAAGTCTGTCTACACTCACTGCACAAAGGCTCTGTAATGTGTTTTATTCTCATTCATTTTGTTCTTTTTTAATCATGTGTCAGACATTAAAAATCTGTTGTATGTTTTTCTAGATTTCTTATGCTAATATTTATATTTTTGAAATTGGGATATAATTTTATCTTAGTTATGTTTTAAAGTAAAATAACGATGTTTTATAATAACTACCCAGAAATTCATTCATTTGTGAAATATCAGTAGATCACCCTCTTTGTGCAGGGAACTGTGCTAGTCTCTGGGTAGGATAAACCCCATGGTATTCCTTCTCTCTTAGTCTTTAAATTTAGTAGTTTGCAGACACGCATTCTACCTGTTAAGGAATGAAACCAACTATCAAGATACTAGCTTGAAATTTTTTAAAGTGGCTTAAAAGCATCTCTCATTAAAGAATTTTCAAACAAGCTGAAGACCCTATCTGACTGAGCCCATGTAATAGAGAGTCACATGTAGAATTAAATGTCAAAGCCTAAACTTTGGTCTCTGTCTTAATTTGCAGTACTGCTATGAACCTTGTTTTTCTCATGTAGAAAATAGGGATAATAAGATAATAGGAAAGCTAGCCTCTGTACAGTTACGATAAAGAAATGAGAGAATACACACGAATCATAAGTGAAATGCATTGCAGAACCATATCGTCTTGGTGTTAATTAGATAATTGAATTAGTGCAATGAGAAAATTCTAAGCAGTTGAGGAGGCAACAGCTAATTAACCAAACAAATAATCCACTTCTCCTGTTTTAAAAAAGCACAAGTACTTGCTTAGGATTGGAACTGCTGGGCTTCCATCTTGATAATATAGTTATGGTTGCTTGGTGGGGTATAGATTTGCAAATAATAATTCAAAAACCATGTAAGCTTGGGTGCTTTAGTAGGTTGAACTCAATTAATCCAAGAATCTTCTCTATTCCTTCCTCACCCATCCTCCAGCATCAAGTTTTACTTGGTTGAGGTAACTGTGGCAAGTAAAAATTTGCAAAGTTGCTAGACTGTTTCTGGGTTTTGAATTCACTGAGGGGTAGGAGGATATGGCATGGAATCCAGTAAATAGTCAGGATTTCTCTTTATCTATCCTTTTAAGGAAACAGGGCAGGAGAAAAGATCTTTGGAGCAATCCAAAATCTTCAGGATTGGCTATTGGGCAGCACTCTGGTGATTTCAGCACAAATGAATCAGAGACATTATTGCAATTATCCATAAATTGCACTTAATTTAAAGCTTGATGAACAAAAATGATTATGTCAGGTTTTATATAACTCCAAAGACAAGACTGAGGGAGGGAAAAGCAAATCGAAGCACTATTCAAGCTCAGAACAGTAACTGATTGCATTCTATCAAGGATTTTTCTCCTTGGAATTACTGGGGAGAAAAACTGGGAGAAAGAGAGAGGCAAAGGATGGAAATCTGTATTGTGTCCCTATATGAATTTGAAAAAGAAAATGTTCCCTAGAGACTGAGCTTCAAATGCTGCCCAATTTGACATTTATCAATTCTCCTGGGACATCTACTGCACTATCTGGGAATAAAAAGTGTATTCTAGAATACTTTTATGAACCCCTAAGATCACAAGTACTTGCTGGCACCATGATGTGTAAGGAAACAATAAGTCAAGAAGTCTAACCTTCCTCTTTCTTCCTGGGTATCTTATTAACCTCCCTCTGAACACCTTAGCCAAGGCTCCCAACTCTGACATCCATTTTTATTTTGCTACTATTGCTGTTTGGCAGCCCTCAGAAGATGGAATCATGGTTCATTTTTGGTTTGAGTAATGACAGATTTCGCCATTTCTCACCACACATTTCCAGGAGTTTTTAAAGAAATTGTCGCAGGTTAAATAACCATGGGCAGGCACCTTAATGCACTTGTGTTGGCAGCTGCTCTTTTTCCAGCCTAGAAAGTGAACAGTTCTCTCTCTCCCCTTCACAAGAGCATTTGAGAATATCTTCTATATGGTCAGGTAATGTCAAATTTAGAAAAAAATCCCTAGAAGAGGTGATGAGAGAGAATCCATCTTTGCTCTAAAATTGAAAGTTTTTCAGATTTAATAAACTTAAACAGAAGGTAAAAATCTCATTAGTCCATAAAAAATCTCTTCCTCTTCTCTTTAAGAAGGGATTGAGGTTGCCCAGGGAATGATCCCTAAAGAAGCTTAGTGTCCTGGCCTAAGGAAGCCCCATCCCCACACAGCAGGCTCTGCATCTGCCTCAAATTTCCACAATATCCTCAGAAAGAATTTTGAAAGCTCTCCCTGGGACTGTTTTACTGGGTGGTACTAGGGAAAACCATAGGTTTTGGAACCTTAAACCCTGAGTTCATGTCCTGGCTGCCACCTACCTGAGGTGGGATCTCAGGCAAGTAACTTAGCCATTGGGTAAGTTTCCTTTGTCCTTATCTGGATTTCTGGGCTTGATGACAGTACTAATACCCAGTTATTTCATAAAGCTGAGTGTGAAGCACAGTAACACTTACGAGGACACTTGTGTATAGCAGGTGCCCAATTAATTGTTGTTACCTCATTTAACTGCCCACTCAACATCTCCACGGGATGTTTCATAAGCATCTCAAACACAGCATGATCTAAAGGGAACTCTTAGTTCCCAAGTCCTACCCCCTTCCACCAGGCCCTCCCCAAAGTGATCCACCTTAGTCCTCTCCATCCTAGCAAATGGAGCTGCCAGCCCACCAGAATGATTTTGACTCCTCTTTCTGTTAACCCCTATAATGAATCAAAATCAAGCCCTGTTAGTTCTGTCTTCACAACTTACCCCTATCACACCACTTTTTCTGCTGTTTACCACCCTGGTCTGAGCCACCATCTTCTTTTGCCTGGATTATTGCAATAGCCTCCCAACTGGTCTCTCTGCCTCCACTTTTAACCTCTGTACAGTCCATTCTTTACACAGCTGCAAAGTGGTCTTTTTAAAAGGTAAATCAGATCAAGTCACCTGCCTGAGTAAAACCCTCTAATGCCTTCCAAACTTTCCTCCACAGCTCACAAGACCCTACACATTCCTGCCTCTCTGACTTCATGTCTTACTTCCTGGCTTATTATGCCCAACTCACTGCCGTACTTGAGGCTTGCTTGCATCTCAGGGCATTTGCACGTGCTGTTCCCAGCCTGGAACACTCTCTGTCAGATCTTTGTGTGGTTGGTTCATACTTATTATTCAGGACTCTGCTCTATTATTTCCTTCTCGAAGAAGTTTTTCTGACTTCCAATCTGTAGTCACTAGGGTCATTCTCTAGTTACTATCTGTAATTCTTTTTAATTTTTTCATGGTACTTATCATTATCTGAAATAATAATAATAAAAAACCCAAACAACCAAATGCTCCTACTTCACTATCCAAAGGCTCAAATTTTAGCCAAAATAGGGCAAGCTGCCATCTGCCCTTCCCAGCAGTATGGTGGGATAGGGAGAACTGGGGCAGTAGAGTCAGATAGGCCTGGGTTTCATCTTGGTCTACCTTTTCCTTAATCTCTTTGAACTCAGTGCCCTAATCTATAAACAGAGATGCTAAGAGCTACTTCATAGGGCTGTCTGAGGAGCCAAGGAACTAGCATATGCAAAACAGCTCAATCCTTGATGCATGGAAGCTGCTTAATACATATTAGTTTCCCTTGACCTCATGATAATAATGGAGGCATCTGCTAGGAATGCTTTTGGCTGCAAGTAACAGAAAACAAAATAGACAGGCTTAAACTATTAGAGGTTAATTTTTCTCACATAACAAGTCCAGAGATGGGATGTTGCCTGCTGATTGAACAGCTCAACAACATTAGGTCTGATGTCTCTGCATTTCTCTTGATTGTTCCCTTTTGGTCACATGGTGATTACTATAGCTCTAGTATCACATTTGTGTTCCAGGAAGGAAGAATGAGGACAAGAGAAAAGTAAAGGTAAAAGGGCAAGGAGCCAGGACAAGCAGGCTTTTTCCTTCCCATCAAGAAAGCAGCCATTTCCTCTGAGGCTCTACCTGGCAGATTCTGCATACATCTCAGTGGAAGAACTGGGGCACATGCCATCCCTAGACCCATCACAGGTCGGGGGAATGAGATTGCTGTTCCAGGCAGAGGTGCATTGCCTGGTATTCCCTGGAGAAAAATAAGGGTGGTGCATTCAGAGGAGGAATAGGGTGGTGGTAGGGGGAAATGAATACTGAGTAGATGATAAATGGTGTCTGTCACAAGGGTAGAGCCCATCTATATAATTCTGGTTAGAACAAAGGAAAACAGGAAACTTCCGCTTGGCACTGCAAGTTCCAAATGTTGATGGAGATGAACAGAGTTTAGGAGATTTAAAAATTACTGATATATTTCCTAGAAATGGTCTTGCATACAAATCTGTCCTTCCTGCAATTGCTTGAATTAGATACATGGAAGTATTTAGGAGTCTCAATGTCAGGCTCTGCTCAGGAAAATAATCCACATGAACATTAATGTACTATGTACTAAATCTAGGAAAAATTGAGATTAGCCTGTATTTATTTTTTAAAATTGATTAATTAATTTTTTTGAGACAGAGTCTCACTCCTTCACCTAGGCTGGAGTGCAGTGGTGTGATCTTGGCTCACTGCAACCTCCACCTCCTGGGTTCAAGTGATTCTTCTGCCTCAGCCTCCCAGGTAGCTGGGATTGCAGGTGCATGCCAAAATGCCCAGCTAATTTTCATATTTTTAGTAGAGATGGGATTTCACCATGTTGGCCAGGCTGGTCTCGAACTCCTGACCTCAGGTGATCCACCCACTTTGGCCTCCCAAAGTACTGGGATTACAGTCGTGAGCCACTGCGCCCGGCCAATTAGCCTGTATTTAAAATTTTACTTTCAGCCGGGTGCGGTGGCTCACGCCTGTAAATTCTAGCACTCTGGGAGGCCGAGGCAGGTGGATCACGAGGTCAGGAGATCGAGACCATCCTGGCTAACATGGTGAAACCCCATCTCTACTAAAAATACAAAAAATTAGCTGGGCGTGGTGGTGGGCACCTCTAGTCCCAGCTTCTCGGAAGGCTGAGTCAGGATAATGACATGAACCTGGGAGGTGGAGCTTGCAGTGAGCCGAGATCGTGCCACTGCACTCCAGCCTGGGTGACAGCGAGACTCTGTCTCAAACCACAACAAAAAAATTTGCTT
This sequence comes from Pan paniscus, assembly GCF_029289425.2. Lineage (NCBI taxonomy): Eukaryota > Metazoa > Chordata > Mammalia > Primates > Hominidae > Pan > Pan paniscus. Next base: position 34,593,703 of record NC_073255.2, on the reverse strand, counting down.
TCAAAAACTGTGTCTCTAACTCCAAGCACAGAACATGTTCATAGGCTGTGATCCAATATTCTCAAATTGTCCTTGGCAAATGATACCATTGGCTGAATGAAGAATTCACGGAACTGTGAGCACTGGTAGGTTGTAAAGACCTCAGCAGGAGGGTGTCAGGAACCGAAGGAGAAATCAGGCACTTAGAAGCACAATAAAATGACCAAATGATGGGCGTGAAGAAGGATCAAGGATAGTTTACTAAATAAGATGATAATCATGAGCATTCATGTTTAAGAAAGAAAAATTACACTAAAAGACTACATTTCAGTCTACAGTAATCCTGAGTATCTTTTGACAAAGAACTCGTATCAATATGGGAAGAGGCTGCTTAGGCATGCATTTTGCAGCAATGGGAAGTAAATCCATTCACCTGCTTGTCCATTTCTTTGTTTATGCCCCCAAAAGTAAAAAAAAAAAAAAAAATGTTGGAAACTGGAGGAGTTGGTGGGGGAGTGTGGCTGAAGCAGATCAATGGCTCCAAACCCAGAGATCTAAACTCAAGAGAAAGGAAGAAAAAAAACATACAACAAGGAGAGAAGGACTAAACAAAGACAAGCTGACATCTCCAAGTGTACCAACCAGTAGCTAAGGATGGCTTCAAGTGAGCTCAAGTGTAAGAGAGACTTGATATTCACCTCCTCAACCATGGCTCACTTAAAAAACATACTCCCTACTATCCTGGTCATTTCAGGCTGCCATAACAGAATACTATAGATTGGGTGACTTAAACAACAAACATTTATTTTTTCACAATTCTGGGAGCTGGGAAGTCCCAGATCAGCTGATTCAGTGTCTGATGAGGGCCCTCTTCCAGGTTTGCAGATAGCTGTCTTCTGGTTGTATCCTCACAGGACCAAGAGACAAATCATCTCTCTTGGGTCTTTTCTTATAAGGGCACTAACTCCATTCATGGGTGCTCCACTCTCTTGACCTAATCATCTCCCAAAGGCCTAACTTCCTAATACCATCACATTGGGCATTAGGTTTCAACATATAAATTTGGGGAAGACAAAACATTCAGTCCGTTAACACCTACTATTAGGTGCTTTCTTCTCTTTCAGCACTCTCCATCTTCACAGGGATCGCACATAAAGATGTTCAAAGAAATTTACATTCCCACCAGGAGCATGTGGGGGCTCCAGTTGTCTGCATTCTCTCCCACTGTTGGTACTGTCAATCTTCTTCATTGTAGCCATTCTGGTGGGTGAGTAGTGGTATCTCACTGTGATTTAACTTTCATTTCCCTGATGACTGATGGTTTTGAGCAACTCTCTTCATGCACACATTGACCATTCGGATATTGTCTTTTGTGAAGTGTCTGTTCAAGTCTTTTTTTTTTTTTTTTGAGACGGAGTCTCACTCTGTTGCCCAGGCTGGAGTCCAGTGGCACGCTGTCAGCTCACTGCAACCTCCACTTCCACCTGAAGCAATTCTCCCTGCCTCAGCCTCCCGAGTAGCTGGGATTGCAGACATATGTCACCACGCCCAGCTAATTTTTGTATATTTAGTAGAGACGGAGTTTCACCATGTTGGCCGGGGTGGACTCGAACTCCTGACCTCAGGTGATCCATCCGCCTCGGCCTCTCAAAGTGCTGGGATTACAGGCATAAGCCACCATGCCTGGCCCCCTGTTCCAGTCTTTTGAACATTTAAAATTTTATTTTTATCTGCTAAAACAATTTAAAGGAGTCTTTCATACTATTTATTTATTAGATATGTGTATTGCAAATATCTTTTCTCCCAGTTCGGAGTGCAGTGGCATGATCTCGGTTCACTGCCACCTTCGCCTCCCAGGTTCAAGCAATTCTCCTGCCTTAGCCTCCTGAGTAACTGGGATTACAGACACGTGCTACCACGCCCGTCTAATTTTTTGTATTTTTAGTAGAGATGGGGTTTCACCATGTTGGCCAGGCTGGTCTCAAACTCCTGACCTCAAGTGACCCACCCACCCCAGCCTCCCAGAGTGCTGGGAATTAGAGGCGTGAGCCACCGCACCCAGTCTTAACTCTCTTAATGGTGTCTTTTGATGGACAGAAGGTTCTTCATACTAAAAAAAAATTTATCAATTTTTTTCTTTTATGGTTAGCTCTTTTCATGGTCTGTTTAAGAAACTTTTGCTTACCCCAAGGTCATTGCTATGACCTTGCAATGACCATTGCAATGAAGGGTTTCTGTTCCTTCAAAATTCATGTTGAAACTTAATTCCCAATGCAACAGTATTAGTAAGTGTGGCCTTTTGGAGGCAATTGAGTCATGAGGACTCTGCCTTCATGAATGGGATTAGGTGTCCTTATAAAAGGACTTGACAGAGGGAGTTTGCACCTCTTGCCTTTCTGTCCCTCTGCCATGTGAGGATACAGCATTTATCTCCTCCATCCGATTCAGCAACAGGGCCCCAACTTGGGAGCAGAGACTAGGCCTTTACTTGACAATCAAAGCTACTGGTGCATTGATCTTGGACTCTCAGCCTCTAAAACTGTGAGAAATAAATGTCAGTTCTTATAAATTACCCAGTCCATGGCATTTTGTTATAGCAGCACAAACAGACTAAGATAGTGATAAAAATCTCTCTTCTATATTCTTTTAGAAGCCTGATTAGTTTTGTTTTCACACTTACATCTATGATGTCTGAAAATAACTTTTTCTCATGTAATCATCACAACCTCTCTTTCTAGTAAAACCTGTCAAATGCTTTAAAATATTTTGAATCTTTTAATTCAAAGATATACAGTGTCACTTTTTTTTTTTTTTTTTTTTTTTTGAGACGGAGTCTCGCTCTGTCACCAGGCTGGAGTGCAGTGGCACAATCTCGGCTCAGTGCAACTTCTGCCTTCAGGGTTCAAGTGATTCTCCTGCCTCAGCCTCCTGAGTAGCTGGGACTACAGGCATGCATCACCATGCTTGGCTACTTTTTGTATTTCTAGTAGAGACAGGGTTTCACCATATTGACCAGGCTGGTCTCAAACTCCTGACCTCGAGATCCACCTGCCTCGGCCTCCCAAAGTGCTAGGATTACAGGCGTGAGCCACTGCGCCTGGCCAGTGTCATTTTCAAGTTGAGATTTGAAGGGAGGCTATATGCTATTTATTTCATCTTGGCAGAGTTTCAGAAGTGCTCTAGGCAAGTTTCAAGGCTCTCACTAATGCACAGACAGCATCCTTCCTGCATTTCCACTCACAGTTAGAGGTCAGAACATGTTCACAGAAGCACCAGAAGCAGAGGGTAATGGAGATAAACAGCCAGTCATTATGCTCTTTGAAGCTCTGACCTTCCAATTTAAAGTATTTTTAAAAGCCTTTCAATGTAGAAATACAATTGTCCTTAGGTTGCATTTTTTACCAAGGACTTCAAATAGCGCTTTTAAGCAAATCTCTCTGGGCTTCTTCAGCTTTTTGAGGCTCCAGAGGCCAGTGTAACCACAAGTGTGTTTTTTTCTGGCATATTGTGGAAGGTGTACTGCTCTGCCTCAGCTCACCCAGACCCTGTTGAGTGAGGCAGTGACCTTGCTGAGTGGGGCAGTGACCCTGCTGTCAAGTGGCCAGCAGCCATTGAATAAATGGGCAAAGAGGGCAAGGCTCCTCTTAATTTGGATTAAAACACATAGACATCTCTTATTCTGAGTAAGAATTACCACTTTTAGAAGTCCCTGCTGCATCCCAAATCAGAGTGATACATTCCTCTACTATCGATTGCACGTCTGCTTCCTGGCAGGTACCTTCATGTACTTTACTGCATTTAATCCTTGGTGCAAGCCCACAAGGTAGGTATCACTACTTAAGAGAGGTTAAGCAAGGTGCCCAAATTCATGTCCTAGCAACGGCAGATCTGGGGTGTGAATCCAGACCTAACTTTACACCAAATGTCCTCTGCACCTCTCACTTCTAGACAATTTCTTGAGCATGGCTCTTTTATGCTTCTATTGTGTGGATACTTTTAAGTCTAGGGTCCGTTTTTCATGCCCTTGGGAAAACTGTGAACCCTGAACTTTTAAGGAGTCTGTGTTTTCTTGTGTGATTGTGTGCACAGAGGCCTTCCCTTTCCTCAGATTCAGATTTTCGAAAGGTTCCATGAAATTGAAAAGTTTCAGAGTCACAGTGCTGGATGGTGATGAAGGAGAAACCCTGAGGTGGCCTTGCTCGCTGCCAGGCATGGGCAGCCCACCTGGAGGTGGTGGGAACATTGGATGCAGCCTTGAGCTCTCAGTCTTTATCAGTGGGACACTCCTCCTGTTCCTGCTGTGTGGGGGCCCCGGAGGCTTCCCTGGGGCTCTGCTAACATCCCTCAACTTCAATAATACGCTTTCTTTTCTCTTGTGATTATAGGGAAGAATAATGATGCTCATAATAAATAATTAAGGGCCTTTGTAAATAAAACATAAAGTACAGAATGTTCTTCCAAGCTTTTTTCTGATTCTCTTCCCACGTGTTTCCTCTTATTGTGATACACGCATCCTACAACAGTGTGCAGTCTTCAGACTGGCTAGAAATTGCGTGCAGACATTATTATTGTAATTACAGAATCTCTGGGTAGCAAGAAACACATGCTACAGTTATTTAACAGGGAGCACCATGACAAGAACTGTAGTAAAGATTACTCCACTGAAGCTGGTATGGGTCAGAGGGAGAGGGAAAAGAAGGAGGGAGGGAGACGACACGAGGGGAAGGTGTGAGCAAGCAGAAGGAGAAGGCATGAAGCACAATTGGGATTGCAGATTTTTTGCAAGTGACAGGGTTTCCATAGGTGTATTGGGTGATCCAGGAGGGGACCTATCTAGGGGGAAGCCTCATAATTGTGTATCACCTGGCAGAAGGAAAAAGAGCTGGCATCTGTTATGCCAAGTTAGGCATGATGTTAAGTTTGCTCAAAGTTTGGTCCGTGAACTAACAGCATTGGCATCACCTGGCAGCTTGTTTGAAATGCAGACACTCGGGCCCGACTCAGAAGTCCTAAATCATAATCTCCAAGTGATCCACATGTATATTCAAGTTTGAGACTCACTGAACCAGGAGACACCCAGACACCCACGCAGAGGGGCTGGTAATGGTGGTTACAGTGAGACATTAGTGGAAGAAGCCAGAAACCAAAATGATTGGACAGATGTTGTTGACAGGCAAATAAAGGTTTCTGTAGGGGGTGGAAATGGTTCCATCAAACTCTGGAGGTTTTATTAATCTATTTTTCCAGAATATCTTAAAGATTTTACCTCTGTAAAGGATTTTATATTTAAGTCTTTAAACTACCTTGAGTTGATTTTCGTGTATGGTGTGAAGAAGGAGTCCAGTTTCAATCTTCTTCCTATGGCTAGCCGGTTATCCCAGCATCATTTATTGAACAGGGAGTTCTTTCTCCATTGCTTGTTTTTGTCAGCTTTGTGGAAGATCAGATGGTTGTAGGCATGCAGCCTTATTTCTCAGCTTTCTGTTCTGTTATGTTGGTCCATGTGTCTGTTTTTGTACCAGGATCATGGTTTGGGGCCATGCCGTACATATCTACAGTGTATATGCACCGGATTTTCTTTTTTTTTTTTTTGAGACAGAATTTCACTCTTGTTGCCCAGTCTGGAGTGCAGTGGCACGATCTCAGCTCAGCTCAGGATCTCCGACTCATGGGTTCAAGCGATTCTGCTGCTTCAGCCTCCCAAGTAGCTGGGATTACAGGCGCCCACCACCATGCCTGGCTAATTTTTTGTATTTTTAGTAGAGACGAGGTTTCACCATGTTGGCCAGGCTGGTCTTGAACTCCTGACCTCAGGTGATCCACCTGCCTCGGCCTCCCAAAGTTCTGGGATTACAGGCGTGAGCCACTGCGCCCAGCCAGTACCGTGTTTTGTTTATCCAGTCTACCATTGATGGGCATTTAGGTTGAGTCCATATCTTTGCTACTGTGAATCCTGCTGCAGTGAACATATGCATGCATTTATCTTTATGGTAGAACTATTTATATTCCTTTGGGTAAATACCAGTAATGGGATTGCTGGGTCGAATGGTGGTTCTATTTTTAGCTCTTTGAGAAATTGCCACACTGCTTTCCACAGTGACTGAACTAATTTACATTCCCACCAACAGTGTATAAGCATTCCCTTTTCTCCGCAACCTCGCCAGCATCTGTTATTTTTTGGCTCTTTAATAATAGTCATTCTAACTGGTGGTAGATGGTATCTCATCGTGGTTTTGATTTACATTTCTCTGGTAATCAATGATGTTGAGCTTTTTCTTCATATGTTTGTTGGCCACATGAATGTCTTTTTTCAAAAACTGTCTGTTCATGTCCTTTGCCCACTTTTTAATGGAGTTGTTTTTCTCTCTTGTAAATTTGTTTAAGTTCCTTATAGCTTTTGGATATTAGAACTTTGTCAGAAGCATAGTTTGCAAATATTTGACCCCATTCTGTAGGTTGTCTGTTTAATGTGTTGATAGTTTCTTTTGCTGTGCAGAAGCTCTCAAGTTTAATTAGATCTAATTTGTTAATTTGTACTTTTGTTGCAATTGCTTTCCGAGTCTTCACCGTGAAACTTTTGCCTGTTCCTATGTCTTGAACAGTATTACATAGGTTGTCTTCCAGGGTTTTTATAAATTTGGGTTTTACATTTAAGTCTTTAATATAGTTTTTTTTTTTTTTTTTTTTTTTTGAGACAGAGTCTTGCCCTGTTGCACAGGCTGTACTGCAATGGCACAATCTCGGCTCACTGTGACCTCCCCCCCCAGGATCAAGCAATTCTTCTGTCTCAGCCTTCCAAGTAGCTGGGATTATAGGTGCCTGCCAAAACTCTCAGCTAATTTTTTATATTTTTAGTAGAGATGGGGTTTTGCCATGTTGGCCAGGCTGGTCTCAAACTCCTGACCTCAGGTGATCTGCCCACCTGGGCCTACCAAAGTGCTGAGATTACAGGTGTGAGCCACCACACCTGGACTTTAACCTATCTTGAGTTGATTTTTGTGTATGGTGTAAGAAAGGGGTCCAGTTTCAATCTTCTGCATATGACTAGCCTGTTATCCCAGCACCATTTATGGAATAGGGAGTCCTTTCCCCATTGCTTGTTTTTGTCAGCTTTGTCTAAGATCAGATGGTTGTAGGTGTGCAGCCTTATTTCTGGGCTCTCTATTCTGTTCCATTTGTCTATGTGTCTATTTTTGTACCAGGATCATGCTGCTTTGGTTACTATAACCCTGTAGTATAGTTTGAAGTCAGGTAATGTGATGCTTCCAGCTTTGTTCTTTTGTTCTTCCAGCTTTTGTTCTGAGGATTGCCTTGGCCATTTGGGCTTTTCTTTGGTTCCACGTGAATTTTAAAATAGTATTTTCTAGTTCTACAAAGGATGTTATTAGTAGTTTGATAGGGATAACACAATGAATCTGTAAATTGCTTTGGGCAGCATGGCCATTTTAATGATATTGATTCATCCTATCCATGAACATGAAATGCTTTTCCATTTGTTTGTGTCATCTCTGATTTCTCTGAAGAGTGTTTCGTAATTCTCATTGTAGAGATATTTCACCTCCCTGGTTTGCTGTATTCCTAGGTATTTTATTCTTTTTGTGGCAATTGTGAATGAGATTCCATTCCTGATTTGTCTCTCAGCTTGGCTTTTGTTGGTGTATAGGAATGCTAGCAATATTTTGTACATTAATTTTGTATCCTGAAACTTTGCTGAAGTTGTTTATCAGCTGAAGGAGCTTTTGGGCTGAGATTATGAGGTTTTCTGGGTATAGGATCATGTCATCTGCAAACAGAGATAGTTTGACTTCCTCTCTATTTGGATGCCCTTATTTCTTTCTCTTGCCTGATTGCTCTGGCCAGGACTTCCAATACTATGTTGGATAGGAGTGGTGAAAGAGGGCATCCTTGTCTTGTGCCAGTTTTAAGGGGAAGGCTTCTAGCTTTTGCCTGTTCAGTATGATGTTGGCTGTGGGTCTGTCATAGATGGCTCATATTATTTTGAGGTATATTCCTTCAATACTTAGTTTATTTAGGGTTTTTAACATGAAGGGATGTTGAATTTTATCAAAAGCCTTTTCTGCATCTATTGAGATAATCATGTGGTTTTTGTCTTTAGTTCTGTTTACGTGATGAATCACATTTATTGATTTGAGTATGTTGAACCAACCTTGCATCCCAGGGATGAAGCCTACTTGATTGTGGTGTATCAGCTTTTTGATGTGCTGCCGGATTCAGTTTGCAAGTATTTTGTTGAGCTTTGTCCCAGACACAAGAGATAGTATGGGAAAGTCGGGTATTCCAATGAGCTGGAGGTGAGGAGGAGAAGGGGTAGGTGACAAAGGCTGAATGTGCAGGGATATTGAGTGTATATGTAAGTTCAGAGTTCAGAGGTTATTGACTAGATCCATTTGGCCAGGGTGTGATTTCCTGTGTCAAAGGGGTCGGAGATCAAGTTGTGTATGTAAGATAGGTAGTAGAATGAGGTCAGGGTGTGAAAGCACTTTACTTCTGGATTGAAGAGTATGGACTCTGTTCAGTGTGAATTATGGATTCCTTACACACATGATAAAAGCAAAGTTTAATGAGTCTAAAACATTAAGGTAGTACATCAAAGTGTGTAGGAATAGTATACAGGTTTAAATCCCAGTCCTGCCACTTATCAGCTGGGTGATCTTAGGCAAGTGATTTCAACTCTTTAGGCTTTAGGGCCCTCATCTGTGAAACAGTGACAACAACAGCACCTCCATCAGAGGCTGGTTGTAAGGAAAATAAAGTTTACATATATGATGTCTTAGAATTGTTCCTGGAGTGGTTAGTTCCAACAGTTATTATTATTGTATACCCGGTTGCAGAAAGTAGACTGAAGATGGGGAAGGTAGAAATAGGGTTAACAGTTTCCAAGTTTCAGAGAAAGTCAGATTAAGTTGGGAAGAGAGTGGAGGCAGTAATTGTTGGAACTTGCCTCAGTACAAAAACAGCTGATTTCATCCCTGTGTAAGCAGCTCTCCTGTTTACCAAGGGCACTAATAATAACCGGCCCTTGCATCTGTTCTTCATATCACCCTGCCACCCCTCCAGCTCACAGAGTGCTGTCCCACGCATATCTCCTCTTCCTCCTCCTTTTTCCCTGCTCCAGGCATGGGGTCAGGTCAAGCACACACTGAACAGGTGGGTGGTAGGGTAAGCAGGAAAGTATGTGTCCCCACTCCAGGGGTCAAAGGAAGTCTTGGCTCTGCCTGGGTCCCTGAGACTGCAGGCATTTCACTCACCTGCTGTGACCAGCTGTGTCAGTAGAGGAGAATATCACGGGTCGGCATCAGCCCTCCCGGGCACTGACCTGCCCTGGAGGCTCGCCTGTATCCTATCTCCTCCAGCTCTCACTCTTGAATTTATGGGGATTTAAAGGGATTGACAACTTTTCCAAAGTTGTTGGCTCTGGGACGTTTAACTGGTGGCTTTATTAGTTTGAGGATAAGGCATGTAGCTCAAAAAATTTACCTCCTTCCTTCCCTCCATTGTACTAAGTAGAATGGGTTAACAAGCACCTCTTTTATTTATTTTTATTTTTTATTTTTTAATTATTATTATACTTTAAGTTTTTGGGTACATGTGCACAACGTGCAGGCTTGTTACATATGTATACATGTGCCATGTTGGTGTGCTGCACCCATCAACTCGTCATTTAGCATTAGGTATATCTCCCAGTGCTATCCCTCCCCCCTCACCCCACCCCACAACAGTCCCTGGTGTGTGATGTTCCCCTTCCTGTGTCCATGTGTTCTCATTGTTCAGTTCCCACCTATGAGTGAAAACATGTGGAACAAGCACCGCTTTTAAAATGGGAATATCTCTTGAAAGTAAATGTTAAACTTAGAAATAACTTACCCTTTATTATGAATTACTATAACTGAGTAATTTCCTATCTGCCATCAACAACATTAAGGGAAGAGCAATATTGTTGGATGGGTGTGGATGCCAGAAAGAGCAACAGGATGATTTTGTAGAGTAAGGAACTTACTGCAGGGTTAGGAGGAGAGTGGGGGGTCCTGAATGGAGCCAAGAAGTCAAAGGGCTTTAGGCAGAGGGGAAGAATGTTAAAGGGAAGGCAGCAGAAGGAGGGATATAGGTCACAAAGTGAAACGGAACGGTCCCAGTGGAAGTCTTCTTGACTATGGAACTAAGCCAATAGTGGATGGAAACAACTACCTGAACGTAATTGCAAATAATCTCCTGGGATACTTTAGGCATGTATGGCATAAACAGACAATGCTTTTTTGCAGAATAAACTCAAGGTATCTCACTGGAGACCCATAGCCCTCCCCAGTTGAGTGGAGCCAAACTTTATGCTTACCCTCCTTCACTTCCCTGAATGAGCTTTCTGCTCCAGTCAGAATGTTCTACCTCCACCCTGTGGGCAGGCCCCCTTCCTGCGCTGGGAGTTCCCTATTCCTTCCTCTTTGCCCAGTTACACCTGCTCATACTTCAAGCCCAGCAAAAGTTCTGTCTCCCATAAAGTCATTCCTAATGCACGGCCACAGTGAACTTCCTTCCAATAATCTTACTTATTATTGGAACTGGGTGGGTTTTTTTTGTTTTTTTTTTTTTTGTTTTGGCATTTGCTGCCTTATTCATTTACCATTTATTTTTTGAAAGAGAGTGACTTTTTACATTAAAAATTAATATATGCTCTGCTAATCACAGAAAATTTGGAAAATACAAAAAGCCAGAAAGCAGAAATTAAATCACTCAGGAACCATTGAAATTCTAGTATTCTTCCTTCCTGTTGTTTTTCTCTTTATACATTTCTTCTTCACTTAGTTAATATTATGGACATATATAAATTGTATGTTCTGATTTTTGTAAAAATAATATTCATTTTTAATAAAAAATGGTCATTTGAAATCACAGAGAAGTGGGAAAAAACCCTCAAATCTCCCAGATTTCCAATATCTAGAAATAATTGCTTCATACATTTTGATATATTTCTTTGTAGTCTTTTTCTCATATATTTTTACATGGTCAAGGTCATATTGTCAAGATCATGCTGCATGTATTTTAAATTCTAGTTAACCCAGAAGTATTAACAGATCCAGATGCTATGAAGAAAGATCTGGTGAAAGGTAATATTTGTCCCTGGATGGTTTACTAAATTTTCCAAAATTAAAGACTCTATGATCATTTAAAATAAGTTTTGAAGATGCAAAATATCATTATTCAAATTGCTCAGCCATAAAAATGTCCATTATGTTGTTCTGTGTAATTCTGCTTCTATAAAGGGAAAAAAAGACTTTTTGTTAAGTATTTCTTCTGGCATAGTGTTCCAATCAAGTGAAAACTTAGCCATTGTTAGCAAGTCCTGGAAGAACAACAGTAGTTATTGTTTTAAATAGTCATCAAACAAGTCAAGACATTCCATCTGATTTGTTGGGTGGAGACTGGTTCAAGAAACACGTATCCTTATACTGAGAAAGGGAGAAAGGAATATGACTAGTTAATTAAAATGACACAAGGTCAAACTTTGTCCCAAGACCTCAGGATCTATCTGGAAATACATAATTCAAAGAGATTCCTGAAGTTGGGGTGCAAACTGAATAAGAAGAGACCTTATCCTTTTGAACTACAATTTTCCCTTTCTTGCTATACTTTCATTAATCGTTGATTTGGTTAGAGTATCTTCAAATAATTTTTTTCCAAAAAATCTATAGTAGATGTTTCTCATGAGTAGTTGAGCATCTATTCATTCAAAATATCTATTGAAGTCACCATATGGTGACTTTATCTTTACTCCTTCAACCTGAGAATACTTAGAGGGTGCAATACTACTTTTAGGCAATATATGCTCCACCTTAACATGGAATGTGGAAGCAAGAGGCCTCAAAATAACCCAATTATTTTTTGTTTTTGAGACAGGGTCTCACTCTGTCACCCAGGCTGGAGTGCAGTGGCACAATCATGGCTCACTGCAGCCTCAAACTCCCAGGCTTGGGTGATCCTCCCACCTCAGCCTTTTGAGTAGCTGGAACTACAGGCATGTGCCAAGCCTGGCTAATTTTTTGGTATTTTTTGTAGATATGGGGTTTCGCCATGGCTTCCAGACTGATCTCAGACTCCTGGGCTCAAGCAATCTGCCCATCTTGGCCTCCCAAAGTGCTGGGATTATAGGCGCGAGCCACTGTGCCCAGCCCCAATTTTTTTATTTTATTTTATTAATATTATTTTTAATCCATGACAGCAAAAACAGAGACATAAAGGGATTGTATTAGTCAAGGTTTTTCAGAGAAACAGAATCTCTCTCTCTCTCTCTCTCTCTCTATATATATACATATACACTATATACTATATATACAGTATATATACACTATATATAGTATACTATATATACAGTATATATATACTGTATATATAGTATACTATATATACAGTATATATATACTGTATATATAGTATACTATATATAGTATATATATAGTATATAATATATATGCTATACATATTATATACATATGTAGTATATTATATATGCTATACATATTATATACATATATATATATATATATATATAAAAGTAGTATTGCACCCTTTAAGTATTCTCAGGTCGAAGGAGTAAAGATAAGGTCACCATATGGTGACTTCAATAAATATTTTGAATGAATAGATGCTCAACTACTCATAAGAGAAATCTCTACTGTAGATTTTTTGGAAAAAAAATTATTTGAAGATAGTCTAACCAAATCAACGATTAATGAAAGTTAGTTTAGCAAGAAAGGTATATATATATAATATATATATCTACCTTATAATATATATATAGTATATATAATATATATAGTATATATATAGTATTAACAGATACTGATGTTATGAAGAAAGATCTAGAGAAAAGTAACATTTGTCTCTGGATGATTTACTAAATTTTCCCAATTTAAAGACTCTATGATCATTTAATGTAAGTTTTGAAGATGCAAAATATCATTATTCAGAGAGAGAGAGAGAGAGAGATTATTATGAAAGATTGGCTCCTGAGATAATGGAAGCTGTGAAGTCCCATAATCTGCCATCTACAAACTGGAGGCCCAAGAAAGCCAGTGGTGTCATTTGTAGTTTGAGTCAAAACCTGAAGGGATAAGGGTCAGGTGAGAAAATAGTATAAATCCTGGTTCAAGTCTGAAGGCCTGAGAACCACGAGCACCAACGTCTGGGAGCAGGAGAAGATGGATATCCCAGCTCGAGCAGAGAGCGAAGTTACTTTTTGTCATACTCAGGCCCTCAATGGATGGGATGATGCCCACTTGTGTTGGTGAGGGAGATCTTATCTTCTTTACTCAGTCTAAAGATTAAAATGCCAGTCTCTTGTGGAAACACCCTCACAGATACACCCATAAATGTTCTACCAGCTATCTGGGCATCCCTAGCCCAGTCAAATGAACACATACAATTAACCATCCTGGAGATATTCTGCACCAGCCTTTGTTGCTGTCTTCTGGGGCTGAGTTCAAGCTCCAAAGCATCCCTCTGGACAGATTTTGTCTTATTCAAACTTAAGGAGGACTAGGGCTAGACCCTGTTTCCCAACTGCCTCAGAAAGCTTTTTAGGCTTACTCCATGGTAAATGAATCCCTCTGTCAGGATTCAGGACTAATATTACTTTTAGTTGAGAGCCCTGGGTCACAATTTGTATGGATGTTTGCCTATTTGATTGGACTACACTTGTGGATTTCTTTGTCAGACTACATGGATTGGACTTTTTTTTTTTTTTTTTTTGAGACAGGGTCTCATTCTGTTGCCCAGACTGGAGTGCAGTAACACTGTCTTGGCTCTCTACAGCCTCAACCTCCCGGGCTCAAGTGATGTGCCCACCTCAGCCTCCAGATTAGCTGGGACTACAGGTATACAAAATAACATCTGGCTAATTTTTGTATTTTTTTTTTTTTTGTAGAAATGGGGTCTTTTCATGTTGCCCAGGCTAGACTTGAACTCCTGAGCTCAAGCCATCTGCCCACCTTAGCCTTCTAAAGTGCTGACATTACAGGTGTGCGTCGCTGAGCCCGGCTGGACATTGTAAAATATCAGCCCAATGAAGGGGCACAGATGCCAAATGAACACCCACATTTTTTTTTTTGCTACTGCAAAAGCTATAAAGTTACACTCCTAGGAGTTACCTGATTTTACTGTGCTAGAAAAGATTTTTCTGTTGAAGTAGAATTACATACCAGGAGAGGTTAAATGTAGGCAAAGATTAAATGCCCATTATCTACCGATTCAACAGTACAGTTTGGCTGGTCAAAAAAGCTGGAGGTAGGGACTGGGCTTGATGCCTGACTGTGGATAACAAGGACTAAATAAAGAGGTGGTTGTATAATAGTTATTGAACTGATTGAGGCTACTATCTACACTTGGTATGTTACTGTAGGTCTGCTATTGCCTCTTCTTCCTGATTCTTTAAGAAGTAATTCAAGAGCACTTTGCTTTTGCTTAACATGACATGTAGTACCTCTTTATTATTCTGTTGCAGGGATATTTGAACTCACTAGAAATAGGGTCTTGATCCCTAGCACAATGGGAACAGCTCATTGAGATTTAAGTATTTTATTAAATTTATGACATCTTAATCATGGCTCCAACTAAGAAAGTGGCTTTTACTGTCCTTCATGCTGACCAGACAATGCTATTCACAGTCAGCTAGGCCTTGAATCAGAAGAGAGTCAACAGCCCCACTTCCCAAATGTCTTTCTTGAAGGGTACTTGGGCAGCAGTCCAAAGAGCTACTTTACAACTGCCAAAGACACATTGCTAACCTTATAGCTATAAGCTACAAAGAAAGACCCCTAACGCTTAGTTTGCCTCTTTGGATACAGTGAATCACACACATACATTTTATCAAAGCACTTGTGATACTTCACTGGACAACCAGGCCGATTTAAACACCTCCCTCACCCCCACCCTCTAGTAAGAAGCTTTGGAAGCTGTCTAGGGTACAGTAACACAATCTCTGGCCTTAGGCCCCTTATCCCCTTCGGACCCTGAGAAGTTACATGTATTCATGACTGATTGCCTTGGTTCATTCCATCCTGCTGCAACAGAATACCTAAGACTGGGTAATTTACAAAGAAAGGAAATGTATTGGCTTACAGTTGTGGAGGTTGGAAACTCCAAGATTGAGGGGCTGACATCTAGTGAGGGCCTTCATCACATAGAGGAAGGTGAGAGGGCAAGAGGGGTCGAGAGGTCAAGAGGTCGAGAGAGAGAAGAGAACTGAACTCTTTCTTTTGTAACAAGCCTACTCCTTCAATAACAAACCCACTTCCATGATAACAGCATTAATCCATCCATGAGGGCAGAGCCCTCATGGCCTAATAACCCCTCATTAGGCTTCAACTCCTAAAAATGTTGCATAAGGGTTAAGTTTCCAACACATGCTTTTTGGAGAACATATTTAAACCATAGTGCTGATCTCATAGATTATTGAAAATTTTTGGCAATGAGATTCTGTTAGTATTTTTTGATCTTTAAATTTTTGCACTTTGAGACTTCCTTCCACTGCTGAATATTTCAACCCTGTTTCTGAGCTCTAACAGAGAGAGATTGTCTCACTAAAGAAAAAATGTGACACTCTAACCTAACAACCCACCTCACTCTCTCTGAACCAAAGACCTTTGAGGTGGGAAAATGCCAAGAAAACTCCTATGAAATGGAAGTGGTACATCCAATTGCAGGCCAAATCTGGCCCTCAAGTCCTGAGCAAAATTCATGAGCAAGTGGCTGTTCACATCTGGTGGCTTATAGGAAGAATCCATTGAGTGTGTTAGGGCCTTTGTGTCTCTATACCTAACCACTTTCCTTCTTTTTTCATCCCCACCTTGACTCCAGTAGGTGGCTGGGAAGGTTAGCCTGGGTTGGGAACAACTTCATGGACATAAATTTGGATGTTTTCTTCCCTGTGAAGTCATTTCATGGTAATTGCCTCAAAGTAGGTGACTGGCATTTTTGTGTGTGTTGACTTTTCAATGCTTCTTACATGTTCTTCTATGATGGGGATGTGGTTGTGGCATTAGGCCTATGTAGCAGGTTCCCTCTTCTCTGTAGTAGACCCTCCTTGATCTGTGAAGGTAGCCTGGTGGCCTTTGGTGGCAGAATGATGACTTCCTGTCTGCACATAGCTTTTGCTGAGGGAAAAGGAGGGATGGTTTGGATCAACTCAGAGTTGTATTGGGTGTGGGTGGAGCTGAAGGTATGAATTACCTTTCTTCCATTCCATTCCAGATATAAGTAGGGAATAAAGAACAGCCTTCTTTGGGGGACTCAGGCAATGGCTTATTGTGTAAACTTAGTGTCACCCTTAACTTGAACTGGAGGCAGGGGATTTTATTAATATTCTGCTCTCTCAGACAATGGTACAGGAGTAGCTGTCATCTAGCAGTGGTGCAACTACTTCCCTTGGTTCCACACAACCATATTCCTATCTTCTGCCCAGATGATGCCACTGGCAACTTGATACAGAAAATCACCTTAAACCAGACTCAGATTGGCACCATGTGACCCCAGGACTGATTTTTCTGCAAGGCAAGCAGGCCCTTCCTTGCTTTTTCCTTGGACCTAATACTGCCTGTTCCCTGGGAGTTATACATGACCCTTGACAAGGACCCAAGCCCTGATAGCAGCAGCAACGTCTTAGCCTCTGGTGCCAATGGCAACAATTCTCTGAGGAAGACAAGGACACGGTTTTAGCCATTTTACCCAAGTTTTCCTCCCAAAGGCCTGATACAACATCTTCCAGTCACCCAAGGGAGATATTGCCAATAAGACAGTTAAGCCTCTTAATTTTAAGAGACTAGCTTTGACTCCAGAGTTTAGTTTTGTTACTTAAACACTACCTCTGAATTATTTGCTGGTTAGCCAGTGTGTGTATATATAGTGGTCACCACCTTCCATTGCTTCTAGATTAACATGTTTGGCCCAAAGTCTGGCCTTATTTGTAGTACTGCAGGGCCAGTCAAATGGTTGCAAACCCCCT
This sequence comes from Pan paniscus, assembly GCF_029289425.2. Taxonomy (NCBI): domain Eukaryota; kingdom Metazoa; phylum Chordata; class Mammalia; order Primates; family Hominidae; genus Pan; species Pan paniscus. The sequence continues at coordinate 34,576,713 of NC_073255.2, read as the reverse complement.
CAGGCTGATCCTTGGGACTTTTTCCCTCCTGGATTGACCTGGGATCCATGACCAAACACTCTGGGAGGCCCTACAGGCCTTCACAAAGAACTTTTACTTGTGTTTTCCCTGTTTATGAAACTGTCTTATTTGGTGATGTCAACAAATGCTGAAATCTCCACTGAAAATTTCATGTTTCTGCCCCGAATGGGCAGGCTTATGTTTCATGGGTCTCCAGGGTCACTGGGTGGATTGTTGGAGAGAGGCAAGCAGGGCTGTTTGTTGAATGACCCCAAGAGCTCAGGCTGACTGATAGTGGGAACACTGGGATGCTAACTCAGTTGCCCTTGGAACTGGGTGACCCTTCTTCTACCAGCCTGAATCTAACTTCTCACAAGGTTGCCAGGCACTGAATGCCTGAGTTTGCAGATAATTCCCTGCAGGGGTGCCTGTGCATTCAAACTGCTTGGTGCTTATGCCCCAATAGTTTATTCTTTACCTTCAAGGTTGTTCTCGTATTTGCATTATAAGAAGGTGAAGAAGCAGAGAGGCAGAGTTCCTCCTTTGGGCCGTAAGTGTGCCGTGTGGCCCTCAATATTGCCTCTCTGCATGGGATGATGAGGGAATGTGTGGGGAGGGGCAGACTGATGCCCTTTCCAGCTGGCCATGTAAGTGTCCCCCAAGAACCCCTGTTCCGTTGCCCGCACCACAGGATATTTGGTATTTGGCTTCATCCACCTTGCCACAATATCCTTTCCTTTATTTCATAGTACCTTTATAGGCCTGATTTTTTTCCCTTCTACCCATCTTTAAACATTCTCTGCTTAAGTCCCAGAATTTAGCACAGATGCTTTTTTTTTTTTTTTTTAAACAGGGTCTTGCTCTGTTGCCCAGGCTGGAGTGCAGTGGTGCAGTCTTAGCTCACTGCAACCTCTGCCTCCTGGGTTCAATCGATTCTCATGTCTCAGCCTCCTGAGTAGCTGGGACTACAGGTGCGTGTCACCACACCCGGCTTGCTTGCTTATTTATTTATTTGATGTAGAGATGGGGTTTCACCATGTTGGCCAGGCGGTCAACTCCTGACTTCAAGTGATCCTCCCTCCTCGGTCTCCCAAAGTGCTGGGATTACAGGTGTAAGCCACTGCCCCCAGCCCATGTATTTTTTTATGTATATTTTTTCTGTCCTGATGAGAGATCCCCTACCCTCACTGCCTGGTTCTCTATTGGAGTCCATGAAATACGTAATACTCCTGCCACAAATCCTGATTCCTCCTGATCATCTCACAGCTTGAATGTCATGCCAGTGTTGGTCTTCCCTACTTTTTCTGCTGTTTGTTTGTTCTTTTGGAATTGCAATCTTAAGTGCATTTACAGACAGTGCTGCAGTGGGGGAAATGTGAATGGCACTCTCATCAATACAAAAGGCACCCAGGAGAGACAGCTGCCTAGTTCCCATGGGGTTCCTGACCCTGTCTCTCTGGTTCTTTGAGCAGAGGAGAAACATCTTTCAGGTGGACTGGCTTTGCTGTTTTATGCTGTAAAGTATAAGAAGACAAATAAGTACTTTTCTAAATATAGCTTCACTGTTATTTTCTGTGACTGGAGAATCACATTCTGGAAATTTTTGGTTTTCCTTGTGTCACAAGTTTCCACCTTTTTCTGCATCTTCATAGGCATTTTAACTGGAAGTTAAGAGAGACTTTCTCAGGGACTGCCATCCTGACAGCTGTGAAAAAGGAGATGTCCTGTTTCCAGCTCTTCATGTGCACGTTTGATTTGCCAGCTTACACTGGAAACTGTTCAAGGGAGAGGACCATTGCTTCGTTGAATCTCTTGCACAGAATAGGTGTGTAATATACATTGAGTGATTAATTAATTGGCTATTTATTGGCCATTTTTTTGTGATGGATTATGTTTTTCTAGAAGCTTTTCTAGTAAATCTGTAGCCTAGGTGCAGTGAAGAAAACATAAAGGCAGACTTTAGGACTGAGAGCGATCCCCTCTCAGTTCACCCTTCAGTCTTCAGATAAATTTTTACTATAATTAGCTGAACAATAAAAAAATTTCCTAGTGAAATCTGGCTTTTCCTATTTGTTTCCTACATAAATCTTGACTCAAACATCACATTATTATAAGTTCCAGAGCAATGTCCTATTCCCCAGTCCCTGGAAATATTCATATAATAAATATCCCTAACTATTCAACTCTACAATTTAGAAAAATCTTGTTCCAAAAGCACATGGAGTATCTGTGCTCCAGAGTGAAAGAATTATGACATGTCCATATTAATTCACTGTGACTCAATTGAATATCATGGAGGATTATGTTCTGTTTAGGCAGCTCATTTAAACTTGTTTAACTTTTAGAGAGCTAGCTTAACTTCTGTTCCTCAATCAGGAGTAGTTCTAAGTTCTATTTCAATGTTGGTTATTCCAGAGCTGTCAGAAAAATAGATGTTTTATGGTCTAAAAATAAATATAATAAGTTCCCTTCTTCAAAAATGGCAGAACAGATTTTATACAACTGTTCCACCAAATTTACTGCATGACACTGGGTTTGGAAAGTCTCAGCAATCAGAATAAAACCATGGAAACTTTGGGGTTGGAAAACAAGGGCAAGAATGGAAAGTACTTCATTTCCTTCCTTGTGCGAAGAGAGATAACATTAGCTGGGTGTGCTGGCCAAGAGGTGTGCAAATGTATACAGTGTTTCTGCAATCCACATTGGACTACCACCACCATAAACAACAAAACCCCAAAACAAAAACAAAAAAAATCCCCCACAACCCTCAGGAATGCAAAGACAATTTGTTTGCAAAGTTTTCCTTGGCATTTCCCCAAATTTATCAAGAATGACCTCTATTAGTAGCCAGACTCTGTTACTTATTATCACCATTTAAATCATTAGACCAGTGTTTCCTAAAGAACATTCCAGGAATTACTAGCTCTTAAAGATAGATGTTACTGGCTGGGCACAGTGGCTCACACCTGTAATCCCAACATTTTGGGAGGTCACGGTGGGCAGATCATTTGATGCCAGGAGTTGGAGAGCAGCCGGGCTAATATGGCAAAACCGTGTCTCTACTAAAATTACAAAAAGTAGCTGAGCATGGTGGCATGTGCCTGTAGTCCCAGCTACTCGGGAGGCTGAGGTGGGAGAATCACTTGAACCTGGGAGGTGGAGGTCGCAGTAAGCAGAGATTGCGCCGCTGCACTCCAGCCTGGGCAATAGAGCAAGACTCTGTCACACACACAGACACACACACACACACACACACACACACAAAAGATAGATATTATTTAAAGAAAAGCTTTCAAGGTAAAAGAAGTTCAAGAAATACTGACTTCAACATGACTTTACAGGTTTATTGATTTCAGGACCCCCCCAATGTGCTGCTATGCAATGCAAATATCTAAAAGTGAGATATGGAATGTAGTCTGGGGACTCCATTTTCCAGCAACATAGTGAACCAGCATCTTAAAAAGAAAATCATCTTCACAAAACACCTCAGAAACTTTGGACAAAATGCAGAATTGTATATACGTGCTTGAGCAAAATTAGAGGAATCTTCATGGGAAAAAACAAAGAAGAAAAAACTGGACCAGTAAGCTAGTTATGCTTCTGCCTGTCTAGTGGCAGGCAGGTTAAATAGGTCTAATCTCTCTGATTTGCAAGCCCACATTTTTCAAGAAGAGGGTTATAATAATAAACCATATATGTGTAGTGCTTTTTAAATTTACAAAGTACTTATCACTAACGTTAGGAAAGTGGCAATCAGGACATAACTTTACCTGGAATGCAGATGTCCTGCCCCCGCTCCTTCACATGATGTTATTTATGTATGCAAAACACATAAATGTAAATGGCACAGGAGAAGAATAAACATCTACTCGTTTTGCCAGGCCAGCATTTGTTTCTTCTTCCTTCTGTTAAAACCTCCCAGTTTTGCTTTGGGGAGCTGTCCTTTTGAATATAGTGTTGTTGGAACGGTCAATCATAGTGCTGAGGGGCAGTCATAGGAGCCAAGTAGAACCTCTTACCATGGGTTTGAATCTTGGAAGCAGGATCTCAAAGTGGGGAAAGGCAACATCTTTAAGCTGTTGCATCCTTGATTCTTATGGGCACCTTGGTTCTTATCTTTTCTGAGGTTACTGCATTTCATTGGATTCTGTGATCCAACCCATATGCTTTCATTAGTTTTATTTCCTCAACTTAGCCAGAGTTTGTTTCTGTTGCTTGCAACCAAAGATCTCTAACCGGTTAAAGTTTTATCTATACAAATGTAGATGATGATGATTATTATATATTGCTGTGAGCCACTGAATTTTTTCCTATTTGTCTTACATTTTACAGAGTGATAGTATGTGAAAAACGTCTCGCAGGGTCAGGATTAGGGTGAGTCAGAGTGGTGTCTAGGGTGCAAAACTGAAGGAGGTGTATACTCTCGGATTCTTGCAAGAGCAGAAGTGGTACTTAGGGTCAGTTTTTTCTTAAGGGCCTGAGAGAAGCACTTACCTCTGCATTAAAGTGAGCCAATCCTACAATGTATGCATTATAAGCAAGTAAAAGGTTTGGAAATCCCCCATGAAGTATCCTTACCTCCACTGCCTGTTCAGAGATTGCCCCTTGGAGAGGGAGGAGCAGATATTATTCCAAAGAGACTTTTGATATGAGGGTCTTCGGAATTTCTTTTTAAAGTTTCATATATTCATTGAGAATGGCTTTAAGGGGAGTGGGTCTCAACTCTGGACACCCAGTAGAGTCATCCAAAGAAATCTTACAAAACATCCAAAGCTTTGGTCCCATCCTCCAGAAAATTGAATCCATGTGGTCTGGGGAGGACCCGGTGGATCATCTCCCCAGGTGATGATCTCACATGCAGATAGAGTTGAGAACCAGTGCTGTAAGTGTACTGCATCATCTACATTTCCTGGAAGCTCTGAACTAGGCCCATAGCAGAAGCCTGGAGCCATAGGGTCGGGGCAGCTGAAGAGTTACTTCCATATCATAGGATAGAATAAAAAATCTAATTCCTCTCTTGCTAGATGTATGACTTGAGTCAATTACTTAGATTCCTTTTCTGTACAATAAGGATAATGATGTTATCAAAACTAACAGTATTGGCTGGGCATGGCGGCTCACGCCTATAATCCCAATACTTTGGGAGGCCAAGGTGGGAGGACAGCTTGAGGCCATGAGTTTGAGAGCAGCCTGGAAAACATAGTGAGACCCCATCTCTATAAAAAAGTTAGCCATGTGTGGTGGCACATGCCTGTAGTTCCAGCTACTTGGGAGGCTAATGTGGGAGGATCACTTGAGCCTGGAAGGTACAGGCTGCAGTGAGCTACTCCATTCTAGCCTGAGTGACAGAGCAAGGCCCTGCCTCAAAAAACAAAACAAAACAAAACAAAACAAAAAAAACAAAACCAAAAACCTTACAGAGACATTGTCCCAAAAAACAAACAAAAAACCCAAAAACGTACAGTATTGTTGTAGGGATTAAGTGAGGTGACATGTGCAAAGCACGTAGCGCAGTACCCAGCATGTTAAGAAATGCTAGCCTTCAATGTCATCACAGGTACCCCTAGGATTAAGTTAGGCTAGGCACCCACTCCCTGACAAGACACAGAGGTTCTCTTGTATTTCTGGCCACTTGTGAAGTAAAGGATGTTCCTTTAACCAGGTACCACTGAGATGTGCAGAACTCTGTGGCTGCAGACCCTGAGTGTCAGTGTGCATTGTTTCCTGATAGGTACGAAGGCTTTTCCTGGGGTGGCAGCCCCAAAAGCAGAGCACCTTCTGACCTGGGAGTCTGGCAGAGTTCCAGCCACCCAGCTCTGTAGAGTTGAGGAAGCGAGGGCCAGTGGGGCTACTTATGCTTCTTTCTAGCTGCTCCCTGGGCTGTGGGGCAGCCTTCCTCCCTTGGTTTCACTTTCTTAATTTCAGTCTCTAAGGCTCAGCCTTGAAACTCCAAAGGATACTGAGGCAGGTCACCCTCTCTAACCCCTGTCGAAAATTTTGCACAGGGGAAGGGAGCTGAGGAAGTCACAGAAATTCATGGGGGTGCCAGGCCCACACATACCTGCCTGTGGGGCTGAGTGGATTGGCAATGACAATGCTGACAGCTGACATTTACTGAGTACGTGCTATGTTCCAGATGCTGCATCTCTGTTTCTCAGATGAAGAATCTAAGTTTCAGGGCCTCATCCAAAACCATACAGCTAATAAGCAGTAGAGTTGGGATCTAAGCCCAGGGAATTTTACTCTAGAACTCACAGTATTAACCACAGTGCTCCCTTGGCTTATATTTCTAAGGCACATGCTGTAACCACTTTTTTTTTGTTTTTGTTTTTGAGATGGGGTCTCACTCTGACACCCAAGCTGGAGTGCAGTGGCGTGATCTTGGCTCACTGCAACCTCCGCCTCCCAGATTCAAGGGATTCTCCTACCTCAGCCTCCTGAGTAGCTGGGATTACAGACACGTGCCACCATGCCTGGATAATTTTTTGTATTTTTTAGTAGAGATGGGGTTTCCCTATGTTGCCCAGGCTGATCTGGAACTCCTGACCTCAGGTGATCCGCCCGCCTTGGCCTCCTAAAGTGCTGGGATTACAGGTGTGAGCCACCGTGCCCTGCCTATAACCATTCTTTTTTAGGGAGGTGTGGTATATGGTGCTACCCTGGATCTGTAGTCAGGATTTGAAGAGGGGAGAACAGACCAGTATAGTTCTTCAGTGTTTGCTTGTGAAGAAGGCACCATGCATTGTGGTTGGTAGTGGTGACTGGAGAGAGAGATAGGAGGGGCACAGGCAGCAAGGTCCCTGCTTAAAGACAGTTATCTAGTTTGGAAAAACTTAGCTGGATAGTCAGTTCTTACATGCATTTGGCAAGCACTTATCATACACTGTAAAGAGGCAATATGTCTAGCTTGTTAGAGGGTGGGCTCTGGAGTCAGACTCCTGGCTTTGAACCCCAACTTCCCTGCCATTTTCAAATGACACTGGAGAAGTCGCAAAACCTATTTCTGTCTCAGATTCCTCCCCAGTAAAAGTGGGATATTAATAGTACCTCCTTTGGCTTGATATGAAAATTCAATGAGTTGATATATGCAGAACATCTTAGAACAGTGACTAGCTTAGAGTAAATCTTCAGTAATTGTAAACTGTGATTATACTATGTTTTTGGCACTGAAGCCACGTCGTGGTGAGTAAGACAGTGCCTGACCTCAAGAAGCTCAGAGTCTAGTACTGGAGAGAGGTAAACAAATACTTGCAAAGTGTGTGGTGTGAGAGAGGTGTGACAGGTGGGCGGGAGCCTGCAGCAGGCACATCTGACCCATCCTAGGTGTGTATGGTGCAGAGAAGTTAGCCTAGGCTTTCTAGGGGCACTCATGTCTGGGCTGAGTCTTGCAGGGCAGGGAGCTAGTCAGGGGGAGCTGTAGTGATCCAGCTAGGGGCTGAGCAGGAGCTGAAAGTGAACAGCTCACATCTGTAGGGTTGCCAGATTTAGCAACGGAAAGTACAGGATGCCCTATTAAATATGAATTTCAGATAATGAACAACTTTTAAGAATAAGTATGTGTCATGCAATATTTTTAGTAAAAGTATGTCCCAAATATTGTATAACCACACACATTATTCATTGTTTATCTGAAATTCAAATTTCACTGGGCATCCTATGAAAAGTCTGGCAATTTTACCTTTCCACATTTAGGAAGGTGCAGTATGTTTCAGAGTAGCTGGAGTGATGCAGGGAGGAAAGGCAGAGTGGGCGGGATGGGGCTCAGAGGCACACAGGAGGCAGTTCATAAAAGACCTATGCTATGTTAAGGGATTTGGATTTTATCCTGAAATTAACGATGAGCCCTTGGAGAGCTTTAACCACAAGGACATGAAACCACGGAGACAGCAGTGTCAGGTACGATGAAATGAGTGTTAGTTTCTATGGCCGAATAGCAAATTACTCCAAATTTAGAGTCTTAAACAGTAAACATTTATTATCTCCTAGTTTCTGTGGCTCAGGAATTCAGAGGCAACTTAGCTGGGTGGTTCTGGCTGAGGTTTCTCATGAGGTCGTAGACAAGATGGTGACCAGAGTGGCAGTTATCTAAAGGATGCACTGGAGCTGGAGAATTTGCTTCTAGGGTGACTCACTCTAATGGTTGGTAAGGCATTGCTGGCTGTCAGCAGGAGAGCTCAGTTCCTGGTCACAGGGACCCACCACAGGACAACTTGAGCCTCCTCACAACATGACAACTGGCTTAGTGATCCGAGAGAGCAAAGTGACCTTAACTTTGGAGGTCACATGCCGCCTTGTCATTGCCATATATCCCAGTGATAACACAGCTCAGCCCCGCTCAATGCAGGAGGGTCCTACACAAGGACGTACACACAAGGAGGTGGGGATCATGGGGTTATCTTGGAGACTGGTTTTCTGGGATGGGAGGCTTACATGGTGATGCCTGTGACCTTGGAGGTGGAGGAGAATGATGGGCGTACAGAGGAGTGAAGAAAGGCTGGGAGGAATAGAGATGTGGGAGAGGAGGGGAGGGAAAGAAAAAAAAACAGGAGGAAGGGGTGTTGGAGCAGAATGTAGTCTGTCCGCAGCAAAGGGCATCACCAAAGCCATTCCAGGAGGAACTAGATCCACCTCCTTCTCTCCTGGGCATGCTCCAAGGATGGTTGTGACCTCCAGAGAGGACCCCAAAAGAAAGCACAAAAACTAGACAGTGGGAGGGCAGTACCCAAAAGCCCTGAGTTTCTGAGCAAAATATTGAACGTTTCTATGGTGAAATAGGAAGTTAATATGCTTAGGAAGAAAAAAGTGGTAATGATTCAAGGAAATATAATCACACACAATTTCAGTTTTAATGGACACGGGAGGAGCCATAAAAGTAATCTATCTATCATCTATCAATTATCTATCTATCTATCTATATCAACTATCATCTATGTATCTACCCATCTATCAATCATCTATCATCTATCGATTACCTATCTATATCAACTATCATCAATATATCTATCATCTATCAATCATCTATTACCTATCAATTATCTATCTATATCACCTATCATCTATCCATCTATCAACCATCTAATTATCTATCATCTATCAATTATGTCTATATCAACTATCATCTATACATCTATCCATCAACCATCTAATTATCTATCATCTATTAATTATCTATATCAACTATCTGTCATCTATATGTCTATCCATATATCAATCATCTAATTATTATCTATCAATTATCTATGTCATCTATCATCTCATCTATCATATCTATCATCTATCTCTATCATCTATCTTCTATCTATCTACCTATTTATCATCTATCTAATCTGTCATCTATTTTTTAAAGGGCCGTAAACTTGTTAACATATATATACACAGGCATTTTAACAAGTGTTTTCCTTGGAGAAGTGAGGATAGAAACTAACCCATAGGAAGAGTGCCCTCTGCTGCTACTTATTCAAAATAGCTCCTCTGTCTGGCCATACCAAGGAAAACATCCTAAAAGGTTCTTTGCCTTCTGGCTGCTGTCTATAACAAAAAATTAATAACTAACATCTTTACCTCTTAAAATACCTTTAAGATTTCTTTTCTGTTTTGTAGACAGCCGTGTTGCTACATTTTTCCATTTGGTTTTATTCTTTCCATGGTTAACTAAAGCAAACATAACTAAGAAACAGACATTGGATACTTATGCAGTACACAGAAAGCATTTCTTCCAAACTCTTAACTAAATAAAGTAAATCCTTTTCTAGGTGCACAAATCCATAGGTGAGAGGTCAAGATTACCCAACCAGGAATAGCTCATCACTGTAGGCTGGAGGAAATGGCTTTATTTACTCCAGAGCACCCAGGAAAATGTACTGACCTTTACAACCAGCTCTGTTTGCTATTCCAGGGGAAAGCAGGAAGGGAGGGGCGGAAGGACAGACCCATAAATGTTCTATGACAATTACTTGGCAGCACCGTTTCAAAGAAATAAGGGAAGCCTTTACTTGGCATTCTGTACTAAGCAGTGCATGGAAATGGGTTGGTTTCAGCTCTGGACTGCCCACCCACACCTGGCCCCTCTGGGCATACTAAACACAGGAGTGACACCGCTACCCCAGGTGTTAGCCTGGAAACTTCCCTCCCTTCCATGCATCATCCCTGCTTTCATCTCTGTAGTTGACAGATTCTCTGGGTCTGTTGTGTGGACTTTGGGATCAGCTTCTGAGCCCTTGCCCTTCTCTGAAACATCACTTTTGGCTCACTCTTTAACTCAGGACTCTGCAGGGCTCCTGATTCTGAAATACTTGCAACTTCAGGGAGAAGACACTCCCTTGGCCAGCTTCATCCCAGCCTCTAGCTGAGGAAAGAGGATTGGACATGCTACATTTTTGGGCAAGGTATTTATCTTCTCCAAACCTGTTTCCTCATCTGTAAAATGCAAATGATAAAATAACTCACATGATCAAGCTTTTGTGAGAATTATAACTGATAAAGGATAAATGTCGATTATAACATAGCAATAAATGTCGATTATTATAAAATAGTAATAAAACAAGTATTATGGAATATTATTAAAGTTTTCTTTTTCTTTTCTTTTTTTTTTTTTTTTTGAAACAGTTTTGCTCTTGTTGCTCAGGCTGTAGTGCAATGGCACGATCTCGGCTCCCTGCAACTTCTGCCTCCTGGGTTCAAGCCATTCTCCTGCCTCAGCCTCCCGAGTAGCTGGGATTACAGGCGGCTGCCACCACACCCAACTGATTTTTTGTATTTTTTAGTAGAGATGGGGTTTCACCATGTTGGCCAGGCTGGTCTTCAGCTCCTGACCTCAGGTGATCTGCCCACCTCGGCCTCCCAAAGTGCTGGGATTACAGGCGTGAGCCACCGTGCCCGGCCCTGGTTAGAGGACAAATATTAATATATGGGTATCTAGTGGCTGCGACCAGGCCAGAGAGAGGAAGTTTAAAAAATCAAGGGAAGGAGTTTTGTCCATAAGTTTAAAAATACATAACATTAAGTCTGGAGATAAATAGACCAAATACTAACAATGTTTATCTTTGGCTTTTTTGTTTTATTTTCAGCTTTTTTATTTTTTGTGGATACATAAGGGGTATATATATTTATGGGTTACATGAGATATTTTCATACAGGTATGCAATGTGTAATAATCAGATCAAGGTAAATAGGACATCCATCACCTAAAGTGTTTATCCTTTGTCTTACAAACAATTCAATTATACTGTTTTATTTTAAAATGTAAAATTACATTATTTTTGACTATAGTCACCCTGTTGTGCTATCAAATATTAGGTCTTATCCATTATTACTTTTTTTTTTTTTTTTGAGACAGCCTCACTCTGTCACCCAGGCTGGAATGCAAAAGGTGTGATCCCGGCTCACTGCAACCTCTGCCTCCCGGGCTCAAGCGATTCTCCTCCCTTAGTATCCTGAGTAGCTGGGATGACAGGCACATGCCAGCATGCCCAGCTAATTTTTGTATTTTTAGTAGAGACAGGGGTTTCACCACGTTGGCCAGGCTGGTCTCAAACTCCTGGCTTCAAGTGATCCTCCTGCCTCGGCCTCCCAAAGTGCTGGGATTACAGGTGTGAGCCACCACACCTGGCACTATTTTTATATCCATTAACCATGTCCACTTCCCCCCAATACCCAACTACCCTTCCCAGCCTGTAGTAACCACCATTCTACTCTCTGCCTCTGTGAGTTCAATTGTTTTAATTTTTAACTCCCACAAAAAAATGAGAACATGCAAAGTTTTTCTTTCTGTGCTTGGCTTATTTCACTTAACATAATAAACTCCAATTCCACAACAATGGTTATCTTTGAGGGGGGAATTTATAGGTGATGACTTTTTTTTCTTCTCCTATTTTTCAAATTTTCTCTAATGAGTACTTTTTAAATACTTTTTAAATAAAAAGTACGAAATTTTGTTGTTAAAAAGCCATCATTTGTTCTTTCTTTTCACTGACTTATACAATTAATACATGATTTTATTCTCAATCTAAAGCTTACAAGCCAGAGGTAAGGCTAAAACCCCTCATGGACACACAAACATGACTGCTGTCACACCAAATGCAGTCACTTCCCAGAGGTAGTCATGATATTAATTTTGTGCCGACCCTTCTAGATATTTTTCTATCCACTTATGTGTTACTGGCTCATTGATCAAGGACAATTTGTGACATGATTAAACACGCTTTATTTTTCTTCCCATCGTCTCTTCAGAAGTTGTGGTGGGGGGGTAATCATCTCTTGCCACTAGATGAAGAATAGGGCCATTCTAGAGGCTCTCTGGTCAGTCATAGGTGATGGACACTTCCACATTTTCTTCCTTGTGAGACACAGGGTCCATTTGGAAATTCTGAATATCCAATGTAAGGTACACAACAAACCGTCCTATGGCAAAGGGGAAAAACCTGAGCCTAAATATGATCAAAACTATAGATCAGTGGTTTTCAGCGTTGGTTGCACACTGGGATCATCTGAGGTAGTTTAAAAAATTCCTGTGTCTCAGTTCCCCCCAGAGTCCCTGGTATAATTGCTCTTGGATTTGCCTGGGCTTCAGGGATATTTATTTATTTATTTATTTATTTATTTAATTTATTTATTTAATTTTTTTGAGACCCAGTCTCACTCTGTTGCCCAGGCTGGAGTACAGAGGCGTGATCCCAGCTCACTGCAACCTCTGCCTCCTGGGTTCAAGTGATTCTCCTGCCTCAGCCTCCTGAGTAGCTGGGACTACAGGCACCCACCAACACACCTGGCTAATTTTTGTGTTTTTAGTAGAGTCGGGGTTTCACCGTGTTGGCCAGGCTGGTCTCGAACTCCTGACATCAGGTGATCCGCCCGCCTCGGCCTCCCGACGTGCTAGGATTACAGGTGTGAGCCACCGCGCCCGGCCGGCGTCAGGGTTTTCAAGAGCTCCTCAGGTAATTATAGTGGGCTACCTTTGAGAATCACTGCTCCGGATTTAACATCCAATTTATAGAAAATACATGGGAAAGCATAGAAGAACAGCATGGAGTGCAATAAGCAATAGCCACACTGGGACACGCTATAGGACAAACACTCAGTTTCTTTAGAAAAAGTTGTAAGAAAAAAGGATGAGGAGGAGAGAGGAACCTACAGGTTAAAAGTGACTTACAAGAAATTACTAATTGCAATGTGTGAAGAGATCTTTTTGGATCTTCAGGTGAACAAAGAAAACATATGAAAAGTTTTACACATCAAACAGGAATATTTGAACATTCAGTAGATATTTGATATTAAGGGATTGTTTTTAATTTTGAGGCTACGATAATGTTGTGGGTTTTTTTTTAAGTTTTTTTTTTAACTTTTAGGCTCAGGGGTACATGTGCAGGTTTGTTATACAGGTAAACTCGTGTTATGGGGGTTTGTTGTACAGACTGTTTTATCACCCAGGTACTAAGCCTAGTACCCAGTGGTTATTTTTTTCTGCTCCTCTCCCTCCTCCCTACCTGAGGCTTCGCGTAGGCCTCGGTGTCTGTTGTTGTTTTATTTTTAAAACAGTTTTTCTCTTTCAGAGACATGTTGAAATAACTGAATGAAATATCTCCAGATTATTTATCTGGGATTTACATGAAAAGAAGCCTATGAGAGGGAGGAGTGCGTGAGGGTGTAGATTAAAAAAAATGATTGGCCATGAGTTGATAATTGTTGAAGCTGGGCAATGGGTACATAGGCAACTCGGTATTCTATTTCCTCTATTTTTGTATGCTTAAACGTTTCCAAAATAAGAAGTTTTTCTGGAATGCTTAGTCCAAGATATTAATTAACAATTTAGTGCTTAAAGACAGAACATCTTTTTCCTGCTACAGAGTGCAGTTCTTGGCTGTCTGCTTTTGGGGAGACAGGTGTGACCATCTGTTCTGCTCCTTGCCCATCCCCACCGCCTCTCCCTTGCTGAGCGTTGCTTCCCAAGGCCAAGGCCAGAGGGCGGAGGAGACATGAGGGTATTAGACCATTAGACAGCTCTCATCTACTGGATGGCCTTGGGCTCCCACCCTGGCTGGTTTTACAGCTGGCTTTTCCTGGGTTTGGTCACTTTGCTTGTGTTATGCATCAATTCTGTTCTCCCAAAAGACTTTTTTTTTTTTTTTTTAACAGAGTCTTGCTCTGTTGCCCAGGCTGGAGTGCAGTAGCATGATCTCAGCTCACTGCAGCCTCTGCCTCCCAGGTTCAAGCAATTCTTCTGCCTCAGCCTCCTCAGTAGCTGGAATTACAGGCACCTGCCACCATGCCTAGACGATTTTTTGTATTTTTAGTAGAGATGGGGTTCACCATGTTGGCCAGGCTGGTCTCGAACTCCTGACCTCAGGTGATCTGCCCGCCTTGGCCTCTCAAAATGCTGGGATTACAGGCATGAGCCACTGTGCGCAGCCCCAAAAGACATGTTGAGCTTCTAACCCCAGTACCTGTGAATGTGCCTTTATTTAGAGAAGAGGTCTTTGCAGATGTAATCAAGATGAGGTCAGACTGGGTGTGGTGGCTCACACCTGTAATCCCATCACTTTGGGAGGCTGAGGCGGGCAGATCATTTGAAGTCAGGAGTTTGAGACCAGCCAGACCAACATGGTAAAACCCCATCTCTACTAAAAATTCAAAAATTACCCCAGTGTGATGGTGTGAGCCTGTAATCCCAGCTACTTGGGAGGCTGAGGCAGGAGAATCGCTTGAACCTGAGAGGCGGAGGTTGCGGTGAGCTGAGATGGTGCCACTGCCCTCGAATGAGGTCATACTGGATGACAATGGGCCCTAAATCCGATGACTGGTATCCTTACAAGCAGAGAAATTTGAGAACACAGAGGAGACACAGGTGAAATAAGGCCATGTGAAGACAGAGGCAGGGCTTGCATAAGCCAAGGAATGCCAAGGTTGGCAACCAAAGGAGTTAGAAGCAAGGAAAGATTATTCCCTAGAGACTTTAAATTCCCTAGAGAGCATGGCTCTGCTGACACCTTGATTTTGAACTTTGAGTCTGTAGAACTGTGAGACAAGTTTCTGTTGTTTTAAACCACCCAGTTTGTGGTACTTTCTTACAGTTGCCCTAAGAAACGAATACACTCGATCCAGACCTTCCCAGCTCTGGGGATGTCTCTTCTGCTGCACACTGTGTTATTTGGTCCCCAGGAATGCCAGCTCCAACTGTGGCTCCCAGGAGCCCAAGCAACACATACTCCTGCAATTGGGGTCCGTCACCTTTGCCTCTGGGTCCACTTGGGCAGGACTTTGCATTCCTCTGCCCTAAGTGGTTCAAAGAGTTTGAGTGGGTACACTCTGGTACTAGAGAAAATCTGAAGCAATTCACCTAGTTGGATGAAAAGGGACTTACGTACCCTTGATTTATTAAAATTCATTGTTCTTTTATATACATTTCTCTTTAAAACTCTGAAGTGAACATTTGTTTATGCAGTATGACATGATTGAATAATTTATATGACAAGCTTAATAAGGCTGACATTCAATGAACAGAAAAGTAATTTACCTTTTAGTAATCAGAAAAACTTTCAATCCATTTTTATCTTATTTTTAAGTGTCTGTTATTAAAGCTTGTGATTTTTATTAATGTAAATAAGCCAAAGGGTGATTGTTTTTGACACACGGCATTGTGCCATAGTGTAATGGGTAGTTTCCTTCTCAGTTAACCTTCAATACTCTGTACACACTATTCTGAAATACTGGCATCTTCGAGCAGGACACTACATAAGGGAGGGTTAGCTGCATTGGAAGGGTCTTCCACATCCCAGATTTCAAGCATACTGCAACCAGGCCTGAAAAAAACATATATATCCATATTAGAAATGTATTCCTGTCTAGAGAAAATAGATACATAACACACATCTAGATTTTCAGAGACAAATTTATCTAATGTTAAATATTTTAAGGCGTCATTTCAAAAAACATAATTTCAATGTTTAGAAATTTAAAAAATAGAATGAAATTAAGTATGTTGCCTTTTCACATCTCATTTAACCAAATGAAAGACATATCCTAATAATAAAGCTTCAATATACATTCATAAATACGTATTTAAAAGCTCACTTTCAAGATGAAACAAACATAAGTATACTTTCCAAGTGCCATCACCATCTAAACATAAGGCCCATTTGTAGTAAAATAAGATAAATTAAAACCTAATTCAATTCCTGATGAATTTCACATTTTTTAGCATAAACTGCCTTGGATTAGCATGAAATGATCCAAGGCAGGGACAGGAGACTCTTATGGCAATTTGTTTTCTTCAATGCTTTCCCATTTTGGGTGGCTCTACGACTGGGCTAAATGAGACACTTTCCTCCCTAGAGAGTAATCCTGGATGGCAGTCATTAAAGGGAAGGAGTCAGACAAAATTGATTTCTAATTTTTTAACATTTATATTGAAGTATAAGTTATACACAATAAAATTTCACCTATTTTATGTGTAAAGTTTGCCAGGTATGGGCATATGTGTATAGATGTGTAAGCACTACCACAATCGTAATACAGAAAATGTCCATCACCCCCACAAGTTCCCTGTGCCCTTTTGCAATCTACCACCTTCCCCAAACATGGCCTCAGGCAACTACTGTACTTTCTGCACTATAGTTTTCTTTTTCTAGGATTTCATATAAATATATTATGTAGTCTTTTCACTTTTGGCTTCTTTGCCATAGCATGTTTTTGATACTCATATCTGAGCTGTAGTTCCTACAACTTCTGTTGTGGTTCAGTAGTTCCTTCCTTTTTGTTGCTAAATAATATTTCATTGTATATAGAGAACACAATTTGTTTATCCATTTGCAAGTTAATGAACATTTGAGATGTTTTGAGTTTTTGGTGACCATGAACAATGCCACTATAAACATTCATGGACAAGGCTTTTTGTGGACATATGTTATCATTTCTCTTAGGGAAACACCTAGGAGTGGAATTGCTGGGTTGCATGGTTATGTATGATTAAATGTGGATTTATCTTTATAGGCAAGTTCAAAACTGTTTTCCAGAGTAGATGCACCATTTTTCATTTCCACCAAGAATGCATGAGAGTTTAAGTTGTATCAGTTTTTGTAATTTTAATCATTATAGTATGGTTATGGATGATTCAAAATATCTTCTTTGGTGGAATGTCTATTCAAATATTTTGCCAAATTTTGTGTTGTTTCTTATTGAGGTGTGAGAGTTCTTTGTATATTCTGGGTAAAAGTCTGCCAGATTTTTTTAGCAGATGTATTAAGGCATAACTGTTCAATAATTACTCAATAAGCTGCACATATTTAGTATCCACTTTGATACATATTAACATATGTATACACCTGTAAAACAGCAGCCACAATAAAAATCATGAACATATCCATCTCTCCCAAAAGTTTACTTCTGCCTGCTTGTAATCCTAATTATTGCATGCTTTCTTTTTTGTCTGGCTTCTTGTCCTCAGTAGAATTATTTTGAGATCCATCCATATTGCTGTTCAATAGTTTGTTCATTTTTATTAGTGACTAGTATTTACATTGTTTGGATATTCTAGTAGTGTGTTTATACATTCATCTGTTGATAAATAAGTGGGTTGTTTCCAGTTTGGGGCTATTACAGAAAATAAGGTGATATGAACATTTGTGTACAATTACTGGGATGGATATATGCTTTCTTTTATCTTAATAAATATAGTAGTTGTATGTTTAACTTTTTATAAAATTGCTAAACTGTCTTGCAGAGT
The DNA here is from genome assembly GCF_029289425.2 of Pan paniscus. Classification (NCBI taxonomy): domain Eukaryota; kingdom Metazoa; phylum Chordata; class Mammalia; order Primates; family Hominidae; genus Pan; species Pan paniscus. Next base: position 34,558,997 of record NC_073255.2, on the reverse strand, counting down.
GGTTGTACCATATTACTTTTGCACCACTGGTGTATGAGAGTTCGAAGTCCTCCATAGTGTCAGCAACACTTGGCATGATCAGTTTTTTTTTTTCAATTATAGCTATTTTATTGTTTAGCGATATCTCACTGTAATTTGCATTTGCATTTCACAAATCACTAGTAACATCAAGCATCTTTTTGTGTGATTATTTGCCATCTGTCCTTTTGTCTTTTTTTTTTCTTTTTCTTTTTTGAGACAAGGTCTTGCTCTGTCGCCGAGTGGAGTGCAATGGCACCATCTCGGCTCACTGCAACCTCCATCTGCTGGGTTCAAGCGATTATCCTGCCTCAGCCTCCTGAGTAGCTGCGATTATATGTGCCCACCATCATGCCTGACTAACTTTTTGTATTTTTAGTAGAGACGGGGTTTCGCCATGTTGGCCAGGCTGATCTTGAACTACTGACCTCAGGTGATCCACCCGCCTCAGCCTCCCCAAATCCTGAGATTACAGGTGTGAGCCACCCACTGCACCCAGCCTATTTTGTCCATTTCTAATTGGGTTGTTTTATGATTATTGGGTTTTGAGAGTTCTTTATACATCTAGAGAAAGTCCTTTATCAGACATAGGCTTTGAAAATATTTTCTCCCAGACTGTGGTTTATCTTTTAATTCTTCCTAACACTGTTTATAAAAAAGCAGAGGTTTACAGTTATGAAGTCCTATTTATCAATATGTTCTCCTGTGGATCATGATTATGTTACTGTATCTGAGAAATCTTAGCGTAATCCAAGGTTACAATAATTTTCTTCCATATTTTCTTCTAGAAATTTTATATTCTTGGATTCTTAGTAGCAAGTTACCTTCTACTCCTAGTTTGCTGAGGGTTTTTAATCAGTTATGGATACTGAATTGTGTCAAATACTTTTTCCTGAACGTACTGAGTGGATGATGCACGATGATGCGATCTTTCTTTTTCAGTTTGTTACTATGGTGAATTCACCTGATTGGTTTTCAAATAGTGAGACAACTTTGCATTCCTGGGATAAACTCCACTTGCACATTATGTATTGTCTTTAATATATTGCTGGATTCATTTGTTGCAATTTTACTTAAAAATTTCACATATGTGTTCATGATAAATTTTGATTGGTTGTTTCCTTTTACTGTAATGTTTCTCTCATGTTGGTATCAGGATAATGCTGACCTCACAGAACCAGTTGGGAAGTAATCCCTCCTTTTGAATTTTCTGGAATAGTTTGTAGAACTGGAATTATTTCCAGTGAAGATATCTGTCTTAAAGTTTTCTTTGTGACAATTCTTTTTACTACAAGTATAATTTTATTAATAGATATAAGGTCATTCATAATAAGGTAATAGATATAAGATTTTCTGTTTCTTAAGTGAGCTTTGGTTTTGGATCTTTCAAAGAACTTGTCCATTTTATCTATTTTGTCCTACTTAGTGCAGTAAAGTTGTTCCTAAAACTCCCTCATTATCCTTTTCATTTCTTCAGATTCCTGTAGTGATAAAATCTTTCTTATTCCTGATATTAGTAATTTCTGTCTTCAATCTTTTAGTTTGGGTAGAAGTTAATCAATTTTATTAATCTTCTCAAGAATCGGTGTTTGGTTTTATTGACTTTTCCCTGTTTTGGGGGGAAATTCACACTGATTTTGATTCTAATCTTTATGCTTTCTTTTCTTCTCCTTACTTTGGAGTTTACTCGTTCTTTTTTTCTAGTTGCTTAAGGTGAAGCCGAGTGACTGATATGAAGCCTTTCTTCTTTTTCTATTATAGGCATTCAACATAAAAACAAATCTCTCTACTGCTGTATCTGCATCCCAAATAGCGGGATGGTGTTCTCATTTTCCCTTAGGTCAAAATACGTTGAAACTAACCCTCCTTTTGTTTCTTCTTGAGCATGGATTATCTGGAAGTGTATTACTTAGTTTCTAAACATTTGAGGGAATTTCCACATAGAATTCTGTTACTGATTTCTAATTTAATTTCATTGTAGTCAGATATTGTACTTTACATGATCTAAAGTATTTTAAATGTGTCAATACTTGTTTTGTGGCCTAGAAAATGGTCTTTTTTGATAAATAGTCTGTGTGTGCTTGAATGTCTATTTTGCTGTTCTAGGGTGGTGTGTACTATAAATGTCAATTAGGTCATATTGGTTGATGGCGTTATTCAAGTCTTCTGTATTCTTGCTAAATTTCTTTTTATTCTACAAATTATTTAGAGAAGGCTATTAAAATTTCTAACTATACTGTAGATTTGTCTATTTTTTCGTAAAGTTCTATCAGTTGTGCTTCATATATTTGAAGCTGTTATGTAAGTGCATAAATGTTCAGAGTTGCTACATCCTCTTGAAATATAGATCCCTTCTTCATTTAAAAATCCTTGTTTAACCTTGATAATATTCTTAGCATTCAAATGTACTTTGATGTTATTACAGCCACACCAGCTTTCACTGACTAGTAGTAGCATCACATGTCCTTTTCCTACCTGTTAACTTTTAACCTCTTTGTTTCTTTATATTTAAATACATTTCTTGAAAGTAGCCTACAGTAGGGTCTTGCTTTGCTATGCAATCTGACAATTCTTGCTTTTCATTTGTGGTGTTTAGAGCTATATTCATTTCCTATTGCTGCTATAACAGATTACCATAAACAGTTGCTTAAAGCAACATGTATTTATTCCCTTTCAAATTTTGGAGCTCATAAGTCTAAAATCACGGTATTGGCAGGGCTCCAATCCTTCAGGAGGCTCTAGAAGAAAATCCACTTCCTTGCCTTTTCCAGCCCTAGAAGCTGGCCTCCTTCCTTGGCTTGTGGCCTTATATCACTCCAACTTCTGCTTCTACCATCACATCGCCTTTTTGATCTCTTACTCTTTTGCCTCCTCCTTATAAAGACTTTGTGATTACATTTGTCCTACCTGGATAATAAGGATAATCTCCACATCTCATGAGCATTAACTTAATCACATTTGCAAATTTTCTTTTTCCATGTGAGTAATGTAATTCACAATTTCTGGGAATTAGGACACAGCCATCATGGGCGGCTCATTATTCAGCCTACCACAAGTCCATTTACACTTAATGTGATAATTGATATGGTTAGATTTAAGTCTGTCATCTTGGTGTTTTCTCTTTGTTCCACCTGATCTTTATCTCCCTTTTCCACTTCTTCTGCCTTATTTTGGATTGAGTGATTTTTATAATTCCATTTTAATCTTGTTTGTTGCCTTTTGGGTTCTGTCAGTTTTTGCTTCATATGTTTTGATATTCTCTTTTAAGTTCATATGCACTCAAATTATTGTACCTTTCTTCTGTACTGAACTATTTTGCCTTATAAAACATAGTCGTTTCTAGTAATATTCTTTGTCTTAACATCTATCTTATCTGATATTTATACATTTTTCACTTCAGCTTTCTAATGTTTACTCACATGCTATCTTTTCCATTCTTTTTCCTTCAGCCAATATACATATTTGTATTTAAAATGCACCTCTTGCAGGCAGCCCATAGATAGGTTTTGCTCTTGTATTCAATTTGCCAATCTCCGCCTTTTGTTAGGAAGAATTTAGTCCTCTTTCACTTTGAAATTACTGATATGGTTTGATATAGGCTTGCTATTGTGCTCTTTTTAAAAAAAAACTTTTTATTTCAAGACATTTGGAGATCCACATTAAGTGAGAGATAATACAAGTAGCTCTTGTACAGTCTTTAGACAGTGTCCTCCACCATGGTAACATCTTGAACATTTGTATAATATCACAGCCAGATAATTCACATTGATAGAATGGTGATAGAGAGCATTTCCATCACCACAGAGATCCCTTGTACAGCCACACATACTATACTCCCCCCACATTCCCACCCCACCCTAACCCCTCGCAACCACAAATCATCCATATCTATAATTTTGTCATTTGAAGACAGTTATACAAATGGAATCATACAGTATGTAACCTTTGGGGATTGTCTTTTCTTCATTCAAACAATTCTCTGGAGATTCATGCAGGCTCTTGAGTGTATCAATAGTTTGATCCTATTGCTGAGCAGTATTCCATGGTATGAATAGATCACTATTATTTAACCATTCACCTTGCGAAAAACATCTGGGTTGTTTCAGGTTTAGGCTATTACAAATAAAGCTGCTATAGACATTTTTCTACAGAATTTTGTGTGAACACAACTTTTCACCTGTCTGCGAAAAAATGCCCAATACAATTGCTGGGTCTTAAGTTGGTTATATGTTTAGGTGTTTTCCCCTTTTATTTTTAGTTGGCAAGTAATACTTGTACATATTTAGGGAGTATAGAGTGATATTTCAATGCATAATTACAATGTGTAATGATCAAATCAGGGTAATTAGGATATCCATCATCTCAAATGTTTACCACCTGTTTGTGCTGGGAACATTCAGAATCCTCTGTTCTGGCTTTCTTGACATATATGATAAGTTACTGTTAACTAATATTCACTCTACAGTGCCAGAGAACACTAGAACTTATTCCTTCTATTTATCTGTAGTTTTGTATCTCTTAACCAACCTCTCCTTATCTTCTTCTCCTCCCTACCCTTCCCTCTCAGCCTCTAATTACCACAATTCTGCTCTACTTCTATGAGCTACTTCTTTGAGCTTCCACGAGCGACAACATGCACTATTCATCCTTCTGTGGCTGACTTATTTCACTTAATGTATCCAGGCTCAGAGGCTTGCCATTATGCTCTTTTTTTCCCCACTGTTTTATTTATTTTTTGAGTGGTTTTGATAGGGATGACAACAAGCATCTTTAACATATCATGATTTACTTACCATTTAAATTGGGTTATTTCTAGTAAATCATACATTTCCATTTACTCAATTTTTGTGCTATTGTCATGTATATTTAATTTCTGTCATAAAGTAAAAAATATAATGGTATCACCTTTGCCTTAAATAATGTCTTTTAAAGCTTTTCAGAGAAGAAAAATGTATAGTGATTAATATCCACATATTTACCATTTCCAGCGCATTTCAGTATTTCTTGTATATCTGAGTTACCATCTGGCATCATTTCTCATCAGCTGACAGAACTTCTTGTCCATCCTGAAGTATAAATCTGTTACCATCAAATTATCTTAGATTTTGTTGATCTGAAAAATGTATTTTTGGCCTCCATTTTAAAAAGATAATTTCATTAAATATAGAATTCTTGATTTTTCATCTTCAGCACTTTGAATTATCATTCCAGTGTCTGTTAATTTCCACTATTTATGTTGAGAAGTCAGATGTTTATATAGCATATCATTTTTTCTCTTATTTTCAAGATTTTCTCTTAATCTTTGATTTTACCGTTTTGACTATAATGTGCCTTGCTTTGGTTTTCTTTGGGCTTCACCCAGTTGGATTTGTTGAGCTTAGCAGATCTCTAAGTTAGCAGCTTTTATCAAACTTGAGAAATTTTTGGACAACATTTCTTCAATGTTGTCCATGAACATGGACAGAAAAGAACATTTTTCTGTCATGTTCTTTTTTTCATTACATCTAATACTAAAATTATGCATGTGTTGAACTACTTAATGTTACGTAGGTCTGTGACTTTGGTTATTTTTCAATCTTTTTGGTTCCTGTTCTTTTGATTAACTATTCTCTCTTGATCTATCTTCAAATTCACTGAATTTTCTGTTCAAATGTTCTGTTTACATCTCAAAATTGTTGAGCATATTTAAATAATTTTCATTTCATTTACTATACTTCTCAGCTCTAGAATTCCCATGGGGGCTGGGGTGTTTCTATTTCTGCTGAGATTCCATATCTCTTCACTCATGGATACCATGTTTTCTTTTAATTCATTGAATATATTTTTCTTAAGCCTTTGAATGTATTTGTAATAGTGGCCTTGCAGTCTTTGGCTGCTAAATCCAACATCTGGACCTACTTGTATCGGTTTCTATTAACTTATTTTTTTCAGAGTGTTGGTCATACTTTCTCATTTTAGTTTGCATCTCTGAAACTTTTTGCACATTGTAAATGATATAGTGAAGTGACTGTAGAACCTCTTTTGTTCTTCTGATTGCCAATGTGTCATTCTAGGAGACAATTAATGTGCCTGAATTTCCTGTCATGTGCAGCAGCTAATATCTCTGCTTAGGAGTCTAAACAAAGGACTCAAAAGATCCATTACCCATCTTAGAATTTTATGATTTTTAGAGATTCAAAATTCAGAAATTAAAAAATTTTAATTAGGAAGTTTTTCTTATTATGTCATTTTGGTTTTTGTCACTTTCAAGTCTTACAAATCCAATATAATTCAGCTATATAATACAGAATGCCAATATCTCACTTTGTTGTGAATTCAAATCCATATTTCAGATATCTAATAAAAATTTTCATAAATATTTCAAAAATTATGAAAAAAACTAAGTAGAAGATGTTAAATTGAAAAATCAGGATATTAAAATATACTATAATGTTTGGAATTAAATTCTACTTCATTGATAGTATAATTTTACTTCTCTAGATGAAATAATTTAAACTAAGATACCAGGATAATATTTTAATGAATTTAAATTAAAATTTCGTAAAGAATCAGGACTACTGTAATAAAGTGAAACATTTGTTGCTTAAAAATATACCATATCAGATAGCATAGGGTTAATACTCACTTAGTTCTCACAACACACCATGCCTCTTCTAAAACACAATAATTCACATGTAACTCCAACAATTTCTCTCCTACTTCTTTGGCAGATTTTCGACTACATGTAGAATAAACTACTTTTGTCTGGGCCCTTTAAATTTAAACAATAGTTTAAAAGATTTTAAAATGAATGATAATAGAATAGACTAAAAAAATCGTACTAGCAAATTGAAATCTCAGTACTCACTGGATGGAACACTGATATACATGACTCAAAACAGCATCAACTATTTTGGGGATGGCAGTTTCCACATTCCTACTTATATTTTGAATGTAATAAAACTTACAGCAATTTTAATTTTGCATATACTGCTCATTAGTATATAAAATAGTCTAAAGCTGTACTGGGAGCAGAGAGCAGCTTAGGATATACAATTTTCTTCTTATAATTCACACAGTTTTCAGAGAATATATTCTGACAGAGACTGAATGTAGTGAAAACATATCTTTCAATGCTTAATTTCATCTAAAGAAGCTCTGACAAATACACGAATTGAAATTGAGTGTATCAAGTAGAACACTTAGACAATGGGCATCCAGGGTGTCAGAAGAGGTAGGAAAAGCACCTTCACAGAATCTTGAGAAATGGGGATGGTCACCAAAATATGGTACAATAGGTGATTTGACCATAGTGGGAGTTCTTACAAAATCCTGACAAACTATCACTTATGCATTGGATGTTGCTTAGAATTTCAAGCATATGGGATGCTCAGTCACCACAGTGGTTTCCATGCCAGTTCACCGCAGTAGAACAGAGAGAGCATCAGGTACATTTCTAAGGTGTCTCACTCCAAGCCCTGGCTCCTAGACAGCAGACCTAAAACTTATAAATAATTTAAAGATTTGCCTCTAACGATAGGCCAAAAATCCACTTTAAAAAAAGATTACCCTGAAAATTACTAGAATAACCAAAATAATTTTTTAAACCAGCCATTTAAGGAAAGCAAAACTTTTAGACATCAATGGAAACTAGAGTTCTCATAATCGGCTAGCAAAAATACTCTAAATTTTCATGAAAGCACGTAGTGTATAATAGCAACTTTCATGTACTTTTTCTACCTGTCACAAAAAGCTAGTCATTGGCCACCAGTAAGATCTAGAAATCATTTCTTAAATCAGAGTGGGGCTTGTGGTGTAGAGCAGGGGTTGGCAAACCACGGCTGCGAGTAAAATCCATCCTACCTCCTCTTCCAATTACCTAGTAGTTTTACTGGAATACACACACACATCATAAATGTGACACATTTGTCACTTTGGGAAAAACTGGCTTTTGCATTTTTCAGTTTTCAGAGGTCTGCTTGCTCCAGAGGCAACAGGTACGTATTGTCATTTCTGGATGGTTATTGTCAATTTTTTTTTTAACTTCCAGCATGAAAATGAGGACGAGTTTGTGTGTGTGTGTGTGTCTATGCATGTATGTGTGTAAAAATTTCCCCAATTCCTAAGAATTGGGAGTCACCAAGTGAGTCTTGATGAAATACTCATCGGCCGCCAACCTCAAGTCTGCATCTTCGTAATGTGGATGATTCACAATGGGATGAAGTGTAGACAGCTTCACGCTTGCCATTGTAGGCATGGCACCTGCGAAGACAGCATCTGAAAAAAAAAAGGCTCTCTTCTTCAATGAAATGTTTTAAAGAAAATCAGAAGTTAAACTTACCTCTAATATGTAAACCCGAATTAAGAAGGATGATGCCTATTTACAAGACCATGGACCTCATTCTTTTATTGACTCAATAGTTATTCATTGTCTACTATAATAATAGCTGACTTTTGTTAAATGCTATCTTGGTGCTAGAAATTGTGCTCCATATTTTAACAAGAATTAAATAACTTAATTTTCACAATTCTAAGAGGTGGGTCCTCTGTTCTTACTTTGTAGAATCTACAAACCGAGCATGTGAGGGGTCTGGGTTGTGCACTCATTAGAATCTAATGCCTGATGGTCTGAGGTGGAACAATTTCATCCAGAAACCACCCCCTACCCCCCAGTTCTGTGGGAAAAAAAGGTCTTCCAAGAAACAGGTCCCTGGTGCCAAAAAGGTTGGGGACTGCTGTTGTAGATGATGAAGAGACACAGCCAAGTTAAGTGACTTGCCTAAGACTGCACAGCTAGGAAGTTCCAGAGCCTGCCCTCTTAGCTGCTTCACTGAAGCTTCCTGCTATGCTAGAGCACCATGCTAACAGCAGGACTACTGACACACATGAAACAAAAAGAATGTAAAATGTCACATCTGTTCCAAGAATGTGAAATGCCAGGAGCTGAGAGACTGCCATGAAGGGCAAGTCTCATGGGACATTTTTTCCAATGACTTTTGTGGCTGGTGAACTGTGGTCCTGTGGATGTGCCATAAAAAAAGGAAAGCATTGTTTTCTTCCCGCAGATCATCTTTAATTAAGTTCTCAGAGTTACCATTTGACTTGACACCATTTATACATGCCATGAAATCATTTCACTACTTGCTGCTAGTACTTTTTGGTGTAATGACATGTATAAATTTGGTCATAACTAGAGATACATCAAAATCTACTATCTGGCTTCCATTTCATCTCTTGAAGCACCAGAAGACCAAATGCTTACTTCCTGGTACTTTTGTATAAAAAACAATTACATAATTGTGAAGGTTATTATTTTTAATCAGCACAATAAAATCAGTAACAAAGACAAGACATATTATTCAGATCTACTGTAAAAAACTGTATGCTGGAGAGGAGGTGGAGCATGATGACCAAGTAGAAACCTCCACTGTTCATCCTCCCCTCAGGAACACCAAATTTGATAATGATCTACACAAAAAGCACCTTCATAAGACCCAAAAATCAGCTTAGGTACCAGCTTGGCCACAGTGGGGAGCAGCACCAAGCAGGCTCTTGTGGTCCCCGATTCCAGGCCTTGGCTCTTGGGTGGCATTTCTGGACCTGCCCTGGGCTGGAAGAGAGCCCACTGCCCTGAAGGGTGAGTCCCAGGCCTGGCAGCACTCACCACAAGCTGACTGAAGAGCCCTTGGGCCTTAAGTCAATGTTGTCAGTAGCCATGCAGTACCTCCCATGGGCCTGTGGTAGTCGTGGAAATGGAGAGAGACCCCTCTGCCTGGGGAAAGGGGAAGGAAGGGTGGGAAGGACTTTGGTGGTTTCGGCACCAGCTCAGCTGCAGTAGAATAGAGCATCAGGTAGATTTCTAAGGTGTCTCACTCCGGGCCCTGGCTCCTGGACAGCAGCATCTCTGGACCTGACTATGCCCTGGGGAATCTTGCCACCCTGAAGGGAAGGTCACCAGCCTGGTTTGCTTTGCCACCTGCTGACTGTTGAGCCCTACACCTTGAGCAAACATAGGTGGTGGCCAGGCAGTAGTTACAATGAGCTTTGGGCAAGACCCAGTGCTGTGCTAGCTTCAGGTCTGACCCAACACATTCCCACTAGTGGTGGCCACAGAGATGCTTATGTCACCCCACCCCCAGCTCCAGGCAGCTTAGCACAGAGAAAGAGAGAGAGAGAGACTCCATACGGGAGAGAGTAGGGAAAGAGAACAAGAGTTTCTGCCTGCTAATCTTGAGAATTCTGGATTTTATCCAAGACCACCAAGGTAGTAACTCTAAGAGTCTGTAATAGCTTCAGCGTTACTGGGCATGGGGTGTCTCCTAGTGCAGATACAGCTGCAGCAACCAGAAATTTAGATCACAACACCAAAGTCCCTTTGAATACCTGGAAAGCCTTTCCAACAAGGATGGGTACAAACAAGCCCAGACTGCAAAAACTATAATAAATACCTAACTCTTCAATGCCCAGACACTGACAAACATCCACAAGCATCAAGACCATTCAGGAAAACATGACCTCACCAAACAAAATAAATAAGGCACTAGGGGGCCAATCCTGGAGTGACAGAGATAGGCGGCCTTTCAGACAGAGAATTCAAAATAGCTGTGCTGAGGAAACTCAAAGAAATTCAAGATAACACAGAGAAGGAATTGGCAATCCTATCAGATAAAGTTAACAAATAAATTGAAATAATTAAAAAGAATCAAGCAGAAATTCTGGAGCTGAAAAATGCAACTGCCATACTGAAGAATGTATCAGTCTCTTAATAGCAGAATTGATCAAGCAGAAGAAAGAATTAGTGAGCTTGAAGACAAGGAGTTAGACAGAGAGATAGCAGTAGGAAGTTTATTCAAAAGTATAACAGAATTTCTCAAAGCTAGAGAAAATATCAATATTCAAGAACAAGAAGGTTCTAGAACGCCAAGCAGATTTAACCCAAAGGCTAACTCAAGTCATTTAATATCAAACTCCCAAAGGTCAAGGATAAAGAAAGGATCCTAAAAGCAGCAAGAGAAAAGAAACAAATAACATACAATGGAGATCTAATAGATCTGGCAGCAGACTTTTCAGTGAAAACCTTACAGGCCAGGAGAGCATGCCATGACATATTTAAAGTGAAGGCAAAAACCTTTTACCTGAGAGTAGTGTATCCAGAGAAAATGTCCTTCAAACCTAAAGGAGAAGACTTTCTCAGACAAACAAAACTGTGAAATTTGATCAACACCAGACCTATCCTACAAGAAATGCTAAAGGAATTTCTTCAAGCTGAAATAAAAGGACATTAATGAGGAAGAAATAATCAGAAGGTACAAAACTCACTGGTAATAGCAAGTACACAAAGAAACACAGAATATTATAGCAGTGTCATTATGGTATATGAACTACTTATATATGACAAGTAGAAAGACAAAAAGATGAACCAATAAAAAATAACTACAATAACTTTTCAAGAGACAGAGAGTACAATAAGATATAAATAGAAACAACAAAAAGGTAAAAAGTGGGAAGATGAAGTTAAAGTTTAGAATTTTTATTAGCTTTCTTCCTTTGGCTTATTAGTTTGTTTATGCAATCAGTGTTGTCATCAGTTTAAAATAATGGGTTATAAGATATTATTTGCAAACCTCATGGTAACCTCAAGTATAAAAACATACAATGGATATACAAAAAATAAAAAGCAGTAAGTTAAAACACACCACCAGAGAAAATCACCTTCAATGAAAGAAAAAGAGGAAGGAAGAGAAGACCACAAAACAATGAGAAAACAAATAACGAAATGGCAGGGGTAAGTCTGTATCAATAATAACACTGAATGTAAATGGACTAAACTCTCCAATCAAAAGACAAAGAGTGGCTGAATAAGAAAACAAAACCCTAAGAATCTGTTACCTACAAGAAACACACTTTACTTGTAAAGGCAAATATAGACAGAAAACAAAGGGATGGAAAATTATATTTCATGCCGAGGGAAACCATAAAAGAGCAGGAATAGCCATACTTATATCAGACACAATAGATTACAAGACAAAAACGATAAAAAGAGACAAAGAAGGTCATTATATAATGATAAAGGGGTTAATTCAGCAAGGGTATATAACAATTGTAAATATGTATACACCCAATACTGGAGCACACAGATACATAAAGCAAATATTATCAGAGCTAAAGAGAGAGACAGAGAGAGACAGATCCCAATACAATAATAGCCTGAGACTTCAACACCCCACCTTCAGCAGTGGACAGGTCATCTAGACAGAAAATCAACAAAGAAACACTGGACTTAATCTGCACTATAGATCAAAAGGACCTAATAGATACTTACAGAACATTTCACCCAACAGCTACAGAATACACATCCTTCTCCTCAGCACATGGATCATTCCTCAAGAATAGACCACAAAACAAGGATAGGCCACAAAACGAGTCTTAAAACATTTTTTAAAAATTGAAACAATATCATGTATCTTCTCTGACCACAATGGAAAAAAAACTAGAAATCAGTAGCAAAAGGAATTTTGGAAACTCTACAAACATAGAAATTAAAGAATATGCTCCTGAATGACCAGTGGGTTAATAAAGAAATTAAGAAGGAAATTGAAAATGTTCTGGAAACAAATGATAATGAAAACACAACATATCAAAACCTATGGGATACAGCGAAAGCAGTATTAAGAGGGAAGTCTATAGCTATAAGTGCCTACATCAAAAAAGAAGAAAAACGTCAAATTAACAACCCAATGATGCATCTTAAAAAACTAGAAAAGGGCAAACAAAACCCAAAGTTGGTAGGAGAAATGAAATAATAAAGATCAGAGCAGAAATAAGTGAAATTGCAATGAAGAAAACAATATAAAAGATCAACTGGTTTTCTGAAAAGATAAAATTAACAAACCTTTAGCCAGACTAAGAAAAAAAGACAGAAGGCCCAAATAAATAAAATCAGAGATAAAAAAGGAGACATTACAACCATATCACAGAAATTAAAGGATCATTAGAGACTACCATGAGCAACTGTATGCCAATAAATTGGAAAACCTAGAAATGGATAAATCCCTAGATACACAAAACCTACCAAGATTGAACTATATAGAAATCCAAAACCTGAACAGACCAATCACAGGTAATGAGATCAAATCTCTAATGAAAAGTCTCTCAGCAAAGAAAAGCCCAGGACCTGATGGCTTCACTGCTGAATTTTATCAAACATTTAAAGAGAACTAATATCAATCCCACTCTAACGATTCCATGAAATAGAGGAGGAGGGAATACTTCCAAACCCGTTGTATTAGACCAATATCACTTTAATACCAAAACTGTACAAAGACCCATCAAAAGAAAACTATGGGCCAAAATCTCTGATTAATGTTAATGCAAAAATCCCCAACAAAATACTAGCAAACTGAATTCAATAACGTATTAAAAAGATTATTCATCATGACCAAATAGGATTTATCTCAGGGACACAAAGATGGTTCAACACAGCAAATCAACATGATACGTCATATCAACACAATGAAGGGGAATAAATCATATGATCATCTCATCTCCATAGATGCAGAAAAATCATTTGATAAAATTCAACATCCTTTCATGATAAAAACCTTAAAAAAACTGGGTATAGAAGGAATATTAATGAACATAATAGAAACCATATACAGCAAACGCACAGCTAGTATCATACTGAGTGAGGAAACGCTGAAAGCCTTTCTTCTAAGATCTGGGACAAGACAAGGATGCTCACTTTTTACCACATTATTCAACATAGTACTGGAAATCCTAGCTAGAGCAATCAGACAAGAGAAAGAAAGAAAGGGCATCCAAATTTGAAAGGAAGACGTCAAATTATCATTGTTTGCAGATGATACGATCTTATATTTAGAAAAACCTAAAGTCTCCACCAAAAAAAAACTATTAGAACTGATAAATTCAGTAATGGTGTAGGACACAAAATCATACAAAAATCATTAACATTTCTATATGCCAACAGAGAACAATCTGAAAAAGAAAATTTAAAAAGTAATTCCATTTACAGTAGCCACACATAAAATTAAATATCTAGAAATTAACCAAAGAAATGAAAGATCTCTAGAATGAAAGCTATACAAAACTGGAGAAAGAAATTGAAGAAGACACAAAAAATGGAAAGCTATTCTACGTTCAAGCATTGGAAGAATCAATATTGCTAAAATGTCCATATTATTCAAAGCAATCTACAGATTCAATGCAATTCCCATCAAACTACTAATGATATTCCTCACAGAAATAGAAAAAACAATCTTTAATTATATGAAAACACAAAAGACCTAGAATAGCCAAAGCTACCCTGAGCAAGAAGAACAAAACTGAAGGAATCACAATACCCACAATACCTGACTTCAATTATACTACAAAAGTATAGTAACCAAAACATCACACAGTATTGCCATAAAAACAGACACACAAACCAGTGGAACAGAATGGAGAACCCAGAAAGAAATCCATACATCTACAGTAAACTCATTTTTCACAGCAGTCTCAAAAACATACATTGGGGAAAGGGCAATCTCTTCAATAAATGGTGCTGGGAAAACTGGATATCCCTATGTGGAAGAATGAATCTACACCCCTATCTCTTGCCATATACAAAACTCAAATCCAAATGGATTAAAGACTTAAATCTAAGACCTCAAACTCTGAAATTACTACAAGAAAACTTTGGGGAAACCCTCCAGGACTTTGGATTGGGCAAAGATTTCTCGAGTAAATACCTGGGAAACACAGGCAACCAAAGCAAAAATGAACAAAAGGGATGACATGAAGTATAAAAGCTTCTGCACAGCAAAGGAAACAATCAGCATGGAGTATGGGGTTAATGGAAATTCTCTCTACTGTCTTCACAATTTTTCTATAAATCTAAAACTATTCTATAAAGTAGAAGTCACAAAATAAAATCAAATATTCTACTTACAAATATAAAATGTAACTTGAAAACTACTATTAGGTACTATGCTCACTACCTGGGTACAATATACCCATGTAACAAGCTTATACTTGTGCCCCCTGCATCTAAAATAAAAGTTGAACACTAAAAAACATGTCATTTGAGATCATATTTCCCTCAGAAGGAAATTTTCATCACAATTTACTTCTTGGGTCCTATAGCAATTTACTTATGTGTGACTGATATGATACATTTTGCTGGCATCTGCTTATGCTAGTGACATTACTAAAACCATCCAAAAATGTTATACAATAAATAGTTTTAACAATAAGTTTAGAAAAAAATTCATAAATATTCAGAAACACAAATAATTATACCCCCTCTGAAAGTTAAAAAAAGAGAGAAAAAGAAAAGCCTGACCAACATGGTGAAACCCCCCCTCTACAAAAAAAATACAAAAATTAGCTGGGCATGGTGATGCACACCTGTAGTCCCAGCTGCTTTGCAGAGCTGAGATGAGATGATCGCTTGAGCCCAGGATGTCCAGGCAGCAGTGAGCAGAGATCATGCCACCGCACTCCAGCCTGGGTGACAGAGCAAGACTCTGTCAAAAGAAAGAAAAAAAAGAAAAGAAAAGAGAAAAGAAAGGCAAGGCAAGGCAAGACAGAGAGAGAGAAGGAAGGAAGGAAGGGAGGGAGGGGGGGAGGAATTCCAAAAATAAATCTTTAGCTTACTGACTTTAAATTCTAATGATAAATTATAATTTATCAATTTAAACTTTGAGTTATTTCACAAATATAAATATCTCCAAAACAAGTCCAAATACATATAAGGAATCTGTAAGAATAATATTTTTAAGAAAACATCTGTTTGGTTCATATCTCCTGTCTTAATCATAATGCTAAAGTTTAATGCATATTCATTTGAAAAATTAATGTTACAGTAAGTTATTTAATAATTGAATACAGTATGTTTTAAAAATGATGATATAATTACCTTAGATAAGTGTTTGTAGCTAAAACACATGAAATATCACGAACAGTCTGTGAACAGAATCAAATCAATGAAACTTTTCTAAGGAATACTGCAATATTTAAAATGTTCTGATTCATTAATGTAAACACTCCGCCAAAGAAAGAAGTATTTTTTAATGTTTAAGGGAGTCCTCAGTAACAGGACGATCATACTATAGATGCCTTCCTTTTCTCCTTCTGAGAAGTGACTTCACATCATTGAAAACTAAATGACCATCAGAAGTATCCTTGGGGTGAAAAATAAGCCACAATAGGACAAATAAAGACTGAGGGGTTTATAAGAAAGCAGCAAGGAAGGAGTGAAACTTGGCTGGCTGCAGGGATGAGAGAGGGACAGAGACAGAGAGTTGTGTGTGTGTGTGTGTGTGTGTGTGTGTATGAAACTTGGCCGACTAGAGGGATTTGTGTGTGTGTGTGTGTGTGTGTGTGTATGAAACTTGGCTGGCTGCAGGGATGAGTGTGTGTGTGTGCACGCACACATTTGTGTATGTGTGTATAAACTTGGCTAGCTGCAAGGATGTTTGTATGTGTGTGTGCGTGTGCGTGTGTGTATGAAACTTGGTTCGCTGCAGGGATGTGTGTGTGTGTGTATGTGTGTGTGTGTGTACGCACATGCCCCTGCTAGTGCACATGCATAGTTCAGGTTGTGGTGTGTTTGGAGACTAGTAATGTATTTATAAGTCTTGGATCTTAATTTTTTAAAATACAGCAGTTGTGGATCTAGCTATCAGTTTCTCCCACATTGACTGACTCTCCACTGAATAGTTAATTCATGCATTGGCCCCTCTAAGTGGAGCCTTATAAGGATAACTCGACAGTTTGCCTTGATGGAAAAGAAACAGGCCAGTAGAGAAAATCTTCATTCTAGGCCAGCATGGGCCGAAAGAATGCAGGGCAGTAAACCTGCTCACATTTTACTCATGTCTCCTGGTTTCCTTTATCCTGACCCTTTCCACGTGGTCCCCAGGGAACTGGATCAAGGGTGAAACAACAGAGATGTCGAGGGAGATGCCTTTCTCACTCTTAAATTATTCACATCTCTGTGTAAACAAAGGAGTGAGAAGTGTGGCAACTAAAACTACATAGAGAAGATATGCAATTTGACTGTAAATACAGAAAACTCCTTTCAACAAGAACACAACTGGTATGGTGGTAGGGAAATCGCATTATTGTTATCTGCTTAAAAGTATACAATAAATACATACTGGCTTAAGACTTGATAGCTTGTAAATAATATAAATAAAGATAGCTCAAGACTGCTAAAAAAAAAAATAAACCCACTGTCTTTAACCATGCTTTTAGATAAACTCTACCCAGACCAACAAAACCTGCCAGTGGTATTTTAAGGATTATTTCTTTTATTGAGATATTATTTTCTTCTGTCATGAAAACAGTGAACATGTAGAAAAATATTTTTTAATTAGCTATACAGAATTCTTCTACGCAAGCCCACTCAAACTAGATCAAGACTTCACTGTGCTTTATATTTGAAAGATACTAATGTAGTTGTCACTGGACTTTTCTTTCATAGCACCTATAAAAATTTTAATTCTTTAGACATTTGTGCGATTATCTGCTTCATGTTTGCACCCCCACCCTCAATAATCCAGGACTGTAAGTTCCAAGACAGGAGTGGCCACGTTTTATTTGTCTGGGTGTACCTACAATGTTAATGTAGTCCTTGATACACAGTTGGTGACTGGTATATATCTTTTGAAAGAAAAAATAAGAATACCTTTTATCATGGCTTTTTATAAAAAGATCGATAATGAAAGATCTAAATAAAAAGCAAACTTTTAGAGAGAGAAAGAGTTCATCCTAAAAATAACATGGAATTCTGAGCAATTGGCATTATTATAGTCCTTATATTGATGCCAAAAACAAATAATAATTTGTTTAAAAATACCTTTTTAAAGATAAAACGTAATCACCATAACAACTGGAAGCAATAATGTCTTTGTGTATCTCAGTGGAGTCTGAAATATACCAAATTATTAAAAATAGTTACTTACGATTTTTACATTAAATTAGTAAACATCTATGTCAAACTAAGTGCCATGATAACATTCCTTAAAAGTAAAAGGTAAAATTTGTCATCAGCAGAATATATATTTATTGTCTTCCATGTCTTAATGGAATAATTAAAATTATAAAAATAGTTATAAAAAGTATTCCAAAAATTTAATGAAAAATTTATTATTTTAATAAAACTAGAATTGCTATATCTATTATGTTTTTCTTTTCTTTTTTTATTTACATAATACTAAGTTTTAAAATGTGTGTTTACCGATCCCTGGGTCCTACATTGTAATTTTCTGTACTACACAGCTCCATTATTTTCATTAGTGAAACTAGAGCTAAAAAGAAAGCTAACCAAAGTTAATTACTAAAACTATGAATAAGTACAGAAATAACATTGGCTAACTAATTCTGATGACCTGTTATTGTGATGATAAGGAGTAATTTACCATGTAACTAAATTATACATTTCTTAAAAGCAAGAAACCAGTTCATTTTCCTCTTTGTCGTGCTATAGCAAACTGCCTCATGGATAACTATAGTCAAGAATAGTGTTTGAATGAATGGATGATTGGTTAGATGGATAAGAGAAGAATGTAAAATTTTATTACTTACCACTAATTCAGAATTCATAATAATTACACAAGGAATAATCAATCCAGTAGCAACTTTGTTATGTTCCATGAAAAAAATTAAGCTACAAATAGAGGAAAGCCCTGGATTGAGAGTTCTAGAATCCATTAGAATCCATGTCCTGATCTTGGCTTGTGTGTGCTTTAGGCAAATCTCTTAAGTTTTTCTTTATCTGCAAATGAAAGAACTATACGGCATGGTCTCTAAGAGCCCTTCCTGATCTTGTGTTCCATGATTCTACAAAGAGGCCAATTTTTTTTTCTTTTTTTTTTTTTGATACAGAGTCTCACTCTGTCGCCCAGGCTGGAGTGCATTGGTGCGATCTCAGCTCACTGCATCTCCGCCTCCAGGGTTCAAGCAATTCTCCTGTCTCAGCCTCCTACTCAGGCTGGGACTACAGGCATGCACCAACATACCTGGCTAATTTTTGTATTTTTAGTAGAGATGGGGTTACCACCATGTTGGCCAGGCTGGTCTCAAACTCCTGACCTCACGTGATCCACCCGCCTCGGCCTCCAAAAGTGCTGGGATTACAGGGATGAACCACCATGCCCAGCCTATGTTTTAAAGCTTTATAGCATGAACTTTTTAAAAAGAATAATACCTTGCCTTTGTATAATTAAAAATGAATTTTTATATGTTCATTAAAACTCATCAGTAGCATACCTTTCTTGGTAACACCTTGTTAAAAATGTTATAATATTTGGGGTGTTAACTGTAATAAAACTGAATTTCTTAAAAACAGAAACAAGAATTTAGACTTTTTCCTGAATGGTCCCATACTTCCAAGTGGCCTAGGTTATTAAAAGTAGTTGATTGGTAATAATAATTATTACGGGTCATATAGTATGTTAAACACTCTTCTCAGATTATCTCATTTAACCATCATCAATAACTCTGTAAGATATGAGACTATCTTTTTTTTATTCTACAGACAAAAAAAACGAGGAAGGTGGATTAGCAAGTTATAGTAAAAAAAAATAAAATAAGTTGACTGTTTCTGAGTAAAAATTTTGAGTTTCAGATTAAAAAAACTAGAGCAAAAACTTATAGTAGTAGAGAAGGAAAAAAGAAACATTCATACCGCTTTTTCCATGAAGTCAAATTTGGGAGCACAGGTGTATATTAAAGTATCAAATTCCGTATACCTTAAGATTCTGGCTGCTATAAGATCACTCAGGCAAATCTGGGAGAAAATAAAGTAACATGAATTAAAATTACACAAATGATTATAGCCTATAGCCAGTAATACTTTATTGATGTAAGAATAACAAAGTTTATAGAGCAGATAAATCCAATGTATTTAGACATCCCTCTAAGAAAACAAAAAACTACAGTGAACCAAATATACGACGTGCTGACTTCTCAAGATAACTGAAAATTAAGAGAAATATCATGAAAAATGAAAAGTAGAAAGAAGTCAGAAAAAAATAAAGAGAAGATGATAAAGAGTGAGCTAAAATCAATATCTGCTGAGAAGAAACCATCATGTAGTTAATTACATTTTATACTAAGATAATTTATCATGAAAAACTATTTTACTTAACCTCTTTCAACATACATTGTAGGTCATAAGCTTTCTGTGCATTGTCAATTTCACAAAGCCTCACAGACTGATTACAATATTTGGGTATTTCTTGATGTTTTACAGACATATATTCAAACCACTGAATATAAGATCTGATCCTCATAAGAATTACAATTATACATACCACTTTGATCTTTGACTTAGCTATTTGATCTCCAAGGCTAAAAATAGATACCAACAACCAAATCCAATGCAGAACTTCTATTTTTCTACTGATTATTTACAACCTGCTCTTGGTGAGACAATTATTTTTCCACAGCATCCTCAGAAGGCCAGAAAAAGGAAAATATTTGGCAAGTAAACTCTTAATTCAAATTATTTTATAGGGACAGAAATTATAACAAGTTTGATGATTATAAGTGGTTTTCATTCAATTATTTTTCCTAATCTACCAGTACTCAAGGATAATTTAGAGTTGCAATTTATTTTTCTAATTTAGAGTAGGCCTGGTGACTAACAGTAATTTAACCAAACCACTATAATTTCAGGTCTTCCTCATAACTTCACATAAAGGAAGTCACTCAGGACTACCAATGAAGTGTGTTTGTATTTTTTTTTTTTTTAAGATTTGTAGGGCAGACATGGTGGTTCACACCTGTAATCCCTGCACTTTGGGAGGCCAAGGCAGGCGGATCACTTGAGGTCAGGAGTTTGAGACCAGGCTGGCCAACATGCTGGAATCCCATCTCTACTAATAATACAAAAATTAGCCAGGCGTGGTGGCACGTGCCTATAATCTCAGCTACTCAGGAAGCTGAGGCATGAGAATTGCTTGAACCCAGGAGGTGGAGGTTGCTGTGACCCGAGATTGGCCACTGCACTCCAGCCTGGGTGAGAGAGTGAGACTGTGTTTCAAAAAAGATAATAATTTGTAAAGAGCTGGGGGTCAATGTGAAGTAAGTGAGACTGTTTTTAAAAAAATAATAATTTGTAAAGAGCTGGGGGTCAATGTGAAGTAAGTGTGAAGTAAGGCAAGAAACATAATCATGAACAAACTTAACAGATACATAAATAACTTAGAAGCTCTAAATAAAGTTTATCATAAGACATATATAATAAAGTTAAAAAAAATAAAAAGGAAAGGAGAATGGGGAAATGTGTCAGACATACCAGAGAACAGCAGCAACAAATAAACTAATAAACCACCATGCAAAGCTAGCAATAAATGGCAAACGCTTACATTTAGAAATTTTATTTAATAGAAACACGTTGTATGTTATATTGCATAGAGATAGCATTTGACCTTTTAGAGAAGTAATACTATAATCCCTTGCCAAAGTACATAATTTCAGCATCAAACAGGGCCCTAATTGGATAGCATTAAATGAGGTAAATTTCAAAATTGATTATTGTATGATATACTCACGTATGCTTATTTCTAAACAGAAAGTGCTAGAAATAAAAAGTAGATTCATGCATTGTTTTCTATTCCCTAAACCAGTTAGTTAAGCAGGGACTTAGGCCTTGAAGAGGGCTACTCTTTAAGACATTAACAAACAGAAATACCACATGAGAGATAAATGCTCTGCATGTATTTCCTAGAAAATGAAAAGATCAAAATTTTTTAACATTCTCTTTTTATATAACGAGAAAGGCCTTAAAACATCAAATCATACATTGATTTTAGTCCATAGTTATAAATAAATAAAACAATACTGAGATTTTAAGAGCTCTGTATTTTCAAAGCTGAGGACAGCCTCCCATATGTTAATATCTGCAATAAATGGATAATTTATGATGTAAACAACTAATTATTTGTATTTTAACTGAAATATAAACAACTACTTAATAAACTTTTTAAAAGTTAGTTAAAATAAAAAAGTTTTTTTTTTTTCCTAAAAGTCCAAGTCAGCCTTCACGAATATTCTTTCTTTTTAGTGGGTTGCAATGATCACTGAACTGCAAGACTTTATTGTTGACTCTGCCAATAACTCGTCTAGAGACCTTAAAGAAGGCACTTAACCTCTGTGGAATGAGATAAGAATAGATGGTTTCAAAGTTTTCATTCAGCTACATGTTTATAAGAACTTTTATGTTTTAACTAAAAGTACTTACGTGGTCTGAAACGCCTAAGATTTTAGATGTCAGAAATTTCAAAATGATTGTTCCACACCACCAGGCACTACCTTGAATTAGCTAGAAAATAAAATAGAAGTCCAGTATTTAAAACTACAAATCACCCAGTTAAAGTATTCAATTATACCTATAAATGACATAGAAAAATTTTAATTATGTGAGGTATAAATGGTGAGGTTTTTAAAAAAAGTTCCTTTAGAAAATCTTGTTTAAAAGCAAAGAATTAAAACTGATGACACTGGTATAAAATATATGGCAACACTAGAATTCTACATATCCTAAATCTTTTTTTTTTTTTGTCTTAAGGAGTGAAAAGGTTAATAGGCAAGAAAGAAAGAAGGAAGAAGAAAACAGCTCCCCGTACAGAGACAGAGGGAGGGGGGATTTGAACAAAGAGAAAACCCTGTGTGGGTCAGAAAAGTGGCTGCTCATACATATCCTAATCTGAAGTTTTAAAAGGAAGTTTTAAAAGGTTACTTCCTTTTGATTTCTGTTAAGAAAAGGGAGTGTTTATGTGTTTGTTTCCAAATATTATTTCTCAGCTGAAAATCCATTTTTCAAAACACTACCTTAAAAGTTCTTCTACCACTCCTGTGGAAATATAGGCGCCCATCTTCAAGAAATAAGTTTGAAATGTGAAAACTTAAGGTTTCCTTTAAGAAAGAGGAATATGAACTAGAACTGGCAATGAGGCTTCTGTTTTGTTGTTGTTGTTGTTGTTGATTTTTTGACTAGCCTTGATTAAAAAGGGAACAATTGTGTACTTCTGGTTAGCCTGGGGAAAGTTAAGCAACCTAAATTCAAATCTCTGCATATATCAACCAACAAGTAGAACAATACAATCACATATATGGAAAAAAGGTAACAGCACAAACTTCAAATTACCTATGAATCGAAAAGGAAGCAACGAATCTATAGAGTTATACCTCAAGTCCCTGACCTAAGCCTTTGCAGAGAATGAGGGGAGACCCATAAAAGGATAAAGAAGAAAAGGAAAGACAGGGGTCAAAATTGGAACTAAAATAACCCAAGAAAGAGACAAGTCTATCATATGTGTAAAAAGAGCCCTGGGAGATTGGTAAATGGGAGTACAGAGCAGGGCCTAACAGTGAGTAGAGACAAAAACACTGATGTTAGAAAGGCATCATTTCTGGAAAGAAAGTAGGATAAAAAGGGGAGTGCAAGAAGGAAAAAGTATCCAGCAGGAAAAATGAGAACCCAAACCAAAAGACTATCCATCACTACTGCCATCATGCACACAAAAAGAAAAAAGTTATTCATTGAAAAAAAATCACACTATGCTACATTTTCAGAAGAGGTTTGCACTTGGACTAGAAAACACAAAATAATTAATAGATGAAAAAATGCCTATATAAATATCCAAAGCTTCTTTAAGAAGATAACAAACATGAAAGTCAAATATTTCAGCTAATGAAATCCACACCACTGAACGATAAAATCTCACAAAGCAAAAGAAAATTATGCAGAATTAAAAGTTGAATTAAATATCCTCAAACGAGCATTCAGAAATATTAAAAAAGCAATTTAAACAAGAAATTCAAAAACCAAGAACAGAAGTGGGGAAAAAATCAGAAAGAAATAAAGAGTTTATTAGACATAGAAAGGGAATGGAAGAAAAGGAGAATATTATCAAAAATAAAAACGAAATCACAAGATGATTAAAAGAAAAGAAATTCAAATAAGTTAATGAAGGAATTGAAGTAAAGGCACTAAAACAATGATGAAGAATGAAAATGATACCAGAGAAAGAAGTGAGAAGTATCAGAGAAAGTGGCAGAAATGGAAGAAAGGCACATGATTATAACTGGAGTGCCTGGAAAAAAACAACACCACAGCAATGAATCAAAACTAGTGTTTAAATTATAATCCAAGAAAACTTTCCAGAAATAAAAGAAGACCTGAATCGGGATTTGGAAAGGATCCAGGGGGTACTGGAAAAAAATTAATCTGGTATGGTAAACTAACTCAAGACATCTTTCAGTAGAACTATGAAAAATGAAGAAAAATTTCTCAGAGCCTCCAGGCAAAAAAGTCACATAATTTATAAGGGACAGAAGAATTTGGCTAGCATCAGACTTGTTAAAAGAAACATACAAACCAAAGCAGTGGTGTAGACGCATTTTTAAGAAACTTTAAAAAGTGAGAACCAAGGATTTTATATCTAGCCAATCTGTCATTCAAGTATAGATGTTATAAAAAAGGTTTCAAATATGCAATAATTGAGGAAATAATAGTAACCTTCTTAAATACAAAAAGTTTTAAAGAGAATCATATACAGAAACAAAGCAAATATAGTCAAATACACATAAAACTTACAACAAAGGTTTTCACATTATCTCACAAAGCAAAGACAGACTCAACTTATGCTACACAGGGAAGACAAATAAAAACAGATTCAGAAAGATGAAAAATAGAATGATGGCAGCAAGCATGGCAGGCAAATACCATTTCCATATGGAAACTAAGGAAGACATTTAAAGCAAGCATAAGAAGCAAATTCATGGCCTCAAAAGCTTTATCAATAAAAATGAAAGAGTGAAAATAAATGAATTAAATCCTTGACTTAAAAATCTAAATAAAGAATAACAAAATAAAGTGAAAAAAGTACACAAAGGGAAATACTCATGAGAAGAATAGTCTATTATATCAACCCCTCTGTGTATCTGTTTTGCTGTTTTATATTTCTTCCCTATATTCTAGGATTCTTTCTTTCATTTCCTTTTTGTTTTCAGAAGTTTTTAAATTTTAAGTTCAGGGGTACATGTGCAGGATGTGCATGTTTGTTACATAGGTAAACGTGTGTCATGGTGGTTTCCTGCACCTATCAACCCATTACCTAGGTATTAAACCCAGCATGCATTAGCTATTTTTCCTGATGCTCTCCCTCCCCACACCCTCCCCTGACAAGCCCCAGTGTGTGTTGTTCCCCTCCCTGTGTCCATCTGTTCTCACTGTTCAGCTCCCACTTATAAGTGAGAGCATGTAGCGTTTGGTTTTCTGTTCCTGCATTAGTTTGCTGAGGATAATGGCTTCCAGCTCCATCCATGTCCCTGCCAAGGACATGATCTCATTTCTTTTATGACTGCATAATATTCCATGGTGTGTATGTACCACATTTTCTTTATCCAGTCTATCATTCATGGGCATTTGGGTTGATTCCACACTATCAAAAAAGAGCTCATATAGCCAAGACAATCCTAAGCAAAAAGAACAAAGCTGGAGGCCTCAGGCTACCTGACTTCAAACTATATTACAAGGCTACAATAACCAAAACAGCATGGTCCTGGTACAAAAACAGGCACATAGACCAATGGAACAGAATAGAGAATTCAGAAATAAAACCACATATCTACAACCATCTGGTCTTCAACAAACCTGACAAAAGAACTTCAGTTAACCATTCTTTAAGGTTCTCTGCTAGCCACAAACTATCTTAATTTTCCTTGATTGGAGAATGTCTATTTCCCCTTCATTCCTAAAGGAAACATCCACTGGATATGTAATTCATCTTGACAAATGTTCTGCCACAACCTTCTGGCTTCCTTACTTTCACATGAGAAGTCTGCTACAATTTAAGTCAGTTTTGCCCTGTAGGTGATGTGTCATTTCTCCGTACCTGCTTTCAAGATTTTTTTCTTTTAGTTTTAAAAGTTAACTCATAATGTATCTTGGCATGGATTTCTCTGGGTTTGTCTTACTTGGGAATGGCTCAGGGTCTTCACTCTGCAGGTGTGTCTTTCACCAAATTTAGGATGTTTTCAGCAATTACTTCTTAAAATACTATTCAGCCCCACTCTCTTTTTCCATTCCTTCTGAAATTTTGATGATACAAATATTAGATCTTTTGATACTACACCATAGGTCCCGGAGGCTCTGTCCTTTTTCCTGTGATTTTCTCTCAATTTAGATTGGGAGATTTCTATTGTTCTATCTTCAAGAGCACTGACTGCTTCCTCGGTAATATTCACTCCACTACCAAGTCCATTTACTGAATTTTAATTTCAGTTATTGTATTTTTCAGTTCTGTAATCACCAAGCTGTTCTTTAAAAAAAAAAAAAAGACAATTCTTTGGTGACATTTTATAGCCTTTTCATTTGCTTCCAGAGTATTTAAAACTGCTCATTGAAGTGTTTTTTATGATGACTGCTTTAAAACCCTTGTCGAATAATCCCCACATCCTATTCATCTCAGTGTTGACATCTGTTGATTGTCTTTTCTCATTCAAGTTGTTATTTTCTCCATTCTTGCTATGATGAGTGGTTTTTCTATTGTGTCCAGTACATTTTTTATATTATGTTAGAGACTGTGGATCCTATTTTAAATTTCTATTTCAGTAGACAGTCACTTTGTTTTTAGGTTTATCATGCAAGTCCTGGCCTACTTCTGTGTGCTATAGTTACAATGACAGTTTAGTTTTCAGAGTCTTTGCAGTGCTAGTGCTATTCTGGTCAGCTTGATTCATCTGGTGCCCTTGTGGTCCGTCTCTGCCCCAAATCATGCTGCCGATGCAGGAAGAATGTACTTCCCATGTCCTGTTGCCATGAGGTGGAGGGTGAGAGACACCAGGATTGTGGGGTAGGAGGTCGGCAGAGAGCAGAGGGCTCTTTCCTGGGCTGCCTAGTCCCGGCAGGGCACCTGTTAGATCCCCGCTGCTGCTACCTGCATGGGCAGCCTCCCTGGAGGGAATAGTAGATACCAGAACCACAGTATGGAGAGTATTTCCCCGGACCCTCTTTCTGAGTGTCTTCTGCCACTGGATGGAGTTTCAGGAGATGGCAGCCTGTGGTGTTTTTCTGTGAGTTCTGAGGTACCTAACTAGTCTGCCTTTCTATAGCATTGGGCTGGGAATGGAGCTACAGATATGAAATCATGATTTCATACACATACACAAGTGTGCACATACGTGCAGTGAAAGGGCCTAGAAACAAGGACATGCTGGTAGTAATGAGTGCACATACCACTCAGGTCTTGGTTTCCAAATACCATTCTCCTCTAAAAGGAACCAAGCCTCCTTGGAAAAAATGGCTGATTCCAAGGCTAGCACAAGGAAAATCAAGAGAAGCCTGGAGCATTATAAATTTATAAAGACATGTCAAAAAGACATCTAGCTTAGGAACATTCAAAACAGCTAGGCCTGGAACTGATATTTGTGTATAACATATGGTTTTTCTCATATAGATAGACTATTCCAGCATCATTTAGTGAAAAGTGACCTGCAAGACAATCTTGCTGAAATTGCTTTGAATCTGAACATCAGCTGGGGAGAACTGCATTACATGAAACTTCATACACATAAATGTGTTTTATTTTTCTATTTATGTCTTAGAATTATTAAAATAAATTTTCATACAAATACTATATGTATTTTGTTGGATTCATTCAGATCCTATGCATTTTTCTTCCTAATACATAAGGCATATTTTTAAAAAATGTTTTCTGTTTGTTGCCAAAGAATAGAAATGCAATTGATTTTTGAATATTAAACTTATATCTAGCCATGGTATTGAATTCTTCTAATTCCTAATAATTTGTCAACTATTTTATTCTTTCTAGGTAATCTTTATTTATTGATACTATAATAAATTTTCCTTCTTTCTGTTTCTTTCCTTTTCCTATTTACTTTTCTTGAATTACTAGGCTAGTTTGGACTTTAATAAAATGTGAAAAAGCACATTTATCTTTATCGTGATTTTAAACAGAACACTCTAAATACTTTATTATCGGTAAGACTAATGACTGCTGAAGAATTTTATGGGGTTGAGAAAACTGTTATTTCTATTGTGTTACATGTTTTCATTATAAATGGGTGTTCAATTTTATTTTCTGCATCTAATGGGATGATCATAAGATTTTTTCTCTTTTAATCTGTTAGTGTGATAACTTACATTTTTGGATTTTCCAGAAACGTCTTTGGATTCCTAGAATAAGCCAGATGTATCACAAGTGGATTATCTTTATCACATATATGGCTGTTCTTGAGCTACTAATCTTTTATACTTTTGTGTGTAAGGAATGTTTTTAATCTAGGTGAAATTTTGAATCTATGCTCACAAGTAAGAATATCCTTTCTCAAACTATCCTTATCTGGCCTTAGTACTGAGCTTTAGATTATCTTGGAGGTTCCATCTCCCTTCTTGTAATGATTCTTATGCCTCATGATGCACACAAAGTTCCCCTTTGTAAATTTCATATGAGCTCAATTCAATAATTACCTTGCCACCAAAAACTGGAGTCTCCCATTAAACAGTGAATTTGCTTCTATTGATGTTAAACTCTAAACTGAATCACTTAGATCTAAAAATACCTTGTTCAGGTTGTGTGTAATAAATACTTACCTTTGCCAAAGATATACAGAGCTAAAAACAGAAAATAATACCTAGGGAGGCTTAAAAAACATGTAAGCTGAACATTTGGTTAAATCTCAACTTTTCTCTCCTTAGATTTTTTGTTTCTTTGATATTCTTGAATTTAAAACTTACTCAATTCATGTTCTTTCCAGTCTACTACTGAAAATATTGTTGAAAATGAAGACAGTAAATTTTCCTTTGAGTGCAGCCTTGGCAGAATTTTTTTGATGTTTATGGACACCTTCTGTTTACTGTCATTTTTCAATAGTTTGCAAATGAAATTCTGACCTTCTTTTGAGTTGAGTTATTAAATTGCTCAATTTTTCTGAAGTGAAAGAATTATATATTACAAGTGTAATGTCGACATGTGAATTTCTACAAAGTCTGCATGCCTAAGGACAGGTGGCCTGGGTAAAGAGTCAAATGGGTAGAACCAATAAAGAATAACAAAAAGACAAAAAAAGCATCATGTCATTCATTCAACAACTTAGTGGACAAATCTTTCTATATTTTCACCATAAAGGATGGGAGAATGCCTCCAACAAGAAGAAAATAGCAACTCCTTCCATTTTGTTCTCTTGTATTGTGGGTAGGAACCTACCTCCTCAACTTGTAACATTTCCAGACTTATCCTCTCAATATATAACATGAAAACATACAGTTCATTTCTCCTGTCACCCAGGGTGGAGTGCAGTGGGGTGATCATGGCTCACTGTAACCTTCCTGGGCTCAAGCGATCCTCCCACCTCAGCCTCCTGAGTAGTTGGGATCACAGGCTCATGACACCATGCCCAACTAGTTTTTCTACTTTTTGTAGAGACAGGGTTTTGCCATGTTGCCCAGGCTGGTCTCAAACTCCTGGGCTGAAGCCCTCTGTCCATGTTGGCCTCCCAAAGTGCTGTGATTACAGGCGTGAACCACTGTGTGTGGCCCAGGGTTTATTTTTTAATAGAAGTACATCACAGACCAGAGAAAAAGAATATCATCTGTCTCATATTAAGAGAATTTAAGAGTTGCACTACCTGCCTAATAACTTATATTACTAGGAAACCATGGAGGTAATACGGGCCATCCATCTGCATATTTGGGAAGAAGCCAAACAAAGATTAGGTAGTGGCTGAGTTCAAATTAGAAGGGGCTGGGAGACTGTAAGGAAAATGTTAAAAGGACAAAAGTAATAGAGTCTAAAGTTGGAAGCAGAAGGAAAGAGAGATAGGCGATGGATAGATGCAGAGGAAAGAAAAGGAGAAAGGTGGAAAGAAACTACAAACCTGAGTTATGTTGAAGGAAAGTTTAACTGAAGCTAAAGAGAGAAACTCAAGACGAACAAATTTTAAAAAGCAAGACTGTATGGATATAGCAGAATGAAACATAGAGGAAAAGTGGTCTGAAAGTTAGTTGTGAAATATGTGAGCTAACTTCTTGAAAATGATTTCTAGTCTTTGCTGAGGACTATTTCCTTACATATCTATCTACCTTAGATAGTAGCTATTTTTAAGACAGTAGCTATTTATTAAATATAAGTCATTAGCATTTTAAAGCATATTAACTGTGTTTAGTTTGTAGAAATAAAAAGTAGAATTTAAATAAACCGCATTAAAAACACTGAATCTTACCCAAAAGTTGAGTTCAGATACTCCCAGTTTTTAAATTTTATTTCCTTTAGAATTATTGCCTAAAATGCACATAAGGGAAAATGAAACAATTCAATTCAATTAACATTTATATTTTGTATAAATGGTACATTCCAAAAATTACATAGTCACCCTGTTCCATCTCAGCTATCACCAGCCATTTTCCTCCTTAACTGTTTATTTTTCAAATTCTGGACATGGCAAATTTCCTTGAGGTGAGAGTTAAATGGTTTATGTGTCAAAAAGCTGCCTCTTGAATCAAATTATTTCCTCACTTAGACAAATGGCCATTTTCTGCAGGATAATTCCTCTACAAAGGTAAATGGTATGTGAGCAGATGAGAGCATCCATGCAAGTCTGTATGTGAGTTATCCAGCAACATTAGTGAACTAAAGTAACATGTAAATCCTTCCTCTCCAAACTGCCAAATAAAATATTTAAACATGTTTAAAAAATGTATACTCATGTGAAAGAGAAGGAACTTCTGATGCTAGAAAAAAGGTGAATTTTTAAAAATACAATATTCATTAGCAGAGAGCCACCACCCCTGGCAGTCTTTATAAGTGCCTGTAGAATAAGGTCACAACTATAGGCTTGTATTGTAAAGGGAGGGCAGCAGAAGAGGCCTTGGGTCTATGCAAGGTAAGAAGTTGGAATTGAGACTAATACATAAAGCTAGGGTCCTCAAAACTATACCTGAAGTGCTATGCACTGAGTATTTGTGTCCACCTCAAATTCATAGACTGAATCTTTAATCCCCAGTCTGATGGTGTTTGGAGGGTGGGCCTCTGGGAAGTAATTGAGTCATGAGGGTGAAACCCTCATGAATGGGATTAGTGTGTCCATATTACAAGAGACTAGGGAGTTGATGTCTCTCTCTACCATGTGAGGACACAGTAAAAAGGCTTCTGTCTGCAAACCACACAAAGGGCTTTCACCAAGAACCAAATCAGCTGGGACCTTGATTTTGAACAGCTCAGCCTCCAGAACTGTGAGAAATAAATTCCTGTTGTTTAAGCCACCCTGTCTGTGGTACTTTTGTTATAACAGCCCAAACTGACTTAAGACACACAGTGACTAAGAATACTTCACCTACCATCTCTACAAGTTGATAGGTTATTTGTTTATTCCCAAGTTTGGGGTGAAAATAGTGCTCACATGAGAAACTGAATTCTTGGACTTGTATATTATTTAGACTTGGATTCGAATTTTGTATCATTTAGTTGGTGTAGAAATTCCCAAAGTGAGCCAGGATTACTAAACTTCCAATAGGAAAATATAAATGTATCAGATTATTCATTGCAACATTGTTTGTAAATGCAAAATTTAGGAAACAACCTAAATGCCCAGACATAGGAGAGTGACTGAATTACAGTAAATCCAAACCAGAACACTAGGAAACTACCAGAAAGAATGAGGAAAATCTCTACGAACTGATATCCAGAATAGGTTGTTAAATGAAAAAAAAAGTGCAAAAGACTATCTTTAAGACAAGAAGAGGAGATATAAAAAATATACATGTAACAGTTATTAGTACTCAAAAAAGCCCAACTAAATGAGGTCAACCAGAAAACTAGTAAGATTTCTTACCTACAGGGAATAGGCAGTAACAGGGTGAAAAGAAAGGTGGACAGAATGGGCTGGAAGGAATAGTGGGGAATATTTTCTGAGTATAATTTTATATATATATATATATTTCTTGGGAATATTTTCTGAGTATAATTTATATATATATATATTTCTTCCTCATTGAAACATGGTAATGTTTCACCCAAAGTAACTAAAATCAATCAGAATGAAACTTCAGCTTCTGTCCAAGTTTGTATAACAGAAACCACATTTACTTTCTCACCCTAAAAAACTAAAATACCAAGCCAAATAGATTATAGAGACAGCTATGAAGAATTATATGCCAACAAATTAGATAATTTATAAGAAATAAATTTCTAGAAACATACATCCTACCAAGAGTAAATTATGAAAACACAAAAAAACTCAACAGACCTATAACTAATAAATCAGTAATAAAAATTTTCTCAACAAAAGAAAACCTCAAACCAGATGGCTTCACTGGAGAATTCTATGAAACATTTAAATAAGAATTCACACCAATCCTTCTCAAGCTCTTCCAAAAAACTGAAGAGAACACTTCTATACACATTTTATGAGGCCAGCATTACTCTGATACCAAATCCAGAAAAAGATACTACGAGAAAACTACAGGCCAGTATCTCTGATGAATATAGCAAAAACAAAACAAAACAAAACAAAACAAATATTTCTATTAAAAATGAGCAAAGGACTTGAATAAACATTTCCCCAAAGAATAAATACAAATGTCCAACAGGTATTTAAAATGATGTTCAACATCACTTATCATCAGGGAAATGTAAATCAAAACCACAATGAGATACCACCTCAAACCTATTAGGATGGCCATTATAAAACAAAACAAACCAAAACTAAACCAGAAGTAACAAGTCTTGGCAAAAATGTAGAAAAATTGGAATGCTTATGTACTGTTGGTGGGAATATAAAATAGTGCAGCCAAAGGGCACACCAGGTAGTCTACACAGAAGAGTTTGCTTCAGAGTGCAGCAATATTAGCCACAAACTAACCACTACTTTAATTCCAGCTAACAGATCTTAAAAGCAAGACCTGAAAACATCAGCCTGTGTTCAAGCAACTTAACTGCATCACAGAAAAAAGCTCAAGAGTATCTATAGGAATAAGAAAATATCCAGCAGCTAAGAAGGTAAAATTCACAAAGCCTGGCATCCAAGTAAACATTGCCAAGCATGCAAACACTCAAGAAAACACAACCTCTATATGAGGAGAAGAAACAATTAATTGAAACTGACACAGATGACAGAATTAGCAGGGGGAGGCACTGGGGCAGTTACTGTAACTGTATTACACATGGTGAAGAAGTGGTAACAGAGAGAGAACAAGTTAACTAGAGACAAAAAATACTTCAAAGATACAAAATGAACTTTTAGATATGAAAACTACAATGACTTAAATGAGAAATACACTGGATGTAATTAACAACAGGTTAGATACTGCAGAAAAACAACCAGTGAACTCCTGAAGACACAGCAATAGTAACTATCCAAAATTAAATAAAGAACAAAAATAAACATAGGCTCCATGAATCACTGAACATTTTCAAGCAGCCCAATATGCATTTAATGAGAGTCCCTAAATGAAAGTGAGGTGGGGAGGCAGAAAAATATTTGAAGAAATAATAGCCAAAATTTTTCCAAATTTGATAAAAATTGTAAACCTAAAGATCTAATGATCTAGGATTCATTTCAATGAATCCTAAATACAAGAAACATGAAGAAAGCTATAGTAAGGCACATTATATAAACAAACTGCTCAAAATCAGTGGTAAACAGAAAATCATATCTCTAGCTGGGAACAGCTAGAGAAGTAACATATTATTTACAGATGAAAGCATAGGGATGTCAACAGATTTCATAAGAAAAAAATGCAAACAAGACAAGTCAAGCAGCATCTTTTAAATTCTTTTTATTTTATTTTATTTTATTATTATTATACTTTAAGTTTTAGGGTACATGTGCACAATGTGCAGGTTAGTTACATATGTATACATGTGCCATGCTGGTGTGCTGCACCCATTAACTCGTCATGTAGCATTAGGTATATCTCCCAATGCTATCCCTCCCCCCTCCCCCAACCCCACAACAGTCCCCAGAGTGTGATGTTCCCCTTCCTGTGTCCATGTGTTCTCATTGTTCAATTCCCACCTATGAGTGAGAACATGTGGTGTTTGGTTTTTTGTCCTTGCAATAGTTTACTGAGAATGATGATTTCCAATTTCATCCATGTCCCTACAAAGGATATGAACTCATCATTTTTTATGGCTGCATAGTATTTCATGGTGTATATGTGCCACATTTTCTTAATCCAGTCTATCATTGTTGGACATTTGGGTTGGTTCCAAGTCTTTGCTATTGTGAATAGTGCCGCAATAAACATACGTGTGCATGTGTCTTTATAGCAGCATGACTTATAGTCCTTTGGGTACATACCCAGTAATGGGATGGCTGGGTCAAATGGTATTTCTAGTTCTAGATCCCTGAGGAATCGCCACACTGACTTCCACAATGGTTGAACTAGTTTACAGTCCCACCAACAGTGTAAAAGTGTTCCTATTTCTCCACATCCTCTCCAGCACCTGTTGTTTCCTGACTTTTTAATGATTGCCATTCTAACTGGTGTGAGATGGTATCTCATAAAGAAAATTGCTGTTAACCTGCAATTCTACACCCAGGAAACATACCTTTCAAAAATGAAGGCAAAATAAAGACTTCATGACCAGGTGATTTGCACTAAAAGAAATGTTAAAGGAGGTCTTTCAGACAGCAGGAATACAGTAGGTCAATCTGGCTGTACACAAGTAAAGGGCACTGAAAATTGTAACTACGGGGTAAATATATAACATTTTAAAAGTTTTAAATATTTTTAAAAGGTAATTTACTGTTTAAATAAAAACAAAAATTTATTGAGATTCCTATATTATATGTTTAAGTAAAATGTATGACAATAACATGAAATAAATTTAAAAATGCACTTTATCAAAATATGTGGGATGCTGATAAAGCAGTACTTTGAGAAAAGTTTATAGCACTAAACACCTGTGTTTAAAAAAAAAAAAAAGAAACAAGAAAGGTCTCAAGTCAATGACTTTGCTTTATACCTTTTTTAAAAAAAACCTAGAAAAAAAGGAGATCAAAACCCAAAGTAAGCAGAAGAAATGAGGTAATAAAGATCGAGTAGAAATCAATGAAACAGAAAACAAAAACAATAGAGCAAATCAATGAAACCAAAAGTTGGTTCCTTGAGAAAATTAATAAAATTGATATACCTCTAACCAGACTGATCAGAAAAAAAAAATAGAACACAAACATCTAATACCAGGAATGAAAGAGGAACTATCACTACAGATACTATAGATACATAAAGAAAGAAAATATTATGCCTTTGACATCATAAATAAAATTTTAAAATTCCTTGAAAGATACAACGAAAGTTCACTCAAGAGGAAATGGATAACACAAATAGCCTTATATCTTATTAATGAAATGGAACGAAGCTTTACTGACTTTTTATGTTTTTAAGGAAGCTATGTTTGGGACCTAAGCCAAAAACAAAATTGCAAGAATATAAAATTTCAGTTAGAGTGTCATATTCAGGCAAAATGCTAAAAATCTCATGTCTGAGAAAGAAAAGGCAGTTTTAAAAGTAGTAATAATAATAAGTAAAACATAAAAACAAAAGTTTTAGACAGTAAAACACATATACAGTCTAGCTGAAAGTATAATCTGTTATAATATGACATGTATAATATACATTTCCAGTTTTCCTTCTGGATATCACCAATACCATATGTATTAAATATTACCAAAGAGGAGGTACCCTATAAAACAGAATTGCTTCGATTTTATAAACTCTGAGAACCCATCTTAATATTTGACTTACATAAATTAAAAATGTTACCATGTTCAGATAACTGATCTTCTGAAATTTGCTTGGTTTAATGTATCCCACAACATACATGGGAAATAATGATGCTATCTGAAATAATATAAAAAAGCAAAAGTGAAAAAATATAGAAAACTAACACTTTACTATTCACAGGCAAAGTAAATATAAGAGGAGGGCTACAGTTCTAATAATGGTAAGCAAAGGAATTTGAACCAACCTTCCCACTAAGAACTAGAATGGCTAGGAAAAATATAAATATATAAATAAAAATATTTAAAAAAATGTATAAAAGCCACAGATTATTAACAAAACAAATGAGGAATTTAATAGATGGCAATCTATACCGATGAGCATGACATTTTGGGCCACTTTTCTCCCAGAGGTATCTGCCAATTTCAACAGAGGTAGATACCTGCCAGCTGAGAGGCAGTTGGGAGACCAACAAGCTGAGCAGGCATTTCAGCAGATTCAGCAGTCAGAGTGCACCAAGAAGGGTGCTTTAGTTTGGAGTTTCAAAAGGCCACACTATAATAGTGAACCAGAAATCAAGCAGCCCTGAGAAAGACTGAAACCCATCTGTGGATCATCTCAATCTGATTGCATGAAGGTGGTTCAAGATTTATTAGTGCTTTTTACTCGCCTCTCCAATTATTCATGTATAATGTCCAGCACCAAATCAAAAATAACCCAGCATAGATGGAGATAAGACACTATCACTAACACAATAGAAATAGATCCACAAAAGATTTAGATCAGCGATTAGCACATTTGTTATATAAAAGGCCAGATAATAAATATGTTATGCTTTGTTGGTCACACACAGTCTCTTGTATATTCTTTTTCTATTTTTGTTCTATAACCCTTTAAATATATAAAAACTATTCTTAGCTTGGAGATCACTCAAACACTTGTCTGGCATAATCAGATATGTCTTTAGTTTTGCTTCAAATGTTCAAGGAAGTAACTGATAGGATTGAAAATTCCAGGAGAGCACAGAAGTCATAAAAAAAAAATTGGACCAGGCATGGTGGCTCACGCCTATAATCCCAGCATTTTGGGAGGCCAAGATAGGAGGACTGCTTGAACCCATGAGTTCAAGAGCAGCCTGGGCAAGACGGTGATACCTCATCTCTACAAAAAATTAAAAAATTAGCCAGGTGTGGTGGCACAATGAACTAATTTTAACCTTAATCTATGAAAAACACAATTAAGAATAAAATCTTAAAGTACTCCCAGAAAATAACAAATAACATTGAATTATTCCTCTGTAAGCATGAAATGCACACATACAAACAAAACTATATACATTAGTAAAGAAAAATAAAAGCCTAGTATATATGCAGAGATTGGCTAGAAAATCATCACAGCAATATCAAACTTACCCAATAGCTTCTTCTTCTTCTTTTTTTTTTTTAACTGAGTCTCGCTCTGTCACCTAGGCTGGAGTGCAGTGGTGCGATCTTGGTTTACTGCAACCTCCGCCTCCCCCTGGGTTCAAGCAATTCTCTGCCTCAGCCTCCCGAGTAGCTGACATTACAGGCACCCGCCACCATGCCTGGCTAATTTTTTTGTATTTTTAGTAAAGACAGGGTTTCACCATCTTGGCCAGGCTGGTCTTGAACTCCTGACCTTGCGATCCACCCGCCTCAGCCTCCCAAAGTGCAAGAATTACAGGCGTGAGCCATCGAGCCTGACCCCAAAGAGCTCCTTAGTTTCATCAGTACCACTGGATTAATAAATTTGCTTGCAATGAAGTGATGCTCGTTAAAAATCTATTCTACTCTGTTGGCATGTGCGAATAATGAAAAACATAGAAAAATGTCCGTGTTATAACCTGAAAGGGGCCAACTATCATGAAGTAAAACAGAGGGAATACTTTAAACATGCAGCACCAATTGAGCTGGGGTTATAATTTCGTTCTTTGTAGGCTACTGGCAGCATGAGACTTCTTGGCAGAATTTCTCACTTCCAATATAGAATATTATTATTATTATCAGTATTTGTTATGCAGGCAGGAGCTCTGATGGAAAAATCTTAGTATCATGAAATTTCATCAAAATTCTCCATTTACTCTCTGCTTCCCCAATTCAGTTTCTTGGTACTAGTTACGTAGTTGCTTTGGAAACAGGATGTAGGCTCAGCTCACTTAAGGAATGATGAGCTTTATGATTAAAGCTCACAGAAATGGTGCCAGGAAAAATTCTGCTCCACAGACAAAACAGCCAACATTTAGCTGGATTAGCAGCAGAACGTCCTGCTGTGAAGAGTAGGATTGGCCTTTAGCATGCTGTGTAGCTTGGCACCCAGAATGATTCCCAGGACAAAAGGAAAATCTATAGGTAGATATATACAGATATTATCTCAAACACCAAAAATAACATTTGTGAATAAAAATAATAGAAAAACTCTTTCAGATGTTGAGCCTTAAAATCTGTCAAACTAATCAATACAGTAAAAGAATGTGGAATTATATTATTTCATAAAAATCATACCTTTAAGTAAACTTTATTCCCTATTTTGAAAATCTTTTAGGGCATAAATGTAACCCTATTTAAAAATTTCTATGGAAACAACCAAGTACATCTTGCATTCAATTTAATTAATATACGCAAAGGAATATAAATCATTCTATTACAAAGATACATGCACCCATGTGTTCACTGCAGCACTATTCATAATAGCAAAGACATGGAATTAACCCAAATGCCTATCAGTGATAGACTGGATAAAGAAAATGTGGTACATATACACCATGGAATATTACACAGCCATAAAAAGGAATGAGATCAGGTCCTTTGCAGGGACATGGATGGAGCTGGAGGCCATTATCCTCAGCAACAGGAACAGAAAACCAAACACCACATGTTCTCACTTATAAGTGGTTGCTGAACAATGAGAATACATGGACACACGGAGGGGAACAACACACACTGGGGCCTGTCGGGGGATGGGGTGGGGAGAACATTAGGAAAAACAGCTAATGCATGCTGGGCTTACTACCTAGGTGATGGGTTGATAGATGCAAAAACCACCATGGCATACATTTACCTACATAACAAAGCTGTACATCCTGCACATGTACCCCATAACTTAAAATAAAAATAAAAATTAATTTAAAAAATCATCTTACCTGTGTAAAAAGTATAAACTGAGCAAATTGCCAGGGAAGCATAAAAGCAACATTGGAAAGACAGAGTGCAATGAAGGGCCTTCTATCATTGCTCGAGGTCCTTAATAGAGAGAAGTGATACCAATAAGTTTCACCCTAAAAGTAGTCTGTCACTGAAAAGAAAGACTACTTGCAAAATGATAAAATCTAAATTATTCCATTACCTTTACTATAATACAACAAAATATAGTTAACTTTTTAAAGTATACTAAAAAGAAATTGCAATATTTCATGGCTTGCATGAAGCAATCAAAATTAGAGTTTTAAAAATAACATTGTACCAAAAAAGAGCCCCCATTGCCAAGTCAATCCTAAGCCAAAAGAACAAAGCTGGAGGCATCACGCTACCTGACTTCAAACTATACTACAAGGCTACAGTAACCAAAACAGCATGGTACTGGTACCAAAACAGAGATATAGATCAATGGAACAGAACAGAGCCCTCAGAAATAACGCCACGTATCTACAACTATCTGATCTTTGACAAACCTGAGAAAAATAAGCAATGGGGAAAGGATTCCCTATTTAATAAATGGTGCTGGGAAAACTGGCTAGCCATATGTAGAAAGCTGAAACTGGATCCCTTCCTTACACCTTATACAAAAATTAATTCAAGATGGATTAAAGACTTAAACATTAGGCCCAAAACCATAAAAACCCTAGAAGAAAACCTAGGCATTACCATTCAGGACATAGGCATGGGCAAGGACTTCATGTCTAAAACACCAAAAGCAATGGCAACAAAAGCCAAAATTGACAAATGGGATCTAATTAAACTAAAGAGCTTCTGCACAGCAAAAGAAACTACCATCAGAGTGAACAGGCAACCTACAAAATGGGAGAAAATTTTTGCAACCTACTCATCTGACAAAGAGCTAATATCCAGAATCTACAATGAACTCAAACAAATTTACAAGAAAAAAACAAACAACCCCATCAAAAAGTGGGCAAAGGATATTAACAGACACTTCTCAAAAGAAGACATTTATGCAGCCAAAAGACACATGAAAAAATGCTCATCATCACTGGCCATCAGAGAAATGCAAATCAAAACCACAATGAGATACCATCTCACACCAGGTAGAATGGCAATCATTAAAAAGTCAGGAAACAACAGGTGCTGGAGAGGATGTGGAGAAATAGGAACACTTTTACACTGTTGGTGGGACTGTAAACTAGTTCAACCATTGTGGAAGTCAGTGTGGCGATTCCTCAGGGATCTAGAACTAGAAATACCATTTGACCCAGCTATCCCATTACTGGGTATATACCCAAAGGACTATAAATCATGCTGCTATAAAGACACATGCACACGTATGTTTATTGCGGCACTATTCACAATAGCAAAGACTTGGAACCAACCCAAATGTCCAACAATGATAGACTGGATTAAGAAAATGTGGCACATATACACCATGGAATACTATGCAGCCATAAAAAATGATGAGTTCATGTCCTTTGTAGGGACATGGATGAAAATGGAAATAATCATCCTCAGTAAACTATCAAAAGGACCAAAAACCAAACACCAC
This sequence comes from Pan paniscus, assembly GCF_029289425.2. Lineage (NCBI taxonomy): Eukaryota > Metazoa > Chordata > Mammalia > Primates > Hominidae > Pan > Pan paniscus. The sequence continues at coordinate 34,518,511 of NC_073255.2, read as the reverse complement.
ATGTTCTCACTCATAGATAGGAATTGAACAATGAGAACACATGGACACAGGAAGGGCAACATCACACTCTGGGGACTGTTGTGGGGTGGAGGGAGTGGGGAGGGATAGCATTAGGAGATATACCTAATGCTACATGACGAGTTAATGGGTGCAGCATACCAGCATGGCACATGTATACATATGTAACTAACCTGCACATTGTGCACATGTACCCTAAAACTTAAAAGTATAATAATAATAAAGAAAATAAAAAATAAAAATGTTACTGTTACATGAAAAAAAATAACATTGTAATTTACCATTAAATATTCTAAATACAAAAGCTCGTTTTCCTCTACATCTGCATGACATTAGAAATTTAATACTCCAGCAAGGAGGTCAGAAAATAGGACACGGCGCTGCCCCTGCACACCTCAACATGCTTCTTGTGTATGTGTAGCAACAACTTTTATATACCACCACTTTTCTGTTTCAAAAAACATTGAAGAGAAATGTAAGTGCTGACAAAGTAATAAGTTAACAACTATGGGAAAAATTTAAGGAAAAAGAATCTTAAAAAATTAAAAAATCATTCTAGAATTCAGCTGAAGCATGTGGAAGTTTAAATTGTCCATTCTGCATTACTGAGATGTATTGGGAACGAATACCTTTTACCACAGAGAATTATAGTAACTTTTAGATAAGAAAGAAGAAACACAAACATATTACCTAAATAATAAAACTGTAACTGCTCCTTTTATAAATGCTGTATTGGATTTTGATGAATCTTTGTACAATCGTATATAAATTTTCAAAAACAAAATTCTAAATTCATATTGTTTATTAATGTTATCATAAAATACTCATTATGTACTTTGTAATCTTATATTTTTCAAACAAAAATTAGTTCTGACTAAGATACAGAGTATAGCACATGCACTCAATGATACAACCCTAAATGTTCTCATTAAGACATTTTATTCCACGAAAGCCCTGACTGACCAGACTGATACCACCTCAAAAAAATAAAAATAACCCACCTTCCTAGGAATTAAACTGGGAATGAATAGCAAGGGGTGATGAAGAATGGTCAGCTTCCATCACCTAATCTTTGAGAGAAGGCAAAGTGTAGAGCAAAGATATAGAAATCTGAATGAGGAGGAGGTTCCTAAATCCAAATTCAACCCCAGAATATACTTGTCAGGTTGGTAAGAAATCAGAAGTTAGCCTGCTCCATTCTCAAGGTTTGTGCCACTCCAGTACACTACTATTTACCACTCTTCAATTAGCTTTATCTGAGTGCCACAAATATTTGCATGGACGTGTGCAGTATTCTGTGGTTAAAGAGATAAATATGGCATGGTCCCTGTTTCCAGTGGTATTTTTAAATACTTATAATTGGCTGGGCACAGTGGCTCACGCCTGTAATCCCAGCACTTTGGGAGGCCGAAGCGGGCAGATCACTTGAGGTCAGGAGTTCAAGACCAGCCTGGACAACATGGCAAAACCCTGCCTCTACCAAAAATACAAAAACTAGCTGGGGGTGGTGGTGTGCACCTGTAATCCCAGCTACTTGGGAGGCTGAGGCAGGAGAATCGCTTGAACCCGGGAAGCAGAGGTTGCAGTGAGCCGATTATGTCACTGCACTCCATCCTGGGTGACAGAGCAAGACTTCATCTCTAAAGAAATAAATAAATAAAAACTTGTGTATGTGTGGATGATTCATAAATTTACTGTTTTAAAAAACAAGGAAGAAAAACAAATGATTTTTATATAAGGCAGAATCTGCCAGGGACTAGTAGGTGAAGAATGGGGTCCTCTGGGAGTTTGGAGGAGATAGTGATCATTATTTCATTCAGTGAGAGTTCTCATTAGTATTCTATCAAATCTATTTCTCTGATAAGGCTATTTATACTATTCTACCACATATGGTTTTTTTTGTTCATTTCTCAGACCTCTTATATATCTAAAATGCTTATAAATGTAATCCCTACAAAAAAAGTGTATCCAAAAAAAAAGTTTGAAATGAAACTGGTTGTCCTGTTAGAAACATTGGTTGTTCAGAAATGCTTCATAAATATGTGAATATATGTACTCTTTATCCATCTAACTCCGCATTTCCCAAATTCGTGTGCACACAGAACACTTTTTTCATGGCACATTCATCAAAACCACAGGTTAGAAAACAATGTCAGGGTACCTAAACTTTGAAGAGAAAATGTAATTGTTTCTCAAAAACTTCTGAATCTTGGCAAACTATATACAAACACATACCTTTTGGTTTATTAAAATATAATGTAGTTATCTAAAACCTGTAGCCTACACTCTTAAATGGAGAGCAATTTTTACGTAGCAATTTTGAATTATTTTCTTAACTCTATACTCAATTTACTTTTAAAATAACTAAAAAATGGTCAATTTGGTAATTACAACTTCATAGGTTGAAGTATATATAATATATATATTTACATATTTTTTTTTAGAGGGAGTCTCGCTCTGTTGCCCACGCTGGAGTGTAGTGGGCACAATCTTGGCTCACTGCAACCTCTGCCTCCCGGGTTCAAGCAATTCTCCTGCCTCAGCCTCCCAAGTAGCTGGGATTACAGATGCACATCACCATGCCTGGCTAACTTTTGTATTTTAGTAGAGACAAGGTTTCACCATGTTGGCCAGGCTGGTCTCAAACTCCTGACCTCAAGTGATCTGCCCACCTCAGCCTCCCAAAGTGCTGAACTGAAGCATATTTTAAGACACTAAAATTATAATTTATTTGCCTTTGTTTTATAAATCGAAGTTACCTGAGAATCAAAGTTAAAATATACATCTGAAGTACAAGGAATGGATAGGAAAAACTTTCACGGAGAGGTGGTGTCCACATCACACGAGTGACCTGAAATCAACAAAATGCCCACTTTACATCATGTTTACTACAACAAACATATTTAAAAACCAGGGGTGAGTTTGTTTTAGTAATTTCAATACTAGGCTCACTAGATCCCATTTCTGAGTGTCTGGCATAGCTTCTCAGTTTTTGAAGCTCTCTTAACGCATGAGGCCATTAAGTAGACAGCAATTAACTACCATGTCCAGAAACCAGCAACAGATATATCAGACCGAGCAAAATGAAACCCAAGGGACAAACAAGATTGTACGTATAAGAGTTGTGAGAATTCTGGGACTGACCAACTAGATCCATAGTCCAGCCCTGCAGTATGATCCTGGCACATGATCCTGGCATCCCAGGCTTTGGGATACATGCATGCCAAGACAAACACCTAAACAAATGTCACCTAGGTCATTCACAAGCACCATGAGAGTTTCTATGTAACAAGTATGAATGAATATAAATACACACTTTAAATAGCTAAGATTGCCTCAGATTTTGTAAAATGTACCTTAAAAAAGGTTAAGTATATATTTTAAAAACAACTAGAAGTATTTGGGAACTACAAACGTGATGCATGTAACGAAAGTATTAAATTTTCACACAAACTTTAAAATTATTTCTAAGACATATGGGTCAGAGTATTAGAAAAATTTTCCATCAAAAATTCTGAAATTCTAGAAAGAATGTGAATTCTTATTACTTTGCAAGAGTCTTAAAAGTTATTGCTCCTCTTCCAAGATACCAAAATTGTAAATGTTGGAAGAGGAATTGTGATACATAAAAGAAAGTCAACTTATACCAACAGTTGTCTGGCACACTCAGAGAAAAAGCTTTGTCTTTAAATCAGCACATTGCTGAATGTCAATGCATTTGTTTGCTTTAAAATAATATATATGGCTTTTATGTATAATTTTTATGATTCCTTTATCTAACTGATTTTTAAAAATTAACCCAATAGCAATGGATAAAAGTACTTCTACCCCGGCCGGGCGTGGTGGCTCACACCTGTAATCCCCAGTACTTTGGGAGGCCAAGGCGGGTGGATCACGAGGTCAGGAGTTTGAGACCAGCCTGGCCAACATGGTGAAACCCCATCTCTACTAAAAACACAAAAATTTAGCTGAGCATGGTGGCACATGCCTGTAATCCCAGCTACTCAGGAGGCTGAGGCAGGAGAACTGCTTGAACCCGGGAGGCAGAGGTTGCAGTGAGCCAAGATCATGCCATGGCACTCCAGCCTGGGTGGCAGAGCAAGACTCCATCTTGAAAAAAAAAATACTTCTACCCTATGAAACCTGTGTCATAACATATTAAATATTTTGCTCCCAAGAGCTAGGAGTCAGAATCTCTCTCTTTTTCATTGCCATATCCTCAGCATCTAACAGAGTATGGACATGGTATATACCAATATTTTGTTGAATGTATCCATCATATTTGAAATAAGCTTCTATGAGCTCTTTTTTAGGTGGACTATGTTTCATTGGGCTGAATTAGTAAGTTAATGTCTATTTTGAATTCAGCATTTTGCATTACTGAACAGACAGCATGATGTAACACAAAGAAGTGAGGGAGCAGGTGGCAGTGTCTTAACCGTGTCCCTGCTGTCAGGCCTGAGGCCTCTTTCATTGTTGTTAAGGGGAGTGCAATGCATACAAAGTTTCAGTTAGGCAAGATAAATAAGTTCTAGAGATCTGCTATACAACATTGTGTTAACACTGTATTGTACACTTACAAATCTGTTAAGAGGGCAGATCTCATGTTACTTATTCTTACCACAATAAAAAAGCTGAATATATATGTTATACATATAAAATATATAAAAGTTTTTATAAAATATAACTATAATTTTATAATTAATAAAATATAAATTAATATATATGTGAGGTTTTAGAGGCAGACATAGAATGGGAAATCCAGCTTCATCATGTAGTAAATGTAGAATGTGGATAAGTAACTTAATTTTCTCTAAATTTAAATTTCATAACTTGTATGGTGAGGCTACCACCACCCACAAAAAAAGTTTAGTGGGAATAAATCAGATAATGTGCATGACGTGATTCAACTCAACAAGTACAGTATTTCCTTTTCTCTACAGAATATATGTATATGTATATATTTACTAAAAATAAGGCAAGAGATTTCATTTTTGAAATTCTAGCTATTTAAACATTTCAATCAGCATGATTAAAATATCAACTTATAACACGAGGGTCTTTGAAATACTGTGAAGTCATAAGTAGTATACAATTATATATTGTTTCGATGAGTATATTTCTTTGTTCCTCTATAACCCCTTCTATTTCTTAAAAATTGCTTTCTAGAAAACAAACCTCTCCATGGTTGAAAAAGCAGCACAGTACTGTAATAAGACCTCCTAGTTGAGTCCCACTGTAAAAAATAATAAGAGTATACAATCAAAATTCATGTAAAATATAGTGAGTTTTTCACAAAATTACCTCAGAATTTTAAACCATAGTTTAAATCATATTTAAAACATAATAGTACTAAACCATACCCATGTGGTTGATGTTTAAATCCTGAATGTACAATCCTAAAAAGTGTACATATAAATTAATCTCAATTTTATAATTTATCGTAGCTAAAATACTTTCTAAATGAAATACATAAGGTGTGAACATAAATTTTTTTTGAGATGGGGTCTTGCTCTGTCGCCCAGGCTGGAGTGCAGTGGTGAAATCTCAACTCACTGCAACCTCCGCCTCCTGGGTTCCAAAGATTCTCCTGCCTCAGGTTCCCGAGGAGCTGGGATTACAGGCGTGTGCCACTATGCCCGGCTAATTTTTTTACTTTTAGTAGAGATGGGGATTCACCATGCTGGCCAAGCTGGTCTCAAACTCCTGGCCTCGTGATCCACTCGCCTCGGCCTCCCAAAGTGCTGGGATTACAGGCGTGAGCCACCGCGCCCCACCGCATAAAGTAATTTTTAAGAAACAGGCTAGCACTTTAGAGTCTAGATCACATCCTTTGAATAACCTGAATAAAGGCAACTTTTTATTTTTGAAATTGGATTTAAGGGATTGAGAGATAAAGACAAGATTCAAACAGTTTCATGTAGCATTAACTTAGAACTGTCTAAACTACTGCAAATATTCTTTACTTGAGTCCCAGAGAAGCAATAATGCAGAATACAAAAATCAGATGAAAGATAAAAACCATTTCTTTTGTTGTTGTCTTTTTGTTTTTTTGTTTGTTTGTTTGAGAAGGAGTCTCGCTCTGTCACGCAGGCTGGAGTGCAGTGGCGCGATCTCGGCTCACTGCAACCTCTGCCTCCCCAGTTCAAGCCGATTCTTCTGCCTCAGCCTCCCGAGTAGCTGGGATTACAGGCGCCTGCCACCATGCCTGGCTAACTTTTTTTTTGTATTTTTAGTAGAGATGGGGTTTCACCATGTTAGCCAGGATGGTCTCGATCTGCTGACCTCATGATCCGCCCGCCTCAGCCTCCCAAAGTGCTTGGATTACAGGCATGAGCCACTGCGCCTTGCCCAAAAACAGAACTTTAAAAAAAAAAATAGAACATTTTTTAAACCTGCCCAAACAATCTCAAAGCAATCCTTTTCCCTCAAAGTACTTTAATGGGCTTATATTTTTCTACACGGCATACAGAAAAGTGCATAAAATTTCTAGATTATAGAACTACTGTAAAGGGAACGTCCATGTAGTCACCATATAATTAATTGAAATAGAGAAATGATTATACTCAGTCTTCACTTGCAAGCCTCCAAGATAAGAATCAGCTACTGACCTGATTTTTGAGATTATCAACATAACTCTTTCTATACACATATCAAACTATGATTTACTTTAATCTGTTTTTAAACAACATACAAATGGAAGAATGCAGTATTTTTTTTAATTTTGTACCTGGATTCACTCATTCAAAATTATATTTGTAAGATTCAACCATGTTGTGTGTAGCTGCATAGTTCATTCATTCTCATTATTGTATACTGTTCCACCATGTTAATAAACCAAAATGTATTCATTTCTCTGTTAATGGATATTTGGGTTCTTTCCAGTTTGAAGCTATTGCAAATAATGCTACCATATTATTGTATGTACTTCCTAGTACACATGTACAATACTTTTTTGGGAATATATATGTTAAATTAGAATTGCTGAGTTATAAGGTATCTATACCTTCAACTTTACCAGATAATATACACTGTTTACCAAAATAGTTGTACCAATTTATATGTCCACCTGTGGTGGATGAAAGCTCCTTTATCAATCTATTAGATGTGAGTTGGTATTTCACTGTGGTTTGAATTTACATTTTCTTTATGACAAATGATGGTGGTCAACTTTACATATGTTTATTGACCATTTGGTGTTCTTCTGGGAAATATCAGTTCATAAACATTTTGTCCATTTTTCTATCAAGTTGTCTTTCTTCTTTGTCTTTATCTTCCCACTCTAATATAAACTTCACAAGGACAGAGATTTCTCTTCTGTATTCCAAGCACCTAGAACAGTGCTCCTGGTCACAACAGGCTTTCAATAAATATTTATCAAATTAATGAACGGAATTTCTGGATAGTAGGTGGGGCGTACACTTTGTAAATATCTTCACTCACTTTCAGGTTTTTTTTATCCTACAGTTCTTTTGAGGTAAAATTGATAAACTCATCAAATTTATCAGTTTCTCTTCATGGCTGGATTTTTGTATCTTGTTTATCATTTCTTATTCCAAGTGATTTTTCTGTATTATATGCTGAACACTTGTATAAACCTGTCTTTCATATTTGAGTGTTTAATCCAGCTTGGAGTAGTATTTATATAGTTCCAAGTTCTCTTTGTTCCATATGATCTCCCAAGTATTCCACGACTATTTTTTAAAATGCCTGCCCTTACCCACCAATCTGCAATACCCGCTCTTCCATATATCAAATGCCTTTAAATGTACATTTCTGCTTCTGGGCTGTACTCTATTTCGGTTATCTATTTGTCTATTCCTGTGCCAATATCACAGCGTCTTTTTACATTAGCTTTATAATATAGCAACAGTTGATAGTGCAAATCGTCCTTTTTCAAGAATACCTTGACTGTATTTGGCCCTTTGCATTTCTGAGTAACTTTTAAATCAGTTCATCAAAGTCAACAAAAAATATGTTGGAATTTTGACTGGTAGAGCATTGAATCTACAAATCTTTTTAATATCAAGTCTTCAGTCAATCAATGTGGAATATCTCTCCACTTAGATTTTCCTAGACATATCTCAGGAATGTTTTAATCATTTTCCCATAGCTATCATATATATTTTTTGTTGGATTTATTCTGAGGAACGTCATGCTTTTAATGCTATTCTAAATAGCATCCTTTCAAAATTTCATTTTCTATTTGATCCTAAAGTATAAAATTTATAATTTTGAATTTTAATATTAATGTTTACATCTAGTAACATTGTATATTTTCTTATTGCAAATACTGTATCCATAAACTTGTAAAATTTTTCTAGATATACGATGTAATCTACTTTCAAGAACACTTATTTCTTTTTTTTCAAGTTTTCCAATCCTTATACTTATTACTAATTTTCTTTTTACGTACCATGCTGGATAGTATCCCTGGTACAACACTGACTATGTCACTAGTTTTCATTGATTCTATGCTAGTCTTTTTTATGCTGAAAACTTCCTAAAACAAAGAGTGTGTATATTTACTAATCTCTATATTGACATAAGCCCTATGAAAACTCAACAAATATTTGTTGAAAGAGTAAAACTATTAATTAATTTTAATTTTAATTTTAAATGTTTTACACGACAAGAATAACATTGTAAAGAAATCTGATGATTCAGCTACGAATATGTTCCACTGAAAGAAACAGAAAACCTAACAAAAGTAGCTTACACAATATGGATGTTGTTTACTATATCATTCAACAAGAAAATGAAAGATAAGTACCTGTTGGCATTGGTTCAGCAGCAGAAGGATGGTAGGCCAGATATATCTGCTATTTTTATGGCCTTTCCCTTATGGTCACAAGATGACCGCTACAGCTCTGGGCATGACATCCTAGTGTAATAAAAGCAGGAGGAAACAGAGAAGGGGCAGCTAAGTCTGTCCTTTGTGAGAAAGGCAGATACTTTCCTAGATGTAACCAAAACTGACTTCACCTTAGTTTTCATTGACAAAAACTCGCTGATTTGGCTATCTCAGGGAGCAATTAAGTGTGGGAGCAAAACATATGACCGTTGAAATTAATTTCAACTTATCACCTGAGACCGGTCTCACTGCTTCTTCATCGTGGTACTCTTATCAAGATAGGCTAGTAGATGTAAGTGCCTGCCACATGTGATACAGTTTTTCCTACTGCTTTCTTAATTTCATCCTTAGAGAATACAATTAGAAATAAGCTGCTGTTACTGCTAACCAAAGATCTCCTCCAATGTTTTATTAATTTTACACATGAACTAGGAGATATTCCATTAAAGCCTTTGTTAGGAAATCTTAATTAGTCAAAAAAAAAATCCTTAAGGGATAAAAGGGATGCCTTTGAGATAGAATTTTAGTGACATCTCCAGTTTCTGGTTACATATTGGTTAAGCTTCTGAAAAAATCAAATAAATCCACAAACTTTCCTGATATGAATCTAATCTCGTTAATTTTCCTTTTCATTCAATCAAAAAATATCAGCCAGTCTGTATAAGCCCACTGAAAGGTCTCTTAATTCAGTAGTAGTCTTACCTCAGGTATGCTCCATACACGAAGAACAATCTCATCATTAGTCCATTCAAAATAAAGACTACACCAACATAAAAGCAAGCAGGATCTCCCAATCCTTTGAAAAGATACAGATAATCAGTGTTTAATGAATATATGACTCGAAAGCAATTGGGCATAATTATCTCAGTGCTTTGCAATCAAGAGCTTATGAATTTGCTCAAAGCATTTGCTTTCCAGATTGCCGCTGTGTTTAATTCTTTACCCTTATAAGAGTTTGTGTGTGTGTGTATGCAAACACATATATGTATGTGTGTATATATGTGTGTATATATACACATACACATATGTAAGCTCACCCTTAATGAGGTATTATATAGTTACACTTTATACTTTTTATAATTGCATTTGTACTTTCATCTAATGAATTACTATTATACTGTAATGATTTGTTGGGGATTCACATTTATTTAGGTGATGCTGCTAGTGTTCAGTGTCTGGAACTGTCTGTAGAACCACTTAATGAATACAAAAGAAAATCCATTGCATTATTTTTATCTTTTGCTAGGCTCTAGGAAGAGTTAAGATATGGTTTTGACTTCAGGGTACAGCTTTAGTCTATATGAAATGATCCAGTCATTTGATCCATTATTATGTATAGCTAGAATCTTAGTATATTCCATATAGAAGATCGTGCATGTGTGTGGCAATATGTACTTTACAATCATCCCACATTTTTCTCAGAACAAGTTTATGATATTAGCTGATATAAAAATACTTTTCTTATGATTAAGAAAACAGAACATAGAATATTCAACTTGTCAATGGTTATTTCACTTTAACTGGCTGGAGCCAAGGTCTGAAGGCTGGCCTTCTGATTCCCCCTGCCTCTCTGGTCACTCCTTTCAATCAGTTCCAGTAATTTCTCTTGTTTTATGTACCACTCTTTAATACTGAACCACCTTAGGCTCTGTCATATGCCCCCTTCATTTCTCCATCTGCACATTCTCCATAAAGAAATTCTTCCACATCCATGGCTCCAATGATCTATATACAGATGACTCCAACTCTACATTTAATCCAGAACTTTCTCCTTATTCTTATACCCAGATAGCCACTTGATGTCCCCACTCTGAGGTCTCTCGAGTACCTCAAATTCATGCATACACAATGAAACATAACAATACAAACCTGCTGCTGTTCAAATGTTTCCTACCATTCAAAGGAGCTGTTACTTAAGCTAGAAACCAAACTGTGTTTCACATGATTCTTCACTCACCTTCCCCCTCTTGCCAAACAATTACCAAGTCTTGTCCATTCTACTTCCAAAATCTCTCTCAAACCCACATTATCCACATTATCTTTCCTGTATATCCACATTATCTTTCCTGCAATCACTTGCTGAGAATATAATAGTCTCCTACCTGGCCTCCCTGAACCTACTTTTGTCCCTTTACTAATATTCTTTCCATACCATTGATTAAATAATGTTTTAAAATGAAACTCTGTTAATATTCTTCAATGGATAAAGTATAAAATCCTTCACCAGTGCACGCCTTTCATGATCTGATCCCTGTTTATATTCCCAGCACCATTTCACATCATTTTTCTTCTCCATCACTTCCAGGAATTCTAGCCTTCTTTCAGTTCTCTCTTGCTTCAGGATATTTGAATATGTTATTCCCTATTCTTAAAATACTTATCCTCTTACTCCTAATGTCAGTAATCTTATTTTCTTATTTGTAGTATCCCTCACAGTTGTAACTGCTAACAGACCTCTTACAGCATAAACTATGAGGGTAAGGCCCCATGTCTAGCTGGTTCATCTCTGTGTCCCAAGTGCCAAACACTAACTTATCACTTATTGGGAATGTAATTAATACCATATTTAGGTGATCATTTTCACCACTCAGACAGGGTCACACCTTCTAGCTGATTGAATCATTGCAAAGTATCTCATTTTATGAGGCATTTTCTCCAATCCTTTACATTGTACACAAATAAGTATAATTGCCCCTCAAACATCCTCATCAATTCTATTTTTACTGAGGGAATCAGTAAAAAATGTAAGGAAAATAGATTTAGTTTATATTCCAAGAGTTGAATGTTGTTACAAACAAGTCTAAAAATTTATCCATAAAATATAATAAGTCATGTTGTTAAGAATTTGAAGAAATGCAGAAAAAACAACAGTGTTAGTGTTATAAAAAGAGATACATGTGGCTCTCAACAAGAGTCTCAAGGGACAGCACCATATTTGAATTATAAAAGTGCTGAAATGCAAACATCTTAAATGGAAGTGACCACTATGTATCCTGGAACGCTGCTGGATGACTCCAAAAGTGGTTCTTTGACAAAGAAACCAATGTAGAAGATAAATAGGAAGAGTTTCATTAATACTACTCACGGACTATGAGCATATATAAAAAAGTAATGTTTCTAAATCAATCTATTATTGCATATCCGATTTTTAAATATGTATGCATAATTAAATTTATACATTAGCTATTACAAATAGATATTTGACTGTTTAATCTATCCTCAAAATTTATATATTGAAGCTACCCCAAAAAACATCTTTCTGTATCTTCGCATTCTGAAATAGAAGCCTAACTTATAGTCAAGATTGCCTTACAATGGGACATGTTAATACTCAAATTCCAAAATTTATACGCAAATTTGTAAGTACATAGCCTTCTCAGAAAACTTCTTTAAAATGTAAAATACTCATTGAGGTGAGCCAGTTCTAATTTTTTTTTTAAATCAACAACAGTATTTTACAATAATTTTTAAAAGTGAATCATAATATTATTAAATGTTTATGAATGTTTACAAATGACAGCATTTTTGGAAGAAACATGCCTTCACAGCTTTGAACTTCATTAAGAGGTTCTATTCTGGTGACATTCCAGCAGGTCTTAGTTTCTAGTCCAAATAAATTCATTATTCCCATGGATGTGCGATACCAGGAGGCTATGATTACCTTTAAAAAGATAAAAACAAAGAGATAATGGAGGAAAATATATTCTCTTCATAATAATAATCTTTCCAAAATACCATTTTGTGATGGTTGCTTTAGACACTATAAATTCTGACAAATTTATTTAGATCATTTCACTTAGGAATCAGTCACTTCAAAATTACACATTAAGCCTCTATATAGAAAAATATTATATATGTGATACCCAATTCTGTAATATAAATAATAGTCAATATAAAAGTATATAATTAAAATATGGTGATAATAGAAAAATACAAAGATTTATAGAAACATTTCATAATTCACTTCATTTAGATCCTTGAATTTATTCCTTCATAAAATATATAAAATATATTGTAAAAACTGGAACAGAATGGAATAATAGCACCTGTACCCATTACAATTTTAACCAAGCAGAAGATTTAATTGACCAATTGTTTCCAAACTGCAAGCTATTTTTAAAAGTTCAAAGACAAAGAAAAAATAACAACAGAAAAAAATTTCCAACAGAATGTTCATGTCTCAGAGGTTTTTTAAAAATAACACTATACATTCTGGGAAAGTAATGTGAAATCACTGGGGGGAAAATGTCAAAAAATAAAGAGTTGAAAAGAGAAAGTAAGCACCTCTTAGAGCTAACCATTTTTAATATTTTGGTGATTGGTGCGGTGGCTCACGCCTGTAATCCCAGCACTTTGGGAGGCCAAGGCGGGCGGATCATGAGGTCAGGAGTTCGAGACCAGCCTGGCCAACATAGTGAAACCCCATCTCTACTAAAAATACAAAAATTAGCTGGGCGTGGTGGCAGGCGCCTGTGATGCCAGCTACTCAGGAGGTTGAGGCAGGAGAATCACTTGAAATCGGAAGGCAGAGGCTGGAAATCGGAAGGCAGAGGCTGCAGTGAGCCAAGATCACAGGACTGCACTCTGGCCTGGGCGACAAGAGCGAAACTCCATCTCAAAAAAAAAAAAAAAAAAAAAAAAAAGTTGGTGATTATCTTTCCAGTCCTCCCTCTAGGCATTTAAAGCATGAAATTAGAGTTACTCAATACTACCTAATGAGATCATATTATCAATGTTAATGTAATATACATCACTAAACATCAGAAACATCTTTCCTCGTCTCAGAAGTGTAGTTTTATTATGCAGGTTGACATAGTAGGAAAAGCATAGCTTTGATGTCAGAATTGAACTCAAATTCTGACTCTGCAAGTTATAGTTTCCATGGTCTCAAGTAATCCTTCAACGGCTGTCAATCACTTCACCTCTCAGATAAATTTAATAACAACCATTCTACAAGAGAAGTGAGATAAGCTCTCACATATACAGTCGTATATGTCCTATATGTCCTAAGTATAGTGCTGGCATATAGTATGCAGTGAATGCTTTCACCTTGTTAAAACATTCTGTTCTAAACTTACATTTTTATTTGTAAATGAGAAATTAATCCCCTGTGAAATTAATCTCGCAGGGGGAGCGAAGCCACGGTTGCCGGGAAGCGCGGGCCACCCCTCCCTCCCTCCCATTCTTCATCCTCCCCTCGCGCGCCACCCGTTTTTCCTCTTTCTCCGTTAATAACGGCTGGGTGGCTGGGGGAGGAGGGAAGGTGGCTCCGGCGGAGTCTGGGCGGGCGCCTCCCACTCAGCCGCCAGTCGCCGTGGGAGCCGGAGGATGGCGGCGGTAGCAGCGGCCGCCGGAGAGGAGGCGGTGCGGAGGCCCGGGGCGCCAAGCGCGGCGGCAGAAAGCGGCAGCGGCCCGTCATGGCGCACCATAACCGAAACCAGCGGCAGTCGCACCGCCACCTGAGTCGCCCCTTCCTGCTGGAGACAGCGAGGGGTGCCTGCAGCGGGGACACCTTCCTCTCCGCGTCTCCTCGTCTCCCGCGCCCGCGTCAGGCCGCCAGCCTTGCCCAACGCCCCGAGAAGAGCGCGCCGGGCGCCGACTGCCCCTCGGGGCGCCGGGCGGCGGCCCTGGACGTGCGGGGGCCTCTCTGGGCCGGCCGCGGCGCCTCGGCCCTGCCCTCTAGCTCCCGCGTTCGCTCCTGCCCTCTTGGCTCTCGGGGCACAGCGCGCGGCCCGGTCCGGAGCAGGGCGGACATGAGCGCCAAGCAGAGCGGCCTGGCCGCCGCTAACCGCGCACGCGCGCGTACTCGGCTCGGATCTACCTTCCAGTAGCAGCGGAGTGGCCAATGGGACCGGGACCAGGGCCGGGGGACGGGGGCCGCCGCCGCGGGGAGGTTCCCGGCCCAGGTGCCCAGCGCTCACCAGCCCGGCGGCGCCGCCGCGGCGGCCCCGCAGCTGTTTCCTCGGGGGGGCGTGGCGTCGGGGGCCCTCGCGGCGCAGTCCTCCTTCAGCATCTCGAACAGCAGCAGCGGCCCGCAGGACTCGCAGGACTGGGTGCACAGCAGCCCTGAGGATGGCGGCGGCGGCCGGCACTGGCCGGTGGGCGGGAGCCCCGGCGGGCCGCGCCTGGTGATCGGCTCCTTACCAGCTCACCTCTCACCGCGCATGTTTGGAGGTACGGACCCCTCTCCGCGCGCCCGCGCTCGGTCCTCCCGCGGCTGCACGTGGGCCGTGGCCGCCGGCTATTTTTACCCTTCTCCTTTTCTCCTTCGGCCGGGGCGCCGGGGGCTGCTTCCCGGCCCAGCCCGCGCCGGTCTCCATCCTGGGAAGAAACCCGGCACGTAACACCTGCGGTGTCGCTGCCGCGTAGACACGTGGTTTTGTTTTTAAACATCGTGAGCACCCACACCTCAGCGGGTACTCAGTAGAGATAGTCTATTTTCCAGTGAGTTGACTGGAGCAAATGTTTTACAGCAAACCCACGAAACAGCCCTTGTGGTTGTGGCTTTTAGTACCAGGAATTCAGAAAGAGACGGTTGCTAAATGTAGTTCTATCTGGAGACTCGAGTGGGGAACAATTTTTAAAAGCCAAAAGTCAAAGGGTCTCAAATGAACTCTGAGTTACCATCTTTGGACCGACTTTTAATATAAAGCTGTAATCCTTAAATCTGTGTCAGTAGTCCCACTTACTATGTCACTTTAATTGGATGAATGCGTTAATGAAAAGTTTGTTTTCAAACCTCACTAAACTGCTACTTAAGATCACAGTTAATGTGAGTCCTGCTTAATTTGGAAAGCATTTAAAAAATGGAAAAGTTTCTTAGGGAAGTAAAAATTTTGCAACTCTGCCTACAAGGTACAGTAATTGGCTAGGTTCTTTTGAAGAGCAGTGTTGACTAGAGTTAAGGAAAAGTCAGTTGTGAAAAATGGACATTTTTAATAGCAAAGTGATGTGCTTTACTGTAGAAACAGGAGGAAGGGTGCATTATCCTGGGGAAAATGAATTCTTCTTCAGTTATGTTTTATGCTGCTCTACTTTATTGCAAAACGCTAATATTAAATGAATCAAGACCACCTCCCCTTCCCGCTTTATGAAAATAAATAGAAGTATAGAAGATATGCATTCCCATTTCATCGCATTATGTACCTGATATTAGAAGAATTCGCAACTGAGCACAGATGAGCAACGAAAACACCATCCCCTATATTTTTGTGCCTCTTTTACTTACATATTTGTAAACGTAGGAACTTTGAGTGGAGACTTAGTAAAGTGGAATACGTAGTAATTTATCTGTTGTGATGTTCTGTGCTATCAGCACACACGCCAGCATAAATTAAAAATAGCAATGTCATGTTTAGTTTTTCCCATCTTTTTAGTAACGCTTTGTACATTCAATATGGAACGACGCTTGACTTTTAATTAGCAACCTTGTTTTAAAGTAATTTTTGCTTCTTAAAAATATTCATCCCTCTTAAAATTGGGCCATTTTTAAAAGTCATTTGCTTTTGAGTAAAAGAACTCCACTGGTGTCTTTAAAGTGATTTGATTACAACTAACCCAGCAGTTGAAGTTGCTGTAGTCCACACTGAAGAATATAAAAGGCAGTTTCTGAGAATTGGTGATTAGTGCGAAAATGAAGGGCAAACTGGTTTTTAATATTTATCTTTATCTTTTTAAAGTGAAAATTTGCATTTAGCAGTTATCAAAAGATGAATATTTGTTTGCTAAAGAAGGGTCAATAGGAAAAGCCTTGTCAAGTTAATATTTATTTAATATGCTGATTTTTAAAAATTCATTTTCTAAGAGCTGATAATTCCCTTTGAGGAACATTATAGTTCTATTGGTTTATTTTGTTAAGTAAATGCATTCTATTCAGAGCAAGAGACAGTTGAGCCCCATGCTATTCCTAGTAAGTAAAAATACCTAGTTGCTTAAAGTTGGAGATAAAGCATTTATCTTTTTTCTTATCTAAGTTCTAGATTTGTGCACTCATTATAGTTCTTTTAGTGCTGTTGGGGTTGGGTGACTGGGGCCTAGTGGTACAGTGACACTTTCTGAGGAACTTATAGCAGCCTTTCTCACCCGGCTTTCTGGAGAGAATTGTGCCGTAGTGTGCAATGAATTTTAACTTTCAGCACCAGTGCATTTAGGACGGTTTTAGTTATGTATCATTCTTGGAACAATTGAGAAAAGTCACTGAAATAATTTCCTATGTTTGGTGATTCAGATGAGGAACCTCAGTTGAGAATTGCTGGAAAGGGATCAGAGAAATTACCTGTTCTTATTATATGACAGGATCAGATGAAAGTGCCACATCCTGAAATCTCTGTTGAGGCAGGGAGATGGAATACACTTATGTAAAAACCCATCTTAGTGGCATTGCCTTACTGAGATTTTTACCTATATTTTAGTGGACGGGTTATTAGGAAAACAATAAAAGCATGTTTCTCATCATCTTGAGATTTAGGGAGCTAGATGAAGAATCTTAAAAAAGTTAGACTTGACTGTACTTCACATTTACTTAATTTTTTAGTATCTATTATAGCATTATTGTGTTTATTCAGTTACAAATTGTATAAATGGTTATATACAAATAACTCCATCTGAAAATTGATAAAAGGATTATTTCAGAATTAATGGAAAGTTCATATTGTTTTTTGTAAAACTGTTGTTTTAATTGTTGTTTATATTATTAACGTCTCCTAATAAGAAAATGTGGTACTAAGATTCAAAATTATTCTCTTGTGAGCTCTCATGTAATTTACAGAAAATGAAAAACAGTCCCCCCCTTTTATTTTTAACACTTAAGAGTCTAGCAAGTGGAATTGTTAATAGTTCCCTCATAATGAATTGCCACACTGAACGAGGAAGTTTTCTGTGTTGGTTTTATGTTTTGCGGTCTTTTGGACATCTATTTTGGCTATATACACTCTTATTCTCTCTAGAGAACTGGAAGAAAAATGCCTAATCCAGATATTTCAGTGTGTAGAAATTTCCTAGAATTGAGTTGCCGGACATCAGAATGTGATTATATTTAGGAGTTTTTAGGTGAAGTAAATCTTGGGCTTGTTATTCTTTCCAGAGTGGGGAGTGTTAAAGTGAACAGACGCTTTCTTGACTACTGCTAGTGTTGTCCATCACCTTTGTTTTAAAAAAGGTCTTAAGGGTATTTCCTAATATTTAAAAATGTTGGTGGTATTTTAGGGTTTATTTGGCTTTAATTTACGTCTACGTTTTTTTTTTCCACTGTCAAGTAGCTATTGTTCATAAGAGCATAACACGAGTGGTAAAATAGCCTTTAATGATGCAGCAAGGATGGGGTAGATGAATTGGGCTATAGAAATATACCAATACATGGAGATTATTTCCAGAGACATCGTGTGGACTTCTATAATGTATCCTTGAGTCCAGAAGTGAAAATGTAAAATGACTTAATCTAAGACAACCAGTGGTGCTGGGTTGCTTTTGGCCTCCTGATTTTCTTGAGCTTTTTTGGGTGTGGCTTGCTCATGAGTATTTCAGTAGTCTGATTGTAACTCAGGTGCCTTGTTACTTGTGCAACATGTTTTCTTATATTGAAGGAGTGTGGGTTATCTCTTAAAACTGAATATGTTGAATAAGACCTGTATTTCTAGGACGATTTCTCTTAATTTTTAAGCAGATGTGAAGTTTTATGCTGTTAGGTTGTCTTCATCAATTAACCATTATGGAATTGGTCTCAGTTATCACTTCTTACCAATATCAAGTGCCAAAATGTTTGAATTTGGGATACTGTAATTAATCTACTTCCTATTCCTGAATGTTATTTTGTGCCATTGAAGGCTTTTATGGGGAGTGGCCAAAGAGGAATGTTTGCCTCTTTCTAAGAAAAATGAGCCTTCTAACCACAACCCCTGCCACTCCTGAAGTAATAAGAATTTTGGTGGTTATTGTTTCTCACTTGTAATTTCATACCTTCGTGTTATATGTTTTGCTGTGTGTAAGTGTGGCCTGTGTCATGGAAGTTTCTGCTTTGGGGATTTTTTGAAACTATTCTTGACTGCAAGGTGGGGAGGATTGGTGAGTTGCACAGGGCATCACCTGATCTGAGAGCAGCGTGACCTAAGAACCTGGTATTTTGATGCTTTGCTGGCTGGTGCAGTGCCTGAGGGAGTAAGAGCCCTGTTGTTGTAAGATAGTGTCTTACTCCCTCAGGCACATCTCCAACAAGTCTCTTGCTCTCCTCCAATTTGATTGCTTTGCCTGGTGACCAGTAAGTAAGTTCTTTTGATTACCAAATATCATGAATTAGATATCAACTTTTAAACTATTTATTATTATTTGGGTTTGTAAGGAGAATTGCCCTAATATTAAACGTATTACATGTACTAAGTATTATGTACAATTGGGTATACTGGCAAATGTTAAAAGAGAGTGTAGGAACTGCTTTATGTAGCAGATTACTTCCTAAGTTTTACCTTATGTGAATATTCTTAAGAACTATTGTTTATTTGAAATGTTAGTCTGTGTTTTAATTTTGCATATACATGACATTTATTTGTTTAGAAATTGGACAAAACATAGGCCTTTTTGTGAACAAAGAGTTCAGAAATACCTTAGGTTCTGATTTTATTCATTTTTTTATTTTATTTTATTCATGTTCTAAGCTGCTTGTTCACAAATAACTACAAATTTAGCTGTTCTAAGCAACACATTTATTATCTCGCAACTTCTATGGGTCAAGAGGCTGGGCACAACTTAGCTGTGTCCTCTGTAAGACTGCAGTCAAAGTGTTGGCCAGGGCTGGGTTGTTATCTAGAGACTCAACTGGGGAAAGGTCTGCCCCAAGACTTCCTTGGGTTATTGGCTGAATTTATTTCCTTGTGTCTGTTAGGTTCAGAGCAGCTTGCTTCTTCAAAGTCAGCAAAGGAAGAGAGTCTATCAAAGGTGAACTGGTGCTGTGTTCTTACGTAATCGTGTACATGTAATCACATACAACCCATTGCCTTTGCTGTATTTCATTGATTAGAAGCAAGTCATAGGTCCAGTTCACGTGCAAGGGGAGGGAATTATACAAAGGTTTAAACACCAGGAAGTGTAGGAATCAAGAATAGTCACATCAGTTCTGTCTGCCACATGGATTATAGACTTAGATTGACAGCTGAACATGCAACTTTTTTTTAAAACTCAGTTTTTATTTACTTTTAAAAAGTTGTACTAATGCATATGGTAAGTATAGTATTAATAAACATGAATTGAGCCCCTTTTAGGGGCTGGGCATTGTAGATATTCAGGGTTCAAATGTGGGGCTTCTTTATGCACTGCTCAACTCTCCATTGAATTTGAGAGATGGATATGTGTGATCATTATACAGTGCAACAAATTCAGTAATAGAACTGTTAACAAAATGCTTCGTGAAGTATTTTTGTCTAGGCTAGTCAAAAAATGCTTCACAGAGGAGGATACATTTGAACTGTAGTTTGAAGGATTTAGAAGTTTTATGGAGAGAGGGCACTGTAGACTAAAGAAAAATCCACAAAAGCTTGGGTTTTGATAGGGCATACTGAAAAGTTAAATATGTCTGGATTGTAGGGTGCATAGAGGAATGATGAGAACCTGAAGCTGGAAAAATAGAAAGTGGAGCCAGTTGAAAGATTTTATAGTGCTGTAGGTTTGTTTTATCTAATGAAGTTTGAAAGCAGGGGGAGTATCATGATTAGGCCATTGGGCACAATTAACATTCGTAGTTTACATGGATGGCAACCTTCTCTAGTGGTGCAGACTTCAGGCTGTATGCAGCAACCCTGATCAGGATTCAGTTCTTAAGGAGGAGAGTGTGATAGCAGGAGGATAAGTTAGGATTCTTTTAGAATATAACTGATAGAAGATGCCTACGTTGAAAAGATGGCATTGGTGAGGGAGAAGAAAAGTTAGATTTGATTGAGATTTCTAAGGTAGAAGTGATAGAATTGAGAACCTGGGTACATAGTGATGTCTTGACCAGTATTGAAGATGAAAAGAACAAGTTTTAGGAAATGATAATGAGTTCCTTTTAGGCCTGTTAAATTTGAGTGGCTATCGGATTTCCATCTGGATAGAAGTATCCTTTAAGTGGCTGGAAACATGAGTCTCTAATTCGGGATATTACAAAAAACTGAGAAATCAATTTGCAGGATATAAATGATTCCAGAAAGTGGATAAGATTACTGAGGGATGAATATAGATTGACGAAGGACAAGGATGGAATCCAGAGGAGCAAGTATTTTAAGAGACAGGCAGAGGAAGAGGCCAGCAGTTAGAATTCAACCAGAGGGAAAGGAAGTTTTTTAAAACCTTTTTTTAAATTATAAAAATAATACCTGTTCACTAGAGAAAAACTAACATACAGAAAAGCAGTGGCTCACGCCTGTAATCCCAGCACTTTGGGAGGCCGAGGCGGGTGGATCATGAGGTCAGGAGATCTAGACCATCCTGGCTAACACGGTGAAACCCCATCTCTACTAAAAATACAAAAAAGTGGCCAGGCGTGGTGATGGGCGCCTGTAGTCCCAGCTACTCCAGAGGCTGAGGCAGGAGAATGGCATGAACCTGGGAGGTGGAGCTTACAGTAAGGGGAGATCGCGCCACTGCACTCCAGCCTGGCCCACAGAGTGAGACTCCATCTCAAAAAAAAAAAATCGCAAATCACTTGTAATCTTACCACTAGAAATAACCAGAAAAAAGTGTTAATGTCTTTTATATATGTATTTGTTTTAGACACAAAATTTGGAACATTCATTTTTATATTGTTTTGATTTTAACCTTTCTGATGTTCTAATACGAAGTTTTAAAGCTACACATTTTCCTCCAAGAATTGCTTTACCTGAATCCCACTGATTTTGAAGGGTTCTTGTTAACATTCAGTGAAAAATGTATTTTAATTTCCCATATGATTTCTTCTTGATCCATGAGTTACACATTCTTTGATAACGTGCTCTTTCCATTTCCACCAGTTTCTAACATCACGTTAAAATTTTTTATAACATGATTTTTAATTATTACCCAGTATTCCAAAAATCACTCAAATATTTAATGAGGACCCGCTCTTCCGAACACTATTCTGGGGATACAGCAGTGAAGAAATAAGATAAAAATCCCTGCTTTTAGGGGCCTTATTATTCTATTTGGGAGAGATAGTAAACAAACAAGTAAAATACATAGTGTGTTAGGGCATTGAGTGTAATGGAAAAAAATGGAGTGCAAAGGCTGATAGAGATTATGGGGTGGAGGCCTATCTATAGTTGCTATTTTAAATCGGGTTTTAAGGATGACCTCACTGACAAGGTGACAATTCAAGCAGAAAGTGAAGGAGCAAGTCATGAGGATCTCTGGGGGAAAAACATTCAGGCACAGGGAGCAGTAACTGTAAAAGCCCTGAGGCATGAGTGTACCTGATATGTAGGTTTACTACAGCTGGAGTGCAGAGGGCTGTAGAAGATGAGAGCATAGTGGGGTGGCATGAGGTTGGGACAGAATCATAAACTGCCTCATAACCACTGACCTGTGGTTTGCGGCTTTTGTTTTAAAGAGGGATGGGGAGACACTGGAATATTTTTGTGCAGAGGATAGACATAATCTGACTTGGGTTTTAAAGGATTACTCTGGCTATCGTGTGAGGTGGCAAGAGTCAGCAAGGAGGCAAAAATCCAGATGAAAGATAACAGTGGCTTGGACTGGGTGGCAGTGCTGGAGGTGCTAAGCAGTGGCCAGATTCTGGATATCCCGTGTTTTGAAGATAGAGCCACCTGGATTAGATGTGGAGGTATGAGAGAAAATGAAGAGTCTAGGATTTATTTGGTTGTTCCTTATAGCTGAACATTTAGTTTGTTTGGTACAGTTATAATAAAATACTGTTGCCATGAACACCTTGGTAAGCAAATTTTTACAGTGTTTTTTTTTTTTGGATGGAGTCTCGCTCTGTCACCCAGGCTAGAGTGCAGTAGTGCGATCTTGACTCACTGCAACCTCTGCCTCCCAGGTTCAAGCGATTCTTGTGCCTCAGCCTCCCAAGTAGCTGTGATTACAGGTGTGCACCACCATGCCTGGCTAATTTTTGTATTTTTAGTAGAGACTGGGTTTCGCCATGTTGGCCAGGCTAGTCTCAAACTCTTAGCCTCAAGTGATTCGCCCACCTCAGCCTCCCAAAGTGCTGGGATTACAGGCGTGAGCAACATGGGATTGCCAGAAACAAAGATGTGCTTTTCTTCAAGGCATTTGATCTTTATTGCCAAATTGCTCATTAGAAATGGAAACAGCTGGGGGGAGGAGCCAAGGTGGCCAAATAGGAACAGCTCCGGTCTACAGCACCCAGCGTGAGTGACGCAGAAGACGGGTGATTTCTGCATTTCCATCTGAGGTACCGGGTTCATCTCACTAGGGAGGGCCAGACAGTGGGCGCAGGTCAGTGGGTGTGTGCACCGTGCGCGAGCCGAAGCAGGGTGAGGCAGTGCCTCACTTGGGAAGCACAAGGGGTCAGGGAGTTCCCTTTCCGAGTCAAAGAAAGGGGTGACGGACGCACCTGGAAAATCGGGTCACTCCCACCCGAATATTGCGCTTTTCAGACCGGCTTAAAAAACGGCGCACCACGAGATTATATCCCGCATCTGGCTCGGAGGGTCCTGCGCCCACGGAGTCTCACTGATAGCTAGCACAGCAGTCTGAGATCAAACTGCAAGGCGGCAGCGAGGCTGGGGGAGGGGCGCCCGCCATTGCCCGGGCTTGCTTAGGTAAACAAAGCAGCCCAGAAGCTTGAACTGGGTGGAGCCCACCACAGCTCAAGGAGGCCTGCCTGCCTCTGTAGGCTCCACCTCCAGGGGCAGGGCACAGACAAACAAAAAGACAGCAGTAACCTCTGCAGACTTAAATGTCCCTCCCTGTCTGACAGCTTTGAAGAGAGCAGTGGTTCTCCCAGCACGCAGCTGGAGATCTGAGAACTGGCAGACTGCCTCCTCAAGTGGGTCCGTGACCCCTGACCCCCGGGCAGCCTAACTGGGAGGCACCCCCCAACAGGGGCACACTGACACCTCACACTGCAGGGTATTCCAACAGACCTGCAGCTGAGGGTCCTGTCTGTTAGAAGGAAAACTAACAAACAGAAAGGACATCCACACCAAAAACCCATCTGTACATCACCATCATCAAAGACCAAAAGTAGATAAAACCACAAAGATGGGGAAAAAACAGAACAGAAAAACTGGAAACTCTAAAACGCAGAGTGCCTCTCCTCCTCCAAAGGAACGCAGTTCCTCACCAGCAACGGAAAAAAGCTGGATGGAGAATGACTTTGACGAGCTGAGAGAAGAAGGCTTCAGACGATCAAATTACTCTGAGCTACGGGAGGACATTCAAACCAAAGGCAAAGAAGTTGAAAACTTGAAAAAAATTTAGAAGAATGTATAAGTAGAATAACCAATACAGAGAAGTGCTTAAAGGAGCTGATGGAGCTGAAAACCAAGGCTCGAGAACTACGTGAAGAATGCAGAAGCCTCAGGAGCCGATGCGATCAACTGGAAGAAAGGGTATCAGCAATGGAAGATGAAATGAATGAAATGAAGTGAGAAGGGAAGTTTAGAGAAAAAAGAATAAAAAGAAATGAGCAAAGCCTCCAAGAAATATGGGACTATGTGAAAAGACCAAATCTACGTCTGATTGGTGTACCTGAAAGTGATGGGGAGAATGGAACCAAGTTGGAAAACACTCTGCAGGATATTATCCAGGAGAACTTCCCCAATCTAGCAAGGCAGGCCAACGTTCAGATTCAGGAAATACAGAGAACGCCACAAAGATACTCCTCGAGAAGAGCAACTCCAAGACACATAATTGTCAGATTCACCAAAGTTGAAATGGAGGAAAAAATGTTAAGGGCAGCCAGAGAGAAAGGTCGGGTTACCCTCAAAGGGAAGCCCATCAGACTAACAGCGGATCTCTCAGCAGAAACCCTACAAGCCAGAAGAGAGTGGGGGCCAATATTCAACATTCTTAAAGAAAAGAATTTTCAACCCAGAATTTCATATCCAGCCAAACTAAGCTTCATAAGTGAAGGAGAAATAAAATACTTTACAGACAAGCAAATGCTGAGACATTTTGTCACCACCAGGCCTGCCCTAAAAGAGCTCCTGAAGGAAGCACTAAACATGGAAAGGAACAACCGGTACCAGCCGCTGCAAAATCATGCCAAAATGTAAAGACCATCGAGACTAGGAAGAAACTGCATCAACTAACGAGCAAAATCACCAGCTAACATCATAATGACAGGATCAAATTCAAACATAACAATATTAACTTTAAATGTAAATGGACTAAATGCTCCAATTAAAAGACACAGACTGGCAAATTGGATAAAGAGTCAAGACCCATCAGTGTGCTGTATTCAGGAAACCCATCTCACGTGCAGAGACACACATAGGCTCAAAATAAAAGGATGGAGGAAGATCTACCAAGCAAATGGAAAACAAAAAAAGGCAGGGGTTGCAATCCTAGTCTCTGATAAAGCAGACTTTAAACCAGCAAAGATCAAAAGAGACAAAGAAGGCCATTACATAATGGTAAAGGGATCAATTCAACAAGAGGAGCTAACTATCCTAAATATATATGCACCCAATACAGGAGCACCCAGATTCATAAAGCAAGTCCTGAGTGACCTACAAAGAGACTTAGACTCCCACACATTAATAATGGGAGACTTTAACACCCCACTGTCAACATTAGACAGATCAACAAGACAGAAAGTCAACAAGGATACCCAGGAATTGAACTCAGCTCTGCAGCAAGCGGACCTAATAGACATCTACAGAACTCTCCACCCCAAATCAACAGAATATACATTTTTTTCAGCACCACACCACACCTATTCCAAAATTGACCACATACTTGGAAGTAAAGCTCTCCTCAGCAAATGTAAAAGAACAGAGATTATAACAAACTATCTCTCAGACCACAGTGCAATCAAACTAGAACTCAGGATTAAGAAACTCACTCAAAACCGCTCAACTACATGGAAACTGAACAACCTGCTCCTGAATGACTACTGGATACATAACAAAATGCAGGCAGAAATAAAGATGTTCTTTGAAACCAACGAGAACAAAGACACAACATACCAGAATCTCTGGGATGCATTCAAAGCAGTGTGTAGAGGGAAATTTATAGCACTAAATGCCCACAAGAGAAAGCAGGAAAGATCCAAAATTGACACCCTAACATCACAATTAAAAGAACTAGAAAAGCAAGAGCAAACACATTCAAAAGCTAGCAGAAGGCAAGAAATAACTAAAATCAGAGCAGAACTGAAGGAAATAGACACACAAAAAACCCTTCAAAAAATTAATGAATCCAGGAGCTGGTTTTTTGAAAGGATCAACAAAATTGATAGACCGCTAGCAAGACTAATAAAGAAAAAAAGAGAGAAGAATCAAATAGACACAATAAAAAATGATTAAGGGGATATCACCACCGATCCCACAGAAATACAAACTATCATCAGAGAATACTACAAACACCTCCACGCAAATAAACTAGAAAATCTAGAAGAAATGGATAAATTCCTGGACACATACACTCTCCCAAGACTAAACCAGGAAGAAGTTGAATCTCTGAATAGACCAATAACAGGAGCTGAAATTGTGGCAATAATCAATAGTTTACCAACCAAAAAGAGTCCAGGACCAGATGGATTCACAGCCGAATTCTACCAGAGGTACAAGGAGGAACTGGTACCATTCCTTCCGAAACTATTCCAATCAATAGAAAAAGAGGGAATCCTCCCTAACTCATTTTATGAGGCCAGCATCATTCTGATACCAAAGCCTGGCAGAGACACAACCAAAAAAGATAATTTTAGACCAATATCCTTGATGAACATTGATGCAAAAATTCTCAATAAAATACTGGCAAAACGAATCCAGCAGCACATCAAAAAGCTTATCCACCATGATCAAGTGGGCTTCATCCCTGGGATGCAAGGCTGGTTCAGTATACACAAATCAATAAATGTAATCCAGCATATAAACAGAGCCAAAGACAAAAACCACATGATTATCTCAATAGATGCAGAAAAAGCCTTTGACAAAATTCAACAACCCTTCATGCTAAAAACTCTCAATAAATTAGGTATTGATGGGACATATTTCAAAATAACAGCAGCTATCTATGACAAACCCACAGCCAATATCATACTGAATGGGCAAAAACTGGAAGCATTCCCTTTGAAAACTGGCACTAGACAGGGATGCCCTCTCTCACCACTCCTATTCAACATAGTGTTGGAAGTTCTGGCCAGGGCAATTAGGCAGGAGAAGGAAATAAAGGGTATTCAATTAGGAAAAGAGGAAGTCAAATTGTCCCTGTTTGCAGACGACATGATTGTATATCTAGAAAACCCCATTGCCTCAGCCCAAAATCTCCTTAAGCTGATAAGCAACTTCAGCAAAGTCTCAGGATACAGAATCAATGTACAAAAATCACAAGCATTCTTATACACCAACAACAGACAAACAGAGAGCCAAATCATGAGTGAACTCCCATTCACAATTGCTTCAAAGAGAGTAAAATACCTAGGAATCCAACTTACAAGGGATGTGAAGGACCTCTCCAAGGAGAACTACAAACCACTGCTCAGGGAAATAAAAGAGGATACAAACAAATGGAAGAACATTCCATGCTCATGGGTAGGAAGAATCAATATCGTGAAAATGGCCATACTGCCCAAGGTAATTTACAGATTCAATGCCATCCCCATCAAGCTACCAATGCCTTTCTTCACAGAATTGGGAAAAACTACTTTAAAGTTCATATGGAACCAAAAAAGAGCCTGCATTG
Organism: Pan paniscus; assembly: GCF_029289425.2. NCBI lineage: Eukaryota > Metazoa > Chordata > Mammalia > Primates > Hominidae > Pan > Pan paniscus. Next base: position 34,490,805 of record NC_073255.2, on the reverse strand, counting down.
CCAAGTCAATCCTAAGCCAGAAGAACAAAGCTGGAGGCATCACACTACCTGACTTCAAACTATACTACAAGGCTACAGTAACCAAAACAGCATGGTACTGGTACCAAAACAGAGATATAGATCAATGGAACAGAACAGAGCCCTCAGAAATAACGCCACATATCTACAACTATCTGATCTTTGACAAACCTGAGAAAAACAAGCAATGGGGAAAGGATTCCCTATTTAATAAATTGTGCTGGGAAAACTGGCTAGCCATATGTAGAAAGCTGAAACTGGATCCCTTCCTTACACCTTATACAAAAATCAATTCAAGATGGATTAAAGATTTAAACGTTAGACCTAAAACCATAAAAACCCTAGAAGAAAACCTAGGCATTACCATTCAGGACATAGGCATGGGCAAGGACTTCATGTGTAAAACACCAAAAGCAATGGCAACAAAGGACAAAATTGACAAATGGGATCTAATTAAACTAAAGAGCTTCTGCACAGCAAAAGAAACTACCATCAGAGTGAACAGGCAACCTACAAAATGGGAGAAAATTTTCGCAACCTACTCATCTGACAAAGGGCTAATATCCAGAATCTGCAATGAACTCAAACAAATTTACAAGAAAAAAACAAACAACCCCATCAAAAAGTGGGCGAAGGACATGAACAGACACTTCTCAAAAGAAGACATTCATGCAGCCAAAAAACACATGAAAAAATGCTCATCATCACTGGCCATCAGAGAAATGCAAATCAAAACCACGGTGAGATACCATCTCACACCAGTTGGAATGGCAATCATTAAAAAGTCAGGAAACAACAGGTGCTGGAGAGGATGTGGAGAAATAGGAACACTTTTACACTGTTGGTGGGACTGTAAACTAGTTCAACCATTGTGGAAGTCAGTGTGGCGATTCCTCAGGGATCTAGAACTAGAAATACCATTTGACCCAGCCATCCCATTACTGGGTATATACCCAAAGGACTATAAATCATGCTGCTATAAAGACACATGCACACATATGTTTATTGCGGCACTATTCACAATAGCAAAGACTTGGAACCAACCCAAATGTCCAACAATGATAGACTGGATTAAGAAAATGTGGCACATATACACCATGGAATACTATGCAGCCATGAAAAATGATGAGTTCATGTCCATTGTAGGGACATGGATGAAATTGGAAATCATCATTCTCAGTAAACTATCGCAAGAACAAAAAACCAAACACTGCATATTCTCACTCATAGGTGGGAATTGAACAATGAGATCACATGGACACAGGAAGGGGAACATCACACTCTGGGGACTGTTGTGGGGTGGGGGGAGGGGGGAGGGATAGCATTGGGAGATATACCTAATGCTAGATGACGAGTTAGTGGGTGCAGCGCACCAGCATGGCACATGTATACATATGTAACTAACCTGCACAATGTGCACATGTACCCTAAAACTTAAAGTATAATAATAATAATAATAAAATCAGTTCCAATGGAAAAAAAAAAAAGAAATGGAAACAGCTTCTAGCAAGGTATAATCTTTAGGACTATGTAAAATTTTTTAACCAATAAAATCTTGTGAGGTTTTTGATATTTATAAGTGCAGATTGGTAGATATATTTCGAGTAATATCACCTGTCAGAGTCATTATTTCATTCAGGGCTCTTTTTTTTTAGCAACAAAAAGATTTAGTGTGTCAGAAAATTATAGGTATATTCAGTCATTTGAATTTCATAAGTTCTGACCATGTGGAATATTCTAATTTTTGCTTGAATTGTGATTAGTGTGTAATAGTTCTTTAATTTACCTATTTATATATGAGCTGAGGAAAAAAAAGAACAAAGAAGCCATATATACATAATGGGTTATTTATTATGTGTAATATGTTTCAGAGAGCCAGTGCTCAGTTGAACAATAAATTTTTCTATTTTTGTTGGTTTTTAATTTTTTTCTACTGTTACCTCTGTTCTTTCTCATTTTGTAAAGTTAATTTTGTTCTTTCTCCTAGCTTCTTAGTTCTTTCATTTTTTATTTATCATTTTTAAATGATAAAAGCGTTTAAGGCTGTGTTTACTTCTCGTTACATGTAGTAACTTCCCATAGCTTTGGATACTTAACATTTTCATTGTCATTGAGTACACATTTTTTATCTTTTGAAAGTCAGTTCTATCGAGGAATAATCATGTTAACTGCATTTTGATATTTTCTTTTACTTGAAAGTTATTTTAAAGTGTGGCTTTATTGTGGTTATCCTTACTACTACCCTATCGTTACTTCTAGTGTTAATTTAGAAATATTGCGCCGTGGCTCGGCACTGTGGCTCACGCCCGTAATCCCAGCACTTTGCGAGGCCGAGGTGGGTGGATCATCTGAGGTCAGGAGTTCGAGGCCAGCCTGGCCAACATGGTGAACTCAAACTTTACACTTCATCTATATGACCAGCTATCATATGTCAATTATACCTTAATAAAGCTGTTTAAAAACATTTAGGGTATATCTACTGGAAAGTAAAACTTTTTAATTATAGACTTTATCATCACGTGCATAGAAAAATCCAAAGGATTCTACAAACAAGCTACTAGAACCGCTGATTGCATCAAGATGCAGGTACAAAGTTAATATTCAAAATCAACTATATTTCTATACAAGAGCAACAAAAAATGGAAAAATAAAAAAATTTAAAATAATACCATTTATAATAAAAGAGTACTGGGGAAGACCGTACATTGAAAAATACAAAACATTGCTGAGACTAATTAAAAATAATCAACAAAATGGAGATCTATACCATGATCGTGGATTAGAAAATTCAGTATCATAGAGATGTCAATTCTTCCCAAATGCATGTACAAGTCCAACATAATCCCAACCAAAATCCCAGCAGGTTTTTTTTTTTTTTGAGAAATTAATAAGCTGACCCTAACATTTAGATAGAAATGCAATTTTAAAAAGGAAAAACAAAGTTGGAAAACTATCTACAGTCAAGATTTATTGTAAAGCTACAGTAATCAAGACTGTGGTAGTGGCATAATTATAGGTCAAGAGAATAATAGAGTCCAGAAACAGATTCACACATAGTGTGGTCAATCAATTTTCAACGAACGTACCGAGAAAATTAATTCAATGGGGGAAAATACAGTTACCACAATGGAGCATTTTTTGGCATTCTGAAAATGTTTTGTAACTCAATTGTGGTGACGGATATATAGCTTCATGCATTTGTCAAAACTCAGAGAATGGTACACTCAAAATTGGCACATTTGATTACATGTAAGTCATACCTCAAAAAAGCTGATTTGGTGACAAAGATTTATATATGTTGTTGATAGAAGAAAAAAATCCAAATGCTTATTAAACATGATAATATATTTATTCCCATAAATAATAAGGGAAGAACAAATTAAAACAAAAAAGCATATCACAGCCATCATAAGAGTAAAAATCACAGGGTCTGACAATTCAAAATCTAATAAGGATATGAGAAAATTCTAGACAGCAGTGTGAACTGCTACATTTGCTTCAGACAGCAATTTAGCAATATCTGGTAAAGCTGAAAAAGCACACACTCTATAATAGCAATTCCACTTTTAGGTATATATCCTAGACAAAATATTGCACATATACAGAAGAAAACCATACAAAAGTGTACATTTTAGATTACATTGCTTGTAATTGAAAAATTGGAAATAATGTATTAAGGTGGGGAAATACATAAACTTTAGAATTCATAAAATGGTTAAAATTAAAGAAATATACATATATACAGAAAGTTCAAAAATACAATTTTGAAGAAAAAAATCCTACAGTGATACATACAGTATGAGATCATTTATGTGGACTTAAAGCACATAATAAAACAATCTGAAAACAGAGATTGGATGGATACACACACCAAATTTTAATAAAGGTATAAGTTGGACTAGAAGCAGAACAAAGGTGATTTTAACTGTATTTATAATATTTTAATTATTTTAAAATAGCTGATGCAAAAATGACAAAGATTAGCATTTATTTATTCTAGATGGTTGATCACACATATTTGAATATTATTTTCTAAGTGTAGTTTTAAGCATTTCAAAATCTAAAGAATAATTTTTAAAAGCTATAAAAATATGAATAAAGGACTAGAAATCAGTAACTTTTAATTAATATGCTGGATTCTGGAACAACTTTAAACTCAACAGTAGTATTTACCATGGTGTCAAATTTAGCATTTATCTTGAGTTCACAAACTTGAGTTCACTAATTTTGTCTCTGTTTTTCAAATTTCTAGCGTTTACAGACTACTATAACAACATACTCTTTTAGGCTAAGTGTTGGAAGATAGTAATAGATTTCTGGCTGAAAAAGAAGTCTTACTTTACTAACGTAACTCCAAGATCACTATTCAAGCCCATCATTCTCACCGTCCCTTCACGTGGTCATCATGCCCACCTACAAGTTCTCCAAAGCCAAAAGCCCATCCCCATTTAGAACCGTTTTGGCTCCCATGACTCTCTTTTCCATTTGGCTTGTCTATTACCCTGGCCATTATTTACACACTAAGGTTCATTCTTTGAGTTCATGCGAGAACAGTTTCTGGAGTCTTTAAATTTTAAGAGAAGAACTTATGATATTCTGCTCACCTATAAGGATACACACAATTAATAAACCTGAAAGGTCCCCTCCCTTTCTTTTTAACAAGATTGTGCCCACTATTTATATCTGATAAAAAGGATCACTCTACAAATATTATTTGTCTCAAATTATGACTCACCTCTGGATAAAGATGGAAGCGTTTTACTGTATTAATTACAAGAGGATATTCAGTAAGCCTGTCATTCATAATCATCCACAGTCCTTCCAAAAATGAAGATGCTTCAATATTGTTCTTGAAGTAGCAATAATAAAGTCCCTTTTTTTAAAAAAAAAAGGCACATATTGTCAATGTAATTAAAACTTTAAAATATTTATTTTTATCAATTATTTAGTACTTTTTTTCTGAAAAAAAGGTCAATAATAAGACTTCCTAATTACTCCTTGCTATTTTGCATTCTTGGACTTTAAAAAGCACATATTTTCAGGTGATCACTGTACTATTCTTTCAAATTGTCTATAGGTTTTCAAACTAAAGAGTTGGAGGTATGGTCCAACGATTTAAAGAGTTTATCTAATATTGTCTTAAAGTGTGTAGACAGTACATGTTTAATTTTATCAAATCTGGGTTTTATCCCCCACATTTGAGATGCTTGAAAGTTGACCTCTGATTAATTCTGTCATAAACAGGGATGCCTTCATGCCTCTGTACAACTTTGCATATAGAAAATTACTTCTTTTTTTCCCATGCTCTTAGGAAATAAAATATAATGACCATAAGCATCATGGGCAAGGAATCCAATGCTTCTAGCTTACTTCATAGCTCCATCTAATTCTCTGTACAAAGTGAAAGCTCAATGTCGATTGACTATTGTTGCTTACAAATGCTATGTACTAAAAAGCAGATTATTTTAGTGTCTTACACTTCAGCATATAAAATAAAGTCTTCATTAGGATAGTAGAAGTGCTGTTGAGTTAAAATTCATGGATTAATCTCAAGGATCTAGAACTAGAAATACCATTTGACCCAGCCATCCCATTACTGGGTATATACCCAAAGGATTATAAATCATGCTGCTATAAGGACACATGTACACGTATGTTTATTGCGTCACTAGTCACAGTAGCAAAGACTTGGAACCAACCCAAATGTCCATCAATGATAGACTGGATTAAGAAAATGTGGTACATATACACCATGGAATACTATGCAGCCATAAAAAAGGATGAGTTCATGTCCTTTGTAGGGACATGGATGAAGCTGGAAACCATCATTCTCAGTAAACTATCGCAAGGACAAAAAACCAAACACCGCATGTTCTCACTCATAGGTGGGAATTGAACAATGAGAACACTTGGACACAGGAAGGGGAACATCACACACCAGGGCCTGTCATGGGGTGAGGGGTGGGGGGAGGGATAGCATTAGGAGATATACCTAATGTAAATGACGAGTTAATGGATGCAGCACACCAACATGGCGCATGTATACATATGTAACGAAGCTGCATGTTGTGCATATGTACCCTAGAACTTAAAAGTATAATTAAAAAAAAATTCGTGGATTAACAACAGCATGTTGTGTCTTATTTTCCCATCAATTTCTTGTTTTCACTCCTAAAATCTAAAAGCAAAAAAGGGCCACATTGTTTAAAATGCACTCTCCCTAAAAAATGCTATATGCTATAATCATATCTGCCTCATCCAACACGAGTAACTACTAAATTAAAGGTTTGTTTTAGCTGGTGTCTGAAAGGCCATTACCTCATAGTTGATTGGCAAAATATGAGTTCATAAAGAATTTTCCTTTCTGCTTAGGAGGATAACAAAGCAATACAATAATTAAAGGATATCTAATATGCAAAAGTCTATATGTAAGGAAATATTAAATATATAAATAAGTTACTAATAACAGCTATTGTTTTGTGTTAAGTATCCTGCTATGTGTTGCCATTCATTATCTCCCTTCATTTTCCCTAAACCTCTCTAAGGTTGGCATTATTTCTATTGAGCAGATGAGATTACTGAGAATCTGAGAGGTGACCTGACTAGCCATGATACAATAAAGCACAGAACTGCTATTAGAATCCAGCAATCTGTCACCAAAGTCCAGACTCTGCCACAGTTACACTCTTTATTTAATACTATTTTATATTCTGTCTTTGGAAATACCTTTAAAATGTTCAAATGTCATACATATGTTAATGTATCCAATGCTTTGAAACTTTATAGGGGCAATATAGGGATGAAAATTAAAAAGCAGTGACTGAGGGGCCTGGCATAGGCAAAATCATAGAGACAGAAAATAGAGCTGGGTGTGATTAGTGTTTAGTGGGTGGAGTTTCTGTTTGGGATAGCAAAAAAAGTTCTGGATGTGGACAGTGGTAATAGTTGCAAGACAACACGAATGTACTTAATGTCACTAAATTGTACGCTTAAATGATAAACGTATTGAAATTTTTTTATTAGAAATTTAAATCTAAATTTTACCATAATTTAAACAAAAAGCAATGGCTAGAGTGAGGAGAGTCAGTTTCAATGCTTCAGTAGGCCCCCGACCAGCTGTGAGCAGATCTGGAAGATGGACGGTTGTGGTGTCTTCTAAATGTAAAATTGCACAATTTTGGTATTCGCTATCCCACTTACTCCTCACAATAATTATGTGAGATGTGTATGGCAGAAAACTCCATTTTAAAGATTAAGTATCGAAAAACAGAAAAATATTTAAAAATTATATCAAAAGTTATCTCTTAAAAGATTATCTTGAAATCAAAAGAGAACCAAATAATAATTATCATCAGTAAAAGACCCAATAAAACATGGGATCTCCCAACTGTAGCCAAAGAAAAAGCAATTTCTGATAACATCTCATTTCATTCCCCTTTATCACTTCTTCAGTGCTTTCTTTGTCCTCCTTCCTCAGCTACTATAATTCATCTTCATTATCTTAAAAAGAAGTCTGCATTAGGAAAGGGTGAGAGACAATGAAATAAGTAACAGAAAAATAATCTCAACCACTTTAAATAATAAACCTGGGTTATAGCTTACAAAACAGTGCAATTCACCAAAAGCTGGTTTCAATTCCTAATACATTTCTACCTCATAGTCTCACTATTCTTAAACCACAGATTAATTCGTCAGAAGAAGAAATCTAACCATTTCAGTGGGAGAAGTCATCTAAGTCATCTCCCGTTCCAAAGATGAGAGGTGAGAGAAATGACGATCATTTTCAAAAAGTGTTACTAAATGTAACCTAGAAAAAAAAGAAGTATCATATTACAGTGAGAACAAGTTTCAAAACCAACACTAAAATAAGCGATAAGCAAAGTAAGAAAGCCACGAAAAAGAAAATAATAAATTGTTATAATATTGTTTTTATAATTTGCTTACTAACTTGTATGTTTTTAGGCATTTATAATGCAGTATGGCACACACCTGAAATTCCTTAACTCAGTGGTTTTTAAACTTAATTGTTGCCGGGTGCGTTGTCTCATGCCTGTAATCCCAGCACTTTGGGAGCCCAAGGCGGGCAGATCACTTGAGGTGAGGAGTTCGACACCAGCCTGGCCAACATGGTGAAACCCCCGTCTCTACTAAAAATACAAAAATTAGCCAGCCATGGTAGTGCATGTCTGTAATCCTGGCTGCTAGGGAGGTTGAGGCAGGAGAATTGCTTGAACCCAGGGGACAGAGGTTGAAGTGAGCAGAGATCATGCCACTGCACTCCAGCCTGGGCGACAGAGTGAGACTCTGTCTCAAAAAAAAAAAAAAAGAAAAGAAAAAAAAACCCCTAATTATATATCTAAAATTCTTGTGGCTTTTTTCACGCTCCCTTCCGTCCCAGGCCTCTAAATCAGAACAGAGGCAGGTTATTGTTTGTTTTTTAAGTTTCAAGTGATTCTAATGTACCAGCCTTGGGAAATACCTCCATAACTGTTGAAAAGGGTTCCGAATATAATTTTAAATAAAATTACTTTAAATCAAAGCAGACTTACAATAAGTATAATATCACATAAGGGAGCAACTTTCAAGTGCCAAAGAATACAGGTGTGTACTTGAAGACCTTTTAGTAGTGAAACTCAGCAGCTGTCGGCAGTGAAGAAAGGAGCATATGTGATAAACAAAATTAGCTGTGGTCAACAATTATGCTATAGCTAACTTATGTAGTCAGTACTTTCCAGTGAAGTTGAAAATAAAGCAAAGTTCCATACATTAACCCTGTTTTCCACTAACCGTTCTTTACATGTAGGCCATATGCCAGGGTACCAAAAACTGCAGGAATATTCCCTACCATTGCAGCCTCAGTTCTAATATCAAAATCTCCCTGCAGACTAAATGTCTAGAGCAGCACTGTGTCAACAGAACATAGGGGCAGATCTCATACCTCCCAAGGGTATAGAAATCGCTGAGCACAGGTAAAAATAAAATATTCCAGAGGGAAATATTATTTTACAAATTTTTATAAACACTTTTGTAAAATAATGTACACAGGCTTGCACACTGAAAGGCTCAAAGCCATTTAATTCTGTATAACCACTGCAGAATCTTTGTCTTCTTTTTTACCTGATTTCCAATTGGCAGGTGTCACTAAAATTTTATGACCAAAGTTTTTTTGTTTTTTTTTTGGGGGGGACGGAGTCTTGCTCTGTTACCCAGGCTGGAGTGCAGTGGCGCGATCTGGGCTCACTGCAGGCTCCGCCTCCCAGGTTCACGCCATTCTCCTGCCTCAGCCCCTGAGTAGCTGGGACTACAGATGCCCGCCACCACACCCAGCTAATTTTTTGTATTTTTAGTAGGGACAGGGTTTCACCGTGTTAGCCAGGATGGTCTCGATCTCCTAACCTTGTGATCCGCCCGCCTTGGCCTCCCAAAGTGCTGGGATTACAGGCATGAGTCACCGCGCCTAGCCATCACCAAAGTTATTTCACTGGCTGGGTGTGGTGTCTCATACCTGTAATCCCAACACTTTGGGAGGCCGAGGCACGTGGATCATTTGAGGCCAGGAGTTTGACACCAGCCTGGCCAACATAGTGAAACCTCGTCTCCACTAAAAATACAACAAATTGGCTGGGTGTGGTGGTGCACACCTGTAATTCCAGCTATTCAGAAGGCTGAGGCATGAGAATCACTTGAGCCTGGGAGGCAGTGAGTCAAGGTTGTGCCACTGCACTCCAGCCTGAGAGACAGAGCAAGACTCTGTCTCAAAAAAAAAGAAAAAAAAAAGTTATTTCACTAACAACATATAATTACCATAAAATAAAGGAGGGTTTTAAATGAACTACACATGCAAAATACACTAGAAAAGCTAGATATTTAAAGAAACGTGTAGTGAATTATTTGGTAAAGCAAAACTATTTTAATTCACAAGTTACTATTCCCCTAATGCATCTATTTTGTAAATGCTGCTTCACATATGAGGTTTGTAAAAAAGCAAAGTATACGTATAAATTGGTGCACATAAAGATGTTCTACAAATATAGTCAGAAGTTATTGTTTTACTGTATGCAAAGAGTGATGGCAATTTTTAATTCAAATGTTTTTAAATATTTCAAACTGAAACTAAATCTTACCAATGTAAAATTGCCACAAAGACGGCTGGAATAAAGAAAAAAAGAAAAGTTATTAAAAGCTGCTTTATTATAAAATACCATTAAAACAAGTATTTCAAATGTATTATTTTACATGTCTAGAAAAGATAGCACACAAAGCAAGATGGCCAGCTAATCCTGTCTCTATGAACATAGGAAAAAATCCAGGACACAAAGCAAATTCTGAACAGAGCTTACCTGTCTGCAGCGGGGCTTGACAAGCAAAGGGAGAGATTTGAGAGAGTTTTTTTACTTCAGGTAATTGATAAGAGTGATGGAATTATAGAAGATTGTGACCTTTTTTTTTTTTAGTATTCTATTCCTTTATATGAAATTTTTTAAAGAAGTAAATATATACAGTATGCTTCAGCTAATTCTAACCAAGAGGAGCCACTCTAGATCAGTTTCTCTAGCATTCATCAGAAGACAAATGCAGGCAATCACTTCCTCAGCGGCACATCTAAAAGCCCCATTGTGCAACTCAACCCTTGATGAATTGCAAGCTCTTTGCAAGCGCCCAGACCTAGGAGCTACTAGATGGCCTAGGAAACTAATCTGGAGTCACCTGTGCCAGCGCCCCATGTATACGTAAGACTTCACCAGGGAGCTGGGAGACACTGCTCTGGGTATGGAGCTTTTACAGGAGCTGCAAATGCAGCCTGTGCCCCTGTTTGGTTGGGGAATTGCTTGTTTTCAAGGATACCATGGAGCTGGGGAGAGAAGAGTGGGGAATAGAACAAGTTAAAGCACCACAAACTTTGCTGTTCTTATAGAGGTTCAGCAGCTTTTCTTGAATTAATGCTCTTTAGATTGTTGTAAACCTTTGGTTAATTTCCAAAGTTTTGAAGAAAATGATTTTGATAATTTTCCAAGTATTTTCATTGTCGTCATGGAGGAGTGCATTTCCTTGGCTATTCCAGAAGTCCCACCTCCCTTCTGAGATCTTATAATGGTATTTCTTATGGTTATCCCAAATATACTTGGCAAGTCGTCTTATAAACCACCAATAATAGCCTCTTAAAAATTCAAAAATTACTCCACTTGGCTAACAAAATAAATGCAAATTAATTCAATAATTATTGAAGAAATTAAATTTTTAAAAATTAAAAAATTGCAATGTTGAAATTCTCAACCAGGCTTATCCAGATCTTTTCCTATGTTACTAACTGTCCTGGGCTTATCTTAAATACTGCTCAGAAGATTTACTTGTTTTATACCAGGATAGGCAAAGTATGGCCCATGGTGTGTTTTTGGACTGTCCGCAAGCACGGTTGCTATAATTTTTAAAAGGTTGAAGAATTTAAAAGGTTCTAAAGATGCTCATTAACTGTTTATTAGGCTTCATTAATTTTAAAATATACAGAGACTATCCTATTCAACTATATTTGTATCCTATTTCTAATTCTCCTAACAACTATATACACTGGCAAAAACTCTTCAGATGATATATAAGGAAAAGGTCAAATATACTTCCAAATTCATCCAGCTTTCCAAAGATGCTCAGAATCTTTCTGTGTCTCTCCCTCCCTTAACCCACATACCACATCTGAAAAAAAATGATATGGTGTAACGATGCCAGTATTCTAAATGCTTGAAGGGCTTATCACATGCCCTTTCCAAGCTGTGAAGAAGCATGTCCCCTGGACCCCGGCATCCTATCAGTCTCACCTCTGAAGGTGACAACAGCCTCATACTTCACTGCAACAAAGACCATTAGACGCCAGCACTCCCGACTTCTTTTATCTCCACTTTAACATTTCTCCATATAGTAATCCTCACTTTTCTACTCCCTGCCATCTCAGAAAAGGAATTCCCTCTCCTCTTTTCCACAGTTAGCTTCTCAAATTTGTGCCTTTAATTCTACCCCTCCCAAATATTCCAAGACTTGCTCCACTAATTATTTCCTCTCTTGGAATCTTAATCTCATCCTCTTCCCTTGATCCTTCCCCTCAGCCTTTAAAACTCCTAGACCTTAAAACACTCTCTGCGATCTGACAACCCTTCAAACCAATATACTCCCCATGTCTCTCTCTCCCCTGGTTCAATGACAAGATCTTTGGCCAACTTCTTTCTACTAAGTTCCCGTAAGTTTTTTTTTTAAATGACCAACAACCTTTTAGTTATCACAATTCTTTTGCGTCTTTCTGTAGCATTTGGTTAGATTCTTGGATCTCTTCCCCTCTCATCTTTCATCACACCAACTTTCCCAGTTCTATTTCTGTGACTACTCTGATTTTCTCTGGTTTTTCCTTTTCCTCTCATCTCTTAAAACCAAAAGTTTTCCCCAAGTATCTGTCCTTTGCTGACTTTTCTCTCTTGGCAGTTTCACTCATTCTTAAAGTTTCGGTGCTCACGTCTACAGAGATAACTCCCATATCCTTCATTCCTGAACCTTCATTCCTGAACTTTCTCCCTTCCCAGGCTCCTCTTCTACCAGGCCACCCATCCAGTCCTGTCAAATGTCTCCATCAGCTCTCACCTATCCTCTCCTCTCCATGTCTGCTGTGGCTACCCTCGTGAAGACTATTATTGCCTGGATTCTAGTGCTAGTTTTCCAATTATTCTTTCTGCTCCCTTTCTCAGTCTCTCTTACACACTGCTGCCAAGTTAATCTCTGAAGCTCACTTCTGATCATGTCACTCTATTTAAAAATCGTTTGGTGTCAATATTGGGAATGTACTATATGCCACTAAACTGTTCACTTTAAAAGGATTAATTTTATGTTATGTGATTTCATCTCATTAAAAAAAAATTTTTTTAAGAAAAGAATTAACACCTTCCTACAGATGGAGTTCAAATGCCTTACACCTAACCTTGAATTAGACTCTCCAAGGCTGGTCTCAATCAACCTTCTCAACTTATTTCCTGTTACTTCTTTCTCATGCCCTTCATTTCAGCCTACTTGGCTTTCATGTTTTCTGCCTCCTATGACTTTGATCATGCTGTTCTATCAGCCTCTGACACTTATTGATCTCAGCTCCACATATCCAAATATAAACCTTTTGTCACAATTCGAATCTCACCTTTTCCTAAAAGTCTTCCCTGATCTCATTTCCCATTTCCCATCCTAAAGCATTTGTTCACACTTCTGAACTTCCATAACACTCACGATAGTCACGCATTATTTACTAAACCCTAGGGTTCCTTCAATGCACGAGATGTTGGTGCACTGGAGCTTGTGTTGGGGATGGCAATACAGCTTGGTTTCCAGGACCACGTTGATTCTGGATGGGGGATGTGTTCACTGGCATAATTAGATATCTGATAAAATCCAAGTCTGAACCTCCATCATTCCTCAAGTACTGTTAACACTTCAAGTGTGGGGACACATTCTACTTTGACATCAACAGTCAACTTACAGTGAGAAAATTACAATAATTGACATTAAGAGACATTTATCTATGACAGTTTATATCAGCAGCCAGTCTGACTTAGGGCCAGGCTCAAAACTGATTCTATACCAACAGCAACAACATTTAAGCTCCCTCTTATGGTACAGAAAATGAAGCGAATGAGGGAAAGGGAATGGGGGGAAGAAAAACCCTTCAAGTGCATAAAAAGGAAATCTCCCAATTGTAGGCACTGAAGCTCCACAGCAAGATGGAAGTCAATCGGGCAATATATATCTACTTTGGCCCTATTTCCATTATAAATGTTCTCAACTAATTTTTTTTACTCCATTTTATTCTGCTTTCAGGTGCTGAGAAACATAATGTCTGTTCCCCAAGAGCCAGCTAATCATTTTTACTAAGTACGATAATTGGCTGCCCTGATTCAGATAACATATCCTTATTGTGACATAGGGGTGACTGTTGTCAGAAAACCCTGAAAATGTTTTAAAACAACTAATGGGGCTTGGCGATTCTTGCCACGCTTTTCCAGAGCTCGGACCTTGCTATTATTTGCTACTAGGCACCCACAAACCCTTGCTTGTTAAACTGATCTCCTTCAAGACTCAAGAAAAGCACCATGCAGCTCCCTCCTAGGGCTCTCCTGACCTTTCCTCACCAATGCAGAGAGTGGTCCTGCTGGAGAACCGACACGCCTGCAGTTCGTGCACCTTTTCCCGGAGCTGCACCAGGAAATTATGGATCAACTGGAAGCAGCCAAGAAGAAGGGACTTGGCGATCACATCCAGCTATTTAGCCATCTCAGACTGCGGACCTCCGTGCGCCCCCTGGCAGGTTCCCTCCGCCTAGGGTCGAAAGCTGCAGAGGCAGCCCCAACTCTTCCACCTCTTCCTCCATCTCTGGCTCCCAGGCTTGGGAGGCCCCGCGCCACCGCTTCAACTGGCTGGGGTGGGAAGATTGAAACGGCTCTTGAGACTCTGCTTTTGCGCTTACTGCTCGTTTGCCCGACTATTTTCTCATAGTCCCTATTCCAGTCAATTTCTGGCACAGCCCAGCTTGAAACTGCTCTTGAGCCTCCGATTTTGAGCTTACTCCTGGTTTGCCCGACTATTTTCTCATAGTCCCTGTTCCGGTCAGTTTCTGGCACAGCCCAGCTTGAAACAGCTCTTGAGCCTCCCCTTTTAAGCTTACTCCTCCTTTGCCTGACTCTTTTCTCATAGTCCCTGTTCCGGTCAATTTCCGGCGCAGCCCGGCTTGAAATGGCTCTTGAGCCTACGCTTTTGAGCTTACTTCTCATTTGCACGACTATTTTCTCATAGTTCCTGTTCCGGTCAATTTCCAGCGCAGCCCAGCTGAGTTGGGCGAGGTCTGGAAAGGCCTGACTCGCCTCTTGGCCTCAATGACTTGTACCCGCTGCTTTTGCAGACCTGCCGGTCTTCATGGCAACTGTGAAATGTGGGGTGGGGGGCGTCGGGTTGAAGCCATTCGCGCGGGTAGTCCCTGCATGCCCCCTCATGTGCTCCCCAGTGCGCACAGCACCCCAGCCTCCGCGCTTCTGGAAGCAGCCCAGAAGGGTCTTGGCGATCACGTCCAGCTGTAAGCCATTTCGCGGTCTCAGATTGCGGACCTCCGCACGCCCCCTGGCAGGTTCCCTCCGCCTAGGGTCGAAAGCTGCAAAGGCAGCCCCAACTCTTCCACCACCTCCTCCATCTCCAGCTCCTGGGCTTGGGAGGCCCCGCGCCACTGCTTCGACTGGCTGGGGCGGGAAGGTTGAAATGGCTCTTGAGACTCCACTTTTGAGCTTACTCCTCCTTTACCCCACTATTTTCTCATAGTCCCTATTCCAATCAATTTCTGGTGCAGCCCAGCTTGAAATGGCTCTTGAGCCTCCGCTTTTGAGCTGACTCCTCGATTGCTCAACTATTTTCTCATAGTCCCTGTTCCGGTCAATTTCCGGCGCAGCCCAGCCCAGTCCGGCGAGGTCTGGAAAGGCCTGACTCGCCTCGCAGCCTGAATGACTTGTACCTACCGCCGATGCGGACCTCCCAGTCCTCTTGGCAACTGTGGGGTGGGGGGCATGCGGTTGAAGCCGTTCACGCGGGCAGTCCCTGCATGTCCCCCCACGTGCTCCCCAGTGCATGCAGCACCCCCGCCTCCACGCTTCCCTGAGCGTGCAGCCTTTGGTGAGGGCAGCCCCACGCACAGCCCCCCACACCCTCCCTGGCGCCTGCAGCCCCTGGTGCACGCAGTCCCCAAGCCCGCACATGCAGCCCCCACCTTGCGCACAGCTCCACGTACAGCCCCTCACACGTTCCCAGCCCCAGTGGCGCAGAACCCATCACTACTCGCTCTTCACGCACTTCACTGGGCTTGCAGCCCCCACAGCGCGCAGCTCAATGCAGCCTCTCCACGTGCTCCCCAGGGCCTGCAGCCTCTTCTTAACTCTTTTGCCAGGCCCACACATACCTGCCTGTGGCCTGAGTGGATTGGCAATGACAGTGGTGACAGCTGACATTTACTGAGTACGTGCTATGTTCCAGATGCTGCGTTTCCATTCTCCGATGAAGAATCTTAAGTCTCAGGGCCTCATGCAAAACCATACAGCTAATAAGCAGTAGAGTTGGGATCTAAGCCCAGGGAATTTTACTCTAGAACTCGCAGTATTAGCCACAGTGCTCTCTTGGCTTATATTTCTAAGGCACATGCTGTAACCACCTTTTTTTTTTTTTTTTTTTTTTTTTTTTTTGAGATGGGGTCTCACTCTGACACCCAAGCTGGGGTGCAGTGGCGCGATCTCGGCTCACTGCAACCTTCGCCTCCCAGATTCAAGGGATTCTCCTGCCTCAGGCTCCTGAGTAGCTAGGATTACAGGCACATGCCACCATGCCTGGATAATTTTTTGTATTTTTAGTAGAGACGGGGTTTCGCCATGTTGCCCAGGCTGGTCTCAAACACCTGACCTCAGGTGATCCGCCCACCTCGGCCTCCCAAAGTGCTGGGATTACAGGTGTAAGCCGCCACGCCCTGCCTATAACCATTCTTTTTTTAGGGAGGTGTAGTATATGGTGCTACCCTGGATCTGTAGTCAGGATTTGAAGAAGGGAGAAGGTATTTGCTTGTGAAGAAGGCACCATGCATTGTGCTCTGTAGTGGAGACTGGAGAGAGAGCTGGGAGGGGCACAGGCAGCAAGGTCCCTGCTTAAAGACAGTTATCTAGTTTGGAGAAACTTAGCTGGATAGTCAGTTCTTACATGAATTTGGCAAGCACTTATCATACACTGTAAAGAGGCAATATGTCTAGCTTGTTAGAGGGTTGGCTGTGGAGTCAGACTCCTGGCTTTGAACCCCAACTTCCCTGCCATTTTCAAATGACACTGGAGAAGTCGCAAAACCTATTTCTGTCTCAGATTCCTCCCCAGTAAAAGTGGGATATTAATAGTACCTCCTTTGGCTTGATATGAAAATTCAATGAGTTGATATATGCAGAACGTCTTAGAACAGCAACTAGCTTAGAGTAAATCTTCAGTAATTGTAAACTGTGAATATACTATGTTTTTGGCACTGAAGCCACGTCGTGGTAAGACAGTGCCTGACCTCAAGAAGCTCAGAGTCTAGTACTGGAGACAGGTGAACAAATACTTGCAAAGTGTGTGGTGTGAGAGTGGTGTGACAGGTGGGCGGGAGCCTGCAGCAGGCACATCTGACCCATCCTAGGTGTGTATGGTGCAGAGAAGTTAGCCTAGGCTTTCTAGGGGCACTGATGTCTGGGCCGAGTATTGTAGGGCAGGGAGTTAGTCAAGGGGAGCTGTAGTGATCCAGCTGGGGCTGAGCAGGAGCTGAAAGTGAACAGCTCACATCTGTAGGGTTGCCAGATTTAGCAACGGAAAGTACAGGATGCCCTATTAAATGTGAATTTCAGATAAAATAATAACTTTTAAGAATATGTGTCATGCAATATTTTTAGTATAAGTATGTCCCAAATATTGTATAACCACACACATTATTCGTTGTTTATCTGAAATTCAAATTTCACTGGGCATCCTATGAAAAGTCTGTCAGTTTTATCTGTCCGCATTTAGGAAGGTGCAGTGTGTTTCAGAGTAGCTGGAGTGATGCAGGGAGGAAAGGCAGAGTGGGCCAGATGGGGCTGAGAGGCACACAGGAGGCAGTTTGTAAAAGACCTATGCTATGTTAAGGGATTTGGATTTTATCCTGAAATTAATGATGAGCCCTTGGAGAGCTTTAACCACAGGGATGTGAAACCACAGAGACAGCAGTGTCGGGCACGAAGAAATGAGTGTCACTTTCTATGGCTGAATAGCAAATTACTCCAAATTTAAAGTCTTAAACAGTAAACATTATCTCCCAGTTTCTGTGGCTCAGGAATTCAGAGGCAACTTAGCTAGGTGGTTCTGGCTGAGGTTTCTCATGAGGTTGTAGATAAGATGGTGACCACAGTGGCAGTTATCTAAAGGATGTACTGAAGCTGGAGAATTTGTTTCTAAGGTGACTCACTCTAATGGTTGGGAAGGTACTGCTGGCTGTCAGCAGGAGAGCTCAGTTCCTTGCTACAGGACCCCCCATAGGACAACTTGAGCCTCCTCACAACATGACAGCTGGCTTAGTAATCCAAGACAGCAAAGTGACATTAACTTTGGAAGTCACATGCCACCTTGTCATTCCCATATATCCCAGTGCTAACACAGCTCAGCCCTGCTCAGTGCAGGAGGGTCCTACACAAGGATGTACATACAAGGAGGTGGGGATCATGGGGTTATCTTGGAGGCTGGTTTTCTGGGATGGGAGGCTTACATGGTGATGCCTGTGACCTTGGAGGTGGAGGAGAATGATGGGCGTACAGAAGAGTGAAGAAAGGCTGGGAGGAATAGAGATGTGGGAGAGGAGGTGAGGCAAGAAAAAAGAAAGGAGGAAGGGGTGTTGGAGCAGATTGTAGTTGATCCACAGCAAAGAGCATCACCAAAGCCATTCCAGGAGGAACTAGATCCACCACTTCCTCTGCTGGGCACGCTCCAAAAATGGTTGTGGCCTCCAGAGAGGACTCCAAAAGAAAGCACAAAAACTAGACAGTGGGAGGGCATACCCAAAAGCCCTGAGTTTCTGAAAAAATATTGAAAGTTTCTATGGTGAAATAGGAAGTTAATGTGCTTAGGAAGAAAAAAGTGGTAATGATTCAAGGAAACATAATCACACACGGTTTTAGTTTTAATGGACATGGGAGGAGCCATAAAAGTAGTCTATCATCAGTTACGTATCTAATGAACTGTCTATCTGGGATACCCTATCCTGTTTTAATCTGAGTGACTCTCTCTCAGCTGAGAGAGCTGGACAGACTGCATTTTAGCTTCTTCACTTGCAGTCCCCTTATCCCCCTCCCTTAAGGGAATAACTAGTGCAAGCTGACTCCAAGCACATCCAGGAATGCACTTACTGATAAGATATTGAGGCAAGCTGTACCAGCAGCTCCTGGGGACGTGCTCAGTGGATGGTACCCAAGCCCCTGCATTTATCTCTTTGTGATAGTTTAAGCCCCTGCACCTGGAACTGTGTATTTTTCTGTAACTATCTCTGTAACCATTAATTTTTTTTAACTTTTTGCCTGTTCTGCTTCTGTAAAAATTGCTTCAGCTAGGCTCCCCCTGCCCTATTTAGACCATGGTATAGAAAGAAATCTATCCCCTTCTTCGGGGCTGAGAGAATTTTGAGCTCTAGCCATCTCTCGGTCACTGGCAATAAAAGAACTCCTGAATTAGTCTCAGAGTGTGGCGTTTCTCCATAACTTGCTTGGTTACAACATTTGGAGGCCCCAGTGAGATCTGCCAGTGGGTGAAGACCGGACTCGCTCTGGGCTCCCCTGGACAGATGGCGGACTTATAGGGGAGGCACCCCCTGAAGACGTTCCAGGGCCCTGTAGGCCACCGTCTTCTGGAGGGGAATGGATTGACTGCCGTTGTGCCCGGCCAAATTCAACTCCTGAGTCCTCAATCTCTGGTCCCAGGAAGGTAAGTCAGATCTGACTCTGTCTTTCTGGGAGGGAAATGGCCCTGACGAGGGTCCTCCCTCAGACTCTGTCCATATTCCAGGATGCTGGAGGACAGAGTCCTGGTTTCTGTCATGTTTCTCTGTTAAG
Organism: Pan paniscus; assembly: GCF_029289425.2. Lineage (NCBI taxonomy): Eukaryota > Metazoa > Chordata > Mammalia > Primates > Hominidae > Pan > Pan paniscus. The sequence goes on along the minus strand of NC_073255.2, from coordinate 34,471,147 downwards.
CCTCTCTCTCTATATATATATATACACATATATACACATATATATGTGTATATATGTGTATATATATACACACATATATACACATATATATGTGTATATATATACACATATATATGTGTATATATATAGAGAGACGTCTATATGTGTATATATAGACGTCTCTATATATGTGTATATATAGAGAGACGTCTCTATATATGTGTATATATATAGAGAGAGAGACTTAACAGAGAAGCATATATATATACATATATATGTGTGTATATATGTATATGTGTGTATATATATATATTCTCCTTCTCTTGTTCAAGTCTCTAGGAGACCTCCGTTTTAGAACGAGTATATATATATATATATATATATATGTAAAAATTGTAATAAACTGTGTGAGTGAATGAGTGAATGTGGAGTTCAAGGGCTTGCGCTTGAATTTCCAGTTTGTAGCTCCACGTTGTAAGCTACGGAGTTCGAGTGGGCCCTCACCTGCGGTTCCATGGGGACCTCATAAGGCTTAAGGCAGCACGGGGCACAGCTCGATCCAAGCCGGGGGTTTATGCCGGCCTGCCAATGCCAAGAAGAGCCTAAGTCCCCGCAAGGGGAGCAGCGAGGCGGGCCTCTGACTGATCCCATCACGGGACCCCCTCCCCTTGTCTGTCTATAAAAATTGTCATACTTGTTTATATACCCTAGTGTCTATTGTCCTGTTTGGTGTCTGTCTAAATTTTGTATGTCCGGTCGCCGATACTGCCCACGGCAACTGGGCAAGGACTTCTTCAAGGTCCTCAGTACAGATTTGATATCTCAGGAGGTCAAATCTCTCATCAGTCGTTTGCGCTGGCCATCCCAGTCCTGCCTTTTCTGTCAGACACAAATCAGGTGTTGTTATGGGGAGGGGTGTGGAAGACATTCACCCGTTTGGGATTTCTGGCACAATAAAGATTACTGGCATTTAGATTGCCATACTCCACACCCCAATGACTGGACCATCTCCTCCTTAGACCAGTGGTGGATTCAAAATAGCCACCCTGCAGACCTCCTTGCTCACCTTTTCTGTCATACCATAACTTTTCCTGTGCCCTTAAATAAGGCACTGTGCAGAGAAACCTACGCCCATACTGCTTTACTCCATCTGGACTCTTATTCCATCCCTCCGTGGCTACTCTCTTACCTTAGGAAAGATCCAAGTGGCCCCTTTCCTCCTCATCCCCATCCCTTACCCCGTACATCTCCTTTTCCTGTGTCACAGCAAGTCCAGCGCCTCCAAGACTTGGCTCTGCTCTCCCTCCTAAAACCCTTAAAAGAAAGGGCTGAGTTTGAACTTTCTGCCTTTTAGTCGTGGAGACACCACAGATATTTGGGCTGTAAGTCAAGAAGGGGGGGCGGTCCTTGAGGAGGCAGATCTTATGTGGCAAGAAGCATTAGCTATAGCTGTTTTCCTACTTCTTCTAGCTATAATACTTCTGTTCTTCCGATACTACAGCCTCCCAGGCTGTGAATATCTCTGTCCGTGCTGGGTTTAATATTTCTGCTGAAACCTCGTTAATTGCCTCCAGAATGGGAAACTCTTCTTCCCGGCCCCGTAGAGATTGGAGCCCTCTCCAATGTATGTTACAATGTGCTTCTCTCTGGGCTTCTCAGAGGATTACGGAGTCCACCTTAGAAAAGGCAAACTCCAGACACTCTGTGAAGTAGATTGGCCACAATTTGGAACCGGGTGGCCCCCAGAAGGGTCACTGAACCCCACAACTGTCCAGGCTGTGTGGTGGGTCGTTGCTGAAACTCCTGACACCCCAATCAGTTTCCCTACATTGATCAATGGCTAGAGTTGGTCCGGAGCCCTCCTCCATGGCTCCGCTCATGTGCCATTCATGATCCCACCTCCAAGGTCCTTTGAGCCAGACCGCACTTTTGCCCAAACCCTCAGCTCCCTCGGCTCCTCCTGTACTGCCTCCTTCTGAAGAAGAGGAAAGTTTTCTCTTCTTCAGAAGAGGACAGTTGTAGGTCCGCTGTCCTACAACCCTCCTGCTTCCCCAGAATCTTCCCTTGTCTCCTCGACTACATCCCCTGTGGCCTCTCCGCCTATAGCCACCCGATTGCAGCCTCGGCCGGAGGCAGTGGCCCCCCTCCTCCCGTTGAGAGATGCCCAAATCCCTCTGGAGAGTGAGCGCGCTGCTCCATTTTTAGTTTATGTCCCCTTCTCTACTTCTGACCTGTATAATTGGAAGGCTCATAATCCCCCCTTCTCTGAAAAGCCCCAGGTCTTGACTTCACTGATGGAGTCTGTGCTCTGGACTCACTGGCCCACCAGGAATGACTGTCAGCAACTCCTTTTAACGCTTTTCACCTCTGAAGAGAGGGACCGTATCCGAAGAGAGGCCAGAAAGTATTTCCTCACATCAGCCGGTAGACCAGAGGAGGAAGCCCAGGACCTCCTTGAGGAGGCTTTTCCCTCTACCCGGCCTGATTGGGATCCAAATTCCTCAGGTGGGAAGACAGCTTTGGATGATTTTCACCAGTATCTCCTTGCGGGTATCAAGGGAGCCACTGGAAAACCCATGAATCTGTCCAAGACAACTGAAGTTGTCCAGGGGCCTGATGAGTCACCAGGAGCGTTTCTAGAACGCCTCCCGGAGGCCCATCGGACTTACACCCCTTTTGACCCCGCGGCTCCCGAGAATAGCTGTGCTATTGATTTGGCATTTATGACTCAGGCAGCCCCTGATATTAAAAGAAAATTACAAAAGCTGGAAGGATTTGCTGGAATGAACACCAGCCAACTCTTAGAAATAGCCCAGAAAGTTTATGACAATCGAGAGTTTGAAAAGCAAGAACAGGCAGCCCAGGTAGCTGAAAGAGCTGCTGACAAAGCATCAAAAAGACAGGCAAAAATCTTAGTAGCCACCATCGAGGGGGGCAAGAAGAAAGGGCCCCCATCACAAAACACTGGCCAGAGGACCCCGGGTCCCCACCAGAAAGGCCAAAAAGGTGAGTGGGCTCCCCTACAAAGAAACCAGTGCATGTATTGCAAACAGATTGGACACTGGAAAAAGAAATGCCCATTAAAACCAGAAGAAAAAACAGAAAAGAAAAAGATCCTCATCCTCCCCACTGTGGAGGAATCTGATGATTGACGGGGCTGGGGCTCCCTCTCCCTTGGCCCCCAGGAGCCCATGGTGACCGTCACAGTTGGGGGCCAGCCTGTACACTTCCTAATTGACACCGGGGTGGAACAGTCAGTACTGCAAACACCCTTGGGCAGTGTCTCTAATAAAAAGGTGGCTGTGCAAGGGGCTACTGGAGCTATTCAGGAATATCCTGTCACCCACTCACGAGAGGTGAGTTTGGGACAGAAAAGAGTAACCCACTCGTTTCTTGTGGTCCCAGAGTGCCCCTTCCCCCTCGTTGGACAAGACCTGCTTCATAAGCTGAAGGCATCCATCTCCTTCTCGGCCCAACAAGCTCATCTCACGTTAGGGGACCCAACACCCCCTACCGCCCAGCTCCTGCTAACCACCCCTCTTTTGGAGGAGTATCTCTTAGTTTCACCCTCACAACCACTGGAGAATAAAACCAGTCCTCTCCTACTGGATTTACAGACCCTCTTTCCTCGCGTCTCGGCCGAGTCAAACTGCCCAGGACTGGCAAAGCACCATCTGCCAGTAGTTGTAGAACTCCTGGCCACTGCCCTGCCAGTCCAGGTAAAACAACATCCTATGAGTCAGCAGGCTAGAGAGGGAATCAGTCCGCATACTCATTGACTATTACAAGCTGGTATACTCACACCATGTCAGTCCACCTGGAATACTCTATTTTTGCCAGTCCAGAAACCTGGAACAAATGATTACCAGCCAGTACAGGACTTGTGGGAAGTTAACAAGCAGACAGTCACCGTCCATCCAACTGTCCCTAACCCTTATACTTTACTCAGCCTGCTTCCACCAGAACATACAGTATACAGTGTCCTTGACTTAAAGGATGCTTTCTTTGCTATTCCTCTGGCCCCCAAAAGCCAACCTATCTTTGCTTTTGAATGGACAGATCCTGGCTCAGGAGACACCACCCAATTAACCTGGACTCAGTTACCCCAGGGTTTTAAAAATTCCCCCACCCTTTTTGGGGAAACCCTCCAACAAGATCTTATACCATTCCGAGCCAGTCACCCTAACTGCACTCTCCTCCAGTACATGGACGACCTGTTATTGGCTACTGAAACTACTGACAGCTGCCTGCAACACACTAGGGACCTACTTTACCTCCTTCAGGAACTTGGGTATTGTGTCTCAGCCAAGAAGGCCTAGCTTTGTCTTCCCAGAGTTTCCTACTTAGGGTACGAGATAAACAAAGGAAAAAGGGCACTCACTAGTGCTCAAAAGGAAGCCATCCTGTGGATCCCCACTCCCACCACCAAGAGACAGGTATGTGAATTCCTGGGGGCCGTGGGATACTGTCATTTATGGATATTGGGGTTCGCAGAAATTGCCAAGCCCCTGTATTCCACTACTGGAGGAAATGGCCCACTAGTTTGGACTGACAAAGAAGAGCAGGCTTTTCAAAATTTAAAGATGGCATTAACTGAGGCCCCTGCTCTTGCCCTCCCAAATATCTCAAAACCATTTCACCTTTTTGTTCATGAGAGCCAGGGATTTGCTAAAGGGGTACTTCCTCAGACTTTGGGACCATGGTGATGCCCAGTGGCCTATATATGTCTGAAAGACTGGACCCTGTGGCCTCTGGGTGGCCAAGTTGTCTATGAGCCGTAGGGGCAACAGCAAGCCTGGTCCAGGAGGCTGATAAACTTACTCTGGGCCAGAATTTAACCCTTACAGCTCCTCATGCCATAGAGACTTTGCTATGAAGTGCTTCTGGCAAATGGATGTTGCACGCTCGCATCCTATAATATCAGAGTTTACTGTTAGATCAGTCTTGTTTAACTTTCTCTCCCACAAGGTGTTTAAATCCAGCTACCTTGCTCCCTGATCCAGACCTTACCACACCTGTCCATGACTGCCAAGAACTGTTAGAGACTACAGAAACTGGCTGACCTGATCTCCAAGATGTGCCTCTAAAGGAGGCAGATGCCACTGTGTTTACAGACAGTAGCAGCTTCCTTGAACAGGGAGTATGAAAGGCTGGTGCAGCTGTTACTATGGAGACAGATATACTGCAGGCCCAGGCACTGCCAGCAGGTACCTTGGCACAGAAGGCTGAATTGGTCACCCTCACTCAGGCTCTCCGATGGGGTAAGGACAAACATATTGACATCTACACTGACAGCAGGTATGCTTTTGCTACTGTACATGTACACGGAGCCATCTATCAAGAGCGAGGGCTACTCACCTCAGCAGGAAAGACTATTAAAAACAAAGAAGAAATTTTGGCCCTGCTTGAAGCTGTTTGACTTCTTCAGCAGGTGGCTGTAATTCACTGCAAGGGACATCAAAGAGAAGACTCAGCCATTGTCTGTGGTAACCAAAGAACAGACTCTGCAGCTGGAGAGTCAGCTCGGCTCCCGGTCATGCCTTTGACCCTGCTGCCTGCTGTGTCCTTTCCTCAACCTGACTTACCAGACCACCCAGAATACTCCCCAGAGGAAGAAAAACAAGCTTTGCATCTTCAGGCCAGTAAAAATCAGGAAGGTTGGCAGATTCTTCCAGATTCCAGAATCTTCATGCCCCAAACTCTCAGGAAAACTTTAATCAGTCGTCTGCATTCTACCACCCATTTGGGAGGAGTAAAACTGGCCCAGGTTCTAAGGAGCCATTTCAAGATCCCCCACCTTCAGGACTTAACTAACCAAGCAGCTAGCTCTCCAGTGTACGGCTTGTGGTCAGGTAAATGCCAAACAAGGTCCCAAGCCCAGCCCAGGCCACTGCCTCCAGGAAGGCTTGCCAGGAGAAAGGTGGGAAGTTGACTTTACAGAAATGAAACCACAGCAGGCAGAGTATAAATACCTCCTAGTGCTAGTAGACACCTTTTCAGGATGGACTGAGGCATTTGCCACCAAAAACGAAACTGCCACCACGGCAGTTAGGCTTTTACGCAATGAAATCATCCCTCGACCTGGGCTGCCTGTTGCCATAGGGTCTGATAATGGACCAGCCTTCACCTCATCCATAGCTCAGTTGGTTAGCAAGGCATTAAACATTCAATGGAAACTCCATTGTGCCTATCGACCCCAGAGCTCTGGACAGGTAGAACACATGAGCTGCACCCTAAAAAGTACTCTTACTAAGTTAATCCTAGAGACCGGTGAGAATTAGGTAAAGCTCCTTCCTTTAGTCCTTCTTAGAGTAAGATGCACCCCATATTGGGCTGGGTTTTCACCTTTTGAAATCATGTATGGAAGGGCTCCGCCTATCTTGCCTAAGCTAAGGGATACCCATTTAGCAGAAATCTCACAAGCTAATTTGTTACAGTACTTGCAGTCTCTCCAACAGGTACGAGTCATCATCCAGCCACTTGTCTGGGGAGCACACTCTAATCCAGCTCCTGACCAGAGTGAGCCCTGCCACTTTTTCCAGCCGGGTGACCTGGTGTATGTTAAAAAGTTCCAGAAAGAAGGACTCACTCCTGCCTTGAAAGGACCTCATACTGTCATCCTCACCATGCCAATGGCTCTAAAGGTGGATGGCATTCCTACTTGGATTCATCACTCTCGCATCAAAAAGGCCAACAGAGCCCAGCAGGAAACTTGGGTCCCCAAGCCTGGGCCAGGCCCTTTAAAACTGTGCCTAAGTTGAGTGAAGCCATCAAATTAATTCTTTTTATTTACCTCTTTTGTTTGTTTCTGCCTATTATGCCTTCTGCTCCATCCTACTCTTTTCTCCTCACTTCTTTCACGACAGGGCATGTGTTTGCAAAAACTACTTGGAAGGCAGGAACCTCAAAGGAAGTCTCTCTTGCAGTCGATTTATGTGCTTTGTTCCCAGAGCCTGTCTGTACCCACGAAGAACAATGCAACCTGCCGGTCGTGGGAGTGGGAAATGTCAACCTTGCTGCAGGATGTGGACACACAGGAAGCCGGACTGGATGTGGGAGCTCTAGAGGTGCAGAAAAAGGACTCCAGAGCGTTGACTTTTACCTCTGTCGTAGAAATCGCCCTGACTCTAGCTGTCGAGATTCTTACCAGTTTTTCTGCCCTCACTGGTCGTGTGTAACCCTAGCCATTTTCCCTGGAGGATCAACCCGGTCCTCAACCCTCTCCATAACTCGCACTTCCCGTCCTAGACCGTGAACTATGGGAAATTGTAACCCTCTTACTATAACTGTCCGTAACCCTGGTTCAGCTCAATGGTATTATGGCATGTCATGGGGATTAAGACTTTGTATCTCAGGATTTGATGTTGGAACTATGTTCACCATTCAGAAAAAGGTCCTGGTCCCATGGAGCCCTCCTAAGCCAATCGGACCTTTAACTGATTTAGGTGACCCTATGTTCCAAAGACACCCAGACAGGGTCGATTTAACTATCCCGCTGCCCCTCCTTGTTCCCAGATCTCGGTTACAACGACATCTCCAACCCAGCCTGATGTCCATTCTGGATGGGGTGCATCACCTCCTTAATCTCACCCAGACTAAATTAGCCCAGGATTGTTGGTTGTGCCTAAAGGCCAAACCCCCATGTTATGTTGGATTAGGAGTAGAAGCCATGATTAAAATTGACTCTCTTTCTTGTCGTACATGCCCCCATGCCCTTACACTAGGAGACGTGTCAGGGAACGCCTCCTGTCGAATTAGCACCAGGTATAACTTATCTGCTTCTCCCTTTTAGGCTACCTGTAATCAGTCTCTACTTACTTCCTTAAACACCTCAGTCTCCTACCAGGCACCCAACAATACCTGGCTGGCCTACGCTCCAGGCTCACTCATTGCATCAATGGGACTGAACCTGGACCTCTCCTGTGCGTGTTAGTTCATATACTGCCCCAAGTTTACGTGTACAGCGGGTCAGAAGGGTGACTTCTCATCGCTTCCCCTGAATTACATTCCAGGTTTCGCAGAGCCGCCCCACTCTTCATACCCCTTCTGGCCAGCCTTAGCATAGCTGGATCAGCAGCCATTGGCACGGCTGCCCTCGTTCAGGGAGAAACTGGACTAATGTCCCTGTCTCAGCAAGTAGATGCTGATTTAAGCAATCTCCAGTCAGCCATAAATATGCTACATACCCAGGTAGAGTCTCTAGCTGAAGTAGTACTTCAAAACCCCCAAGGCCTAGATCTGCTATTTCTCTCCCAAGGAGGGTTATGCGCAGCTCTAGGAGAGAGTTGTTGTTTCTATGCCAATCAGTCTGGGGTCATAAAGGATACTCTCCAAAAAGTTCGAGAAAATCTAGATAGACGCTAACAGGAATTGGAAAATAACACCCCTGGTACCAAAACATGTTTAACTGGAATCTATGGCTAACTACTCTAATCACTGGATTGGCGGGACCCCTTCTCCTCCTCTTATTAGGTTTAGTCTTCGGGCCTTGTATATTAAATTGGTTTCTTAACTTTATAAAGCAGTGCATAGCTTCTGTCAAACTTACGTATCTTAAAACCCAATATAACTCCCTTGCTGTGACTGAAGAATCAATGACTTGATTACCCAAAACATGAGTGGGGAATGTGATACCCTACCCTGTTTTAACCTGCCCCAAGTTTACGTGTACAGCAGGTCAGAAGGGTGACTTCTGACCCTTCTGCTCAGAGTGACTCTCTCTTAGCTGAGAGAGCTGGACAGACTCCATTTTAGCTTCTTCACTTGCAGTCCCCTTATCCCCCTCCCTTAAGGGAATAACTAGTGCAAGCTGACTCCAAGCACATCCAGGAATGCACTTACTGATAAGATATTGAGGCAAGCTGTACCAGCAGCGCCTGGGGACGTGCTCGGTGGATGGTACCCAAGCCCCTGCATTTATCTCTTTGTGATAGTTTAAGCCCCTGCACCTGGAACTGTGTATTTTTCTGTAACTATCTCTGTAACCATTAATTTTTTTTAACTTTTTGCCTGTTCTGCTTCTGTAAAAATTGCTTCAAGTAGGCTGCCCCTCCCCTATTTAGACCACGGTATAAAAAGAAATCTATCCCTTTCTTCGGGGCCAAGAGAATTTTGAGCTCTAGCCATCGCTCGGTCGCTGGCAATAAAAGGACTCCTGAATTAGCCACAGAGTGTGGCGTTTCTCTATAACTCCCTCGGTTACAACATATCATCTATATATCTATCAATCATCTATCTATCTATCATCTATCAATTACCTATCTGTATCAACTATCATCAATATATCTATCAATCATCTATTATCTATCAATTATCTATATCAACTGTCATCTATATATCTATCCATCAATCTAATTACCTATCATCTATCAATTATCTATATCAACTGTCATCTATATATCCATCTATCAACCATCTATCATCGATTATCTATATCAACTATCATCTGTGTATCTACCCATATATCAATAATCTACCTAATTATCATCTATCAATTATCTATCTATGTCAACTGTCATCTATCATCTCTCATCATATCTATATATCATCTATCTATCTACCTATCTATTTATCATCTATCTAATCTGTCATCTATTTTTTAAAGGGCCATAAACTTGTTAACATATATATACACACAGGTTTTCCTTGGAGAAGTGAGGATAGAAACTAACCTGTAGGAAGAGTGCCCTCTGCTGCCACTTGTTCAAAATAGCTCTTCTGTCTGGCCATACCAAGGAAAACATCCTAAAAGGTTCTTTGCCTTCTGGCTGCTGTCTATAACAAAAAATAAGTAGCATCTTTGCCTGTTAAAATACCTTTAAAATTTCTTTTCTGTTTTGTAGACAGCCATGTTGCTACGTTTTTCCATTTGGTTTTATTCTTTCCATGGTAACTGTAAAGCAAACATAACTAAGAAACAGACATTGGATACTTATGCAGTACACAGAAAGCATTTCTTCCAAACTCTTAACTAAATAAAGTAAATCCTTTTCTAGGTGCACAAATCCATAGGTGAGAGGTCAAGATTACCCAACCAGGAATAGCTCATCATTGTGGGCAGGAGGAAATGGCTTTATTTACTCCAGAGCACCCAGGAAAAGGTGCTGAACTTTACAACCAGCTCTGCTTGCTATTCCAGGGGAAAGCAGGGAGGGGCGGAAGGACAGACCCATAAATGTTCTATGACAATTACTTGGCAGCACCGTTTCAAAGAAATAAGGGAAGCCTTTACTTGGCATTCTGTACTAAGCAGTGCATGGAAATGGGTTGGTTCCAGCTCTGGACTGCCCACCCACACCTGGCCCCTCTGGGCATATTAAACACAGACAGGAGTGACACCACTACCCCAGGTGTTAGCCTGGGAACTTCCCTCCCTTCCATGCATCATCCTTGCTTTCATCTCTGTAGTTGACAGATTCTCTGGGTCTGTTGTGTGGACTTTGGGATCAGCTTCTGAGCCCTTGCCCTTCTCTGAAACATCACTTTTGGCTCACTCTTTAACTCAGGACTCTGCAGGGCTCCTGATTCTGAAATACTTGCAACTTCAGGGAGAAGACACTCCCTAGGCCAGCTTCATCCCAGCCTCTAGCTGAGGAAAGAGGATTGGACATGCTACATTTTTGGGCAAGGTATTTATCTTCTCCAAACCTGTTTCCTCATCTGTAAAATGGGAATAATAGAAGAACTCACATCATCAAGCTTTTGTGAGAATTATAACTGATAAAGGATAAATGTCGATTATTATAATATAGTAATAAAATAAGTATTATGGAATATTATTGAAGTTCTTTCTTTCTTTCTTTGTTTCTTTCTTTCTTTATTTTTGAGACAGAGTTTCGCTCTTGTTGCTCAGGCTATAGTGCAATGGCATGATCTCAGCTCCCTGCAACCTTTGCCTCCTCAGTTCAAGTCATTCTCCTGCCTCAGCCTCCCAAGTAGCTGGGATTACAGGCACCCGCCACCACACACAGCTGATTTTTTGTATTTTTAGTAGAGATGGGGTTTCACCATGTTGGCCAGGCTGGTCTTGAACTCCTGACCTCAGGTGATCTGCCCGCCTCGGCCTCCCAAAGTGCTGGGATTACAGGCGTGAGCCACTGCGCCCAGCCCTGGACAGAGGACAAATATTAATATATGGGTATCTAGTGGCTGTGACCAGGCCAGAGAGAGGAAGGTTAAAAAATCAAGGGTAGGAGTTTTGTCCCTAAGTTTAAAAATACAAAACATTAAGACTGGAGATAAATAGACCAAATACTAACAATGGTTATCTTTGGCTTTTTTGTTTTATTTTCAGCTTTAAGTTTTTCTTTTTATTTTTTGTGGATACATAATGGATGAATATATGTATGGGTTACATGAGATATTTTCATACAGGCACGTGACATGTAATAATCATATCAAGGTAAATAGGACATCCATCACCGAAAGTATTTATCCTTTGTCTTACAAACAATTCAATTATACCATTTTATTTTAAAATGTAAAATTAAATTATTTTTAACTACAGTCACCTTGTTGTGCTATCAAATGTTAGGTCTCATCATTATTTCTAACTTTTTTTTTTTTTTTTTGAGACAGCCTCACCCTGTCACCCAGGTTGGAGTGCAGTGGCGTGATCTCGGCTCACTGCAACCTCCGCCTCCCAGGCTCAAGCATTTCTCCTGCCTTAGTATCCCAAGTAGCTGGGATGACAGGCACATGCCAGCATGCCCGGCTGATTTTTGTATTTTTAGTAGAGACAGGGGTTTCACCACATTGGCCAGGCTGGTCTTGAACTCCTGGCTTGTAGTGATCCACCTGCCTCGGCCTCCCAAAGTGCTGGGATTACAGGTGTGAGCCACCACACCTGGCACTACTTTTTGTACCCATTAACCATGTCCACTTCCCCCCAATACCCAACTACCCTTCCCAGCTTATGGTAACCACCATTCTGCTCTCTGTCTCTGTGAGTTCAATTGTTTTAATTTTTAGCTCCCACAAAAAAATGAGAACATGCAAAGTTTTTCTTTCTGTGCTTGGCTTATTTCACTTACCATAATAAACTCCAATTCCACAACGATGCTTATCTTTGAGTGAGGAATTTATAGGTGATGACTTTTTTTTCTTCTCCTATTTTTCAAATTTTCTGTAATGAGTACTTTTTAAATAGAAAATATGAAATTTTGTTGTTAAAAAGCCATCATTTGTTCTTTCTTTTCACTGACTTATACAATTAATACATGATTTTATTCTCAATCTAAAGCTTACAAGCCAGAGTTAAGGCTAAAACCCCTCCTGGACACACACACAAACACGACTGCTGTCACACCAAACGCAGTCACTTCCCAGAGGTAGTCATGATATTAATTTTGTGCCGACCCTTCTAGATATTTTTCTATCCACTTATGTGTTACTGGCTCATTGATCAAGGACAATTTGTGACATGATTAAACATGCTTTATTTTTCTTCCCATCATCTCTTCAGAACTTGTCTAGTGGGGGGTAATCATCTCTTGCCACTAGATGAAGAATAGGGCCATTCTAGAGGCTCTCTGTTCAGTCATAGGTGATGGACACTTCCACATTTTCTTCCTTGTAAGACAAAGGGTCCATTTGGAAATTTTGAATATCCAATGTAAGGTACACAAGAAACCGTCCTATGCCAGAGGGGAAAAAACTGAGCCTAAATATGATCAAAACTGTAGATCAGTGGTTTTCAATGTTGGTTGCATACTGGGATCATCTGAGGTAGTTTAAAAAATTCCTGTGTCTCAGTTCCCCCCAGAGTCTCTGGTATAATTGCTCTTGGATTTGCCTGGGCTTCAGGGATATTTATTTATTTATTTATTTATTTATTTTATTTTATTTTATTTTTTTGAGACCCAGTCTCACTCTGTTGCCCACGCTGGAGTACAGAGGCGTGATCCCAGCTCACTGCAACCTCTGTCTCCCGGGTTCAAGTGATTCTCCTGCCTCAGCCTCTTGAGTAGCTGGGACTACAGGCACCCACCAACACACCTGGCTAATTTTTGTGTTTTTAGTAGAGTTGGGGTTCCACCATGTTGGCCAGGCTGGTCTCGAACTCCTGACATCAGGTGATCCGCCCGCCTCGGCCTCCTGAAGTGCTGGGATTACAGGTGTGAGCCACCGTGCCCGGCCGGCTTCAGGGTTTTTAAGAGCTCCCCAGATAATTATAGTGGGCTACCTTTGAGAATCACTGCTCTGGATTTAACACCCAATTTGTAGAAAATACAGGGGAAAGGATAGAAGAACAGCATGGAGTGCAATAAGCAATAGCCACACTGGGACACGCTATAGGACAAACACTCAGTTTCATTTTTTTTTTTTTTTTGAGACGGAGTCTCGCTCTGTAGCTATGGCTGGAGTGCAGTGGCGCGATCTGGGCTCACTGCAAGCTCCGCCTCCCGGATTCACTCCATTCTCCTGCCTCAGCCTCCCGAGCAGCTGGGACTACAGGCGCCCGCCACCACGCCCGGCTAATTTTTTGCATTTTTAGTAGAGATGGGGTTTCACCGTGTTAGCCAGGATGGTCTCGATCTCCTGACCTCGTGATCCGCCTGCCTCGGCCTTCCAAAGTGCTGGGATTACAGGCGTGAGCCACCGCACCCGGCAACACTCAATTTCTTTAGAAAAAGTTGTAAGAAAAAAAGATGAGGAGGAGAGAGGAACCTACAGGTTAAAAGTGACTTACAAGAAATTACTAATTGCAATGTGTGAAGAGATCTTTTTGGATCTTCAGGTGAACAAAGAAAACATATGAAAAGTTTTACACATCAAACAGGAATATTTGAACATTCAGTAGATATTTGATATTAAGGGATTGTTTTTAATTTTGAGGCTACGATAATGTTGTGGGTTTTTTTTTAATTTTTTTTTTTAACTTTTAGGCTCAGGGGTACATGTGCAGGTTTGTTATACAGGTAAACTCCTGTTATGGGGGTTTGTTGTACAGACTGTTTTATCACCCAGGTACTAAGCCTAGTACCCAGTGGTTATTTTTTTCTGCTCCTCTCCCTCCTCCCTACCTGAGGCCTCGGGTAGGCCTCGGTGTCTATTGTTGTTTTATTTTTAAAACAGTTTTTCTCTTTCAGAGGCATGTTGAAATAACTGAATGAAATATGTCCAGATTATATATCTGAGATTTACATGAAAAGAAGCCTATGAGAGGGAGGAGTGGGTGAGGGTGCAGATTAAAAAAAATGATTGGCCATGAGTTGATAATTGTTGAAGCTGGGCAATGGGTACATAGGGAACTCGGTATTCTATTTCCTCTATTTTTGTATGCTTAAACGTTTCCAAAATAAGAAGTTTTTTTAGAATGCTCAGTCCAAGATATTAATTAACAATTTAGTGCTTATTTAAAGATAGAACATCTTTTTCCCACTACAGAGTACAGTCCTTGGCTGTCTGCTTTTGGGGAGAAAGGTGTGACCATCTGTTCTGCTCCTTGCCCATCCCCACCGCCTCTCCCTTGCTGAGCGTTGCTTCCCAAGACCAAGGCCAGAGGGCGGAGGAGACATGAGGGCATTAGACCATTAGACAGCTCTCATCTACTGGATGGCCTTGGGCTCCCACCCTGGCTGATTTTACGGCTGGCTTTTCCTGGGTTTGGTCACTTTGCTTGTGTTATGGATCAATTCTGTTCTCCCAAAAGACTTTTTTTTTTTTTTTTTTTTTTTGACAGAGTCTCACTCTGTTGCCCAGGCTGGAGTGCAGTAGCATGATCTCAGCTCACTGCGACCTCTGCCTCCCAGGTTCAAGCGATTCTTCTGCCTCAGCCTCCTGAGTAGCTGGAATTACAGGCACCCACCACCATGCCTGGATAATTTTTTGTATTTTTAGTAGAGACGGGGTTCACCATGTTGGCCGGGCTGGTCTCGAACTCCTGATGTCAGGTGATCCACCTGCCTTGGCCTCTCAAAATGCTGGGATTATAGGTGTGAGCCACTGCACGCAGCCCCAAAAGACATGTTGAGCTCCTAGCCCCAGTACCTGTGAATGTGCCTTTATTTAAAGAAGAGGTCTTTGCAGATGTAATCAAATTAAGATGAGTTCAGACTGGGTGTGGTGGCTCACACCTGTAATCCCATCACTTTGGGAGGCTGAGGCAGGCAGATCATTTGAGGTCAGGAGTTTGAAACCAGTCAGACCAACATGGTGAAACCCCATCTCTACTAAAAATTCAAAAATTACCCCAGTGTGATGGTGTGAGCCTGTAATCCCGGCTACTTGGGAGGCTGAGGCAGGAGAATCGCTTGAACCTGAGAGGCGGAGGTTGCGGTGAGCCGAGATGGTGCCACTGCACTCAAATGAGGTCATACTGGATGACAATGGGCCCTAAATCCGATGACTGGTATCCTTACAAGCAGAGAAATTTGAAAACACAGAGGAGACACAGGTGAAATAAAGCCATGTGAAGATAGAGGCAGGGCTTGCATAAGCCAAGGAATGCCAAGGTTGGCAACCAAAGGAGTTAGAAGCAAGGAAAGATTATTCCCTAGAGACTTTAAATTCCCTAGAGAGCATGGCTCTGCTGACACGTTGATTTTGAACTTTGAGTCTGTAGAACTGTGAGACAAGTTTCTGTTGTTTTAAACCACCCAGTTTGTGGTACTTTCTTACAGTTGCCATAAGAAACAAATAGACTTGATCCAGACCTTCCCAGCTCTGGGGATGTCTCTTCTGCTGCACACTGTGTTATTTGGTCCCCAGGGATGCCAGCTCCAACTGTGACTCCCAGGAGCCCAAGCAACACACACTCCTGCAATTGGGGTCCCTCACCTTTGCCTCTGGGTCCACTTGGGCAGGACTTGAGCGCCTCTCTCTCCCACATGCCTATCCCAGCCCAAGGGAAACCCTCACCCATCCCTGACTTCGCCCATGCAGAAAGAGGTGGCTTTGCTCAGTGCAGTAGCACTTTCTGGCTCCCACAGAAAGCTCTTAGTTGGCCCCTTTCCTCTGTGTAGATTTCCTGGGCATGAGCCAGGAAAACCCCCCTTTTATATACCTGGTTTTCTCTCTCTTTACACTTGAGTGTGAATAACAGAAATTTCCCTTCCTCTGGAAGTCTCCCCTCTCATCTCTCTGACCTTTTTTCTTTTTTTTTTTTTTTTTGTTTGTTTTTGTTTTGAGATGGACTTTTGATCTTGTTGCCCAGGCTGGAGTGCAATGATGTGATCTCGGCTCACTGCAACCTCCGCCTCCCGGGTTCAAGCAATTCTCCTGTCTCAGCCTCCTGAGGAGCTGGGATTACAGGCGCCTGCCACCATGCCCAGCTAATTTTTTAAATTTTAGTAGAGACGGGGTTTCACTATGTTGCCCAGGCTGGCCTTGAACTCCTGACCTCAGGTGATCTGCCTGTCTCTGCCTCCCAAAGTGCTGGGATTAGAAGCGTGAGCCACTGCACCAGGCCCACTCTGATCTTTTCATATCCCAGGTCTATCTGAGGTGTGCGAGAGCCTAGGAATCGGTGCTGAGCATTTCCTTTGTAAATTATTCACACGGGGTTGCCTCATAATCACTCTAGTAACTAAATTACGTGTCCCTAGAACTCGGTTAATTGTTTTGTGGGTTGTTCTCCTTTTTTGGGTTGTAAATAACATCATATCATATATACTAAAACTAACTTTTAAATCCTACAGTATGTCCTAAAGATCCTTCAATGCTTCAATGATAGTACATATCATCTTCTCTTATTCTTTTTTTTTTTTTTTTTTTTTTTTTTTGAGGTGAGGTCTCACTCTGTTGCCCAGGCTGGAGTGCACTGGTGGGATCACAGCCCGCTGTAGCCTCAAAACCCTGGGCTCGAGCGATTCTCTCACCTCAGCCTACCAAGTAGCTGGGACTACAGACGCACACCACTACACCCAACTAGTTTTTATTTTATTTTATTGTTTGTAGAGACAGGGTCTCACTGTCCTGGCCTCAAGCAATCCTCCCACCTTGACCTCCCAAAGTGCTGCGATTGCAGGCGCAAGCCACTATGCCTGGCCCTGTTTTCACATTTTAGAATTCTGCCAAATGCTCTCTAACATGGGTACCTCACCTTATATTCTCTCCCATTGGTAACCTGTTAGGGTGTTCTTTTCCTCTAGTCTCACAACTCAAGGTGTTCTTCTACTTCTCAATGTAATGTTCCAAATTGTAGTGAACTCATATCAACTAACTCGCTAGAGTGCCTACTGATGAATTTCTTCACCTTGATATTATCAGCTGATACTCAGTAGTCATTGCCTCTTCATTTTAGTGCACCTTCCAGTGTGGCAGAAATTGGAAAGCTTTACAACACATAAACAAACTATATTTTGATACTTTCCTGCAGGTAAGGTTCTGGATGCAAATTAGGTCCTGCCAATGAGATGCTTCATTGGAAACTGGAAGGTGGAAATGAGGTTGCAGCATTTTTCTCTTGCTCTCTTGACTGTTTTCTGATGTCAGATATAGCCAGAGGATGGAGTTCCTCACACATCCCCAAAGTGGTCTGGTGTCCAGTCTCTCCAGATTTGTGGGTGGTAAGGGGCATTTGCTGTGGTGCCAGTGATTCCCAGATACCAGCTACTTGATCTTGGATCTTATTTGCACTAGCATTACCTTGGCCGATGATCTCGGACTCAGTCATTCCAGGGGCAGTCTCTTGATATTCAAGCTCCCTGGTTGGGACAGTTGTAATAGCTTCTCTGGTGAAACAGTTCTGCAGTGTTCTGGGCATAATTCCTGGAAACCTAGCCTACAGCCTAGTTCTGCCAAGTTTATAAACATCCAATTCCCTCTATTAAATCCCATTCTGCGTAAAATCCCTAGGGTTGTATATGCTTCCTGCAATTGAACCCTAACTGATACAGGCTTGCTATATGGCTTCTAATTTTACTTCTCAATTATAGGCAATGGCCCTGCTTAGCCATAATTGATGGCCTCGGCTCCCTTGTTGGTAGACCAGGAAGAGAAAGTCTTGGTATTCAGCAGAATGGATTTCCACAAAAAACTATTTAGCTGAGCCTCAGGTACTGGAACTAACAGATGAAAGAGACAATATTGTGTTGCGAGTAAACAGAACTCCAGGCTTAAATTCTGTATCCCATGTTCTGTTTGTGTCTGTGTCCCTTACCAGCAAAATGACCTTCATTAAATCCCTTACTATGTCTGGGACTGAGTCTCCTTGACTTTAAAATAAGGGGTTCCAGGCTGGGCACAGTAGATCACACCTGCAATCTCAGTGTTTTGAAAGGCTGAAACAGGTGGATCGCTTGAGGTCAGGAGTTCAAAGCTACAGTGAGCTATGATCTCGCCACTGCACTCCAGCCTGGGAAACAGAGCAAGACTGTGTCTCTAAAAAATAAACTAAAATAAAATAAGGGATTTCAGATGACTTTTAAGGTCGATTTTAGCTCAAAGATTCTATGGTCCTATGAAATCATTATTACAAACCTAAGCGTAAAATGGTTAAATGTTAAATAATGTCATGGTTCACTAAACCCTAAAACCCTGGCAAATGACAGGTCTGCTCCTCTTCCTCCTTGCTTTGCCAGTCCGTCTTGAGGCGTTAAGGTTTCTCCTGTTCTGTCTGCTTGCTTTTGTTCCATCTTCCATTAATAGTAAATTGACATAAAATTTTAGTTCCGGAGAAGTAGAGGTGTTGCTATGGAAACAGCCTTGATTCATTGATGTAAACATTAAGCTGTGGATGCTTATTCCTGAGGTGCTGGCAAAAAGAAAAAAATACAAAATAAATGTTATAGTAAGAATGACATTTTGTTTTCAGAGAAGGTGGACCACACTCTAAAGGCTTGCTCTGAAGGTATATGTAGCACATTCTTACCAGGATTCAGATCTACCCCAGGTGTAATGATGCTCCCTGACTCACAGTGTCTGATGTGACGCAGGAAGACTGAAATGTGGTATTAGTCCGGTCCCCCTGCACTTGTGTTACAAGGAAATCCCAGAACTCATCAAGATGAACATAAAATAAAAATACCTCCGCTTTAGGCTGATTGCTTGTGGCTCAAAATTGTCCCCTTTTGGGGCTTAATGAAATTTCATTTTTTCCCTCCAAACTGAATATCTCATTTACTTTCAGAAAGAAAATTTCCTAATTTTGGCCCTTTCTTTTTTCTTTGGGGGGGAGTGTTTAAAACTGTTTGTTTTTTAAACAAACATTGTGCATTCCTATAATTAAAATCATTTTAAACACAAAAAAATAATGGCACTCTGACTAAATGGCATTTAGTAGCCAGCAGCACACCTTGGGCCAGGTTGGTTTTACTCTAGATTTCATTGTCATCCCACCCCACTTCTTCCTTCACCAACATGCAAGCTCTTTTCCTGCCATGACAGCCAGATAGGCAGAGGGGAGAGGCAGGTGCGGCCCTCATCATCAGTGGTTCTCAATTCCTTGATGTGAACAGGACAGCACAGGCATTAAACTTGATCTAGCCTCTTTGCATTGTACAAAGTTAAACAGCTAAGCAAAGTAAAATACGAAGGCAATACCTGTGGAATGCATACCGCACGTTGGCGTGCTTGCCTCATTGCAATTTGCCTGCTTGTTTCTATTCTGTCATTTCTTTGGAAGGCAGCAGATTTTTCTCTTGCGTTTCTGTATTCTTCAATTTCAACTTACTGAATTTCTTGATCTCAGCCACGTCAGGTTTGTCAGGCATAGAGGAAGTGGAGTGAGGCACGAGAGTAAATGGAATCTTGGCCTTTTCTATTTCCCTCTCTCCCTTCCCCTTCCCCTTCTCCTTCCCCTTTCCCTCCCCTTCCCTCCCTCCCTCCCTTCCTTCCTTCCTTCTTTCCTTCTTCCTCTCTCCTTCCCTGCCTCCCACCCTTCTTCCTTCCGTCCTTTTCCTTCCTTCCTCTCTCTCTTCTTTCTTTCTTTTGTTCCCTAGCTTTATTGAAGTATAATGTATATACAATAAAATCCACTCACTTTAAGAGTACTGTTTGGTGAATTTTGATGATTGTATGCAGTATTTAACCTCCACCAACATCGAGAAACAGAACGGTTTCATCATCCTAAAAAGAACCCTCTTGTCCCTTTGCAATTGATACCCTTCACCCTCATCCCTAGTCCCAGATAACCACATATCTGATTTCTGTCACTATGGTTTTACCTTTAGTAGAATTTCATGTAAATGGAATCACACAGTATGTAATCTTCGTGTTTCACTTCTTTCACTTAAAATTAATGTCTTTGATATTCATCCATATTGTATAAATGATTTCATTCTTTTTTCTTGCTATATGATATTCTGTAATATGGATACACCACAATTTGTTTATTCACTCACCAGTTGATAGAAATTTGGCTTGTTAGCAGTTTTTGGCTATTGTAAATAATGCTGCTACATACAAGTCTTTGTATGGGCATGTGTGTTGTTTCTCTTGAGTAACTACCTTGAAGTTGGATTGTTGGGTTGTATGGTAAGTGCATAAAGTTTCATAGTTGTCTAAGAATCTGCCATGCTGTTTCCAAAGTGGCTGTACCAATTTGCATTCCCACCTGCAATGTATGAGGGTTCCAGTTGCTTCACAGCCTTGCCAACACTGGGTATGTTCTCCCAATTTCTGTACCAATTTCTTGGTAGACTAGCACCAATCTGTAGACCATACTTCATGCAGGACTACTCCAACCCATTCATAGGAATATGTCCACGGTCCTAAATATCATGCAATAAAGAACTAGGCATTCTGGTTATTGCTGACCAGAACAACATGTTCTAATGCAATACTCCCCCCAGCTCAAGAAAATAAATATAATACAAGTTTAGCTTTGTAGTTTTTTTATGGATTCTACTTCAATAAACACTGGGGTATACATCTGTTTGAAAAGCCCTTTGAGTTTTCTTTCTTAAATAATAGAAAAGAAATGTAATATCTATTTTTTAAAAATGAATACAAATCTAGCTCTGACATACCTTGTGCCATTGATAGCATGTCCACTGGCATCGTTTCTGGCCTCTTTAGCAGTGCCTGGATTGAGCTTGGTTGAGCCAGCCTATAATGGGTAGACACACAGCCAGGCTCAGGAGCAGAGGCAGTGACACATGTATTGGATGGGGTGGATGGAGTCAAGGAGATGCATCTTAAGCTAGAGTAGGAAAAAAAGACCAAGTTGAACACTAATTAGGAGCCATGGAGAATGGAACATATTGCCGGAGGGAATAGCTGCAGCAACTTTTCTAACTCAGGTAGGTTTCTCAAAATTTGGTGATAGGAAGGAAGAAAAACCGTTGATCTGAGATGTCAGGATAGCCTGTTAGCTTTTCAATTTTCTGCCCCTTTAGAGACACACTTGAGTCACTGCACAGCCAGATGAATAAAGTGCCACACAATTATGTGTGTAGATTAAAATCTGGATGCAACAGCCCCGAGGGCAGGCTGACTCAGCTGCTTATTTGTGACTAGAGAGCACATTAGAATAGAATATTCAGAAATGCACAAAACACACTTATCTCTAATCACTTATAGATGGTAGGTTGGATCTGAGTGGGGTTATTTTGCTGAATGGTACAGAAGAAGTTCTATTGAAAGATTAATTCTGCTGGGCGTGTTGGCTCACACCTGTAATGCTAGACTTGGGGAGGCCGAGGCAGGTGGATCACCTGAGGTCAGGAGTTTGAGACCAGCCTGGCCAACATGGTGAAACCCCATCTCTACTAAAAATACAAAAATTAGCCAGCAGGTGCCTGTAATCCCAGCTACTCGGGAGGCAGAGGCAGGAGAATCAGTTGATCCCAGGAGGCAGAGGTTGCAGTGAGCCGAGATCGCACCATTGCACTCCAGTCTGTGTGACATAGCGAGACTCTGTCTCCAAAAAAAAAAAAAAAAAAAAAAAAAAAGATTAATTCACTAAGGAGAAATTGCACTATACTCTGAATAAAAGTAGCCATAAGGTGTGGGAGTTCCTGTTGAAATAACACTGCCACCTTGCTAGTGGGTTTTTTTCAGCAACATATTCTGGAATGGGATACAGTTATTGCAGACACATGAAGACCTGCATTAGATCAGGACACACATTTTTTCACGAAAAAATAAGTTTTGGGAAAGTTTATGTTGAAGAGTTATTTTGGGTAAGACAGGGCTACAAAAAGTAAAGTATTATCATTTAGAATTTTGAAACTCTTCTCTTTTCCCCTTCGGTATAATTAGCTTTAAGTGCATTTACAGTGGCTACAATAATTAAAATGTACTTATCTTTTTTGGGAGGCCGAGGCCGGTGGATCAGTTGAGGTCAGGAGTTTGAGACCAGCCTGACCAACATGGTGAAACCCCGTCTCTACTAAAAATACAAAAATTAGCCAGGTATGTTGGCAGATACCTGTAGTCCCAGCTACTCGGAAAGGGCTGAGGCAGGAGAATCGCTTGAACCCGGGAAGCAGAGGTTGGAGTCAGCCGAGGTCGTGCCATTGCACTACAGCCTGGGCAACAGAGGGAGACACTGTCTCAAAAAAAAAAAAAAAAGGACTTATCTTTAAGGCATAAAATACCAGTTAAAAATATCCAAGTTTATGAATAGGGAAGCAAAGCATTGTCAGATGCTTTATATAGTTTATATACATTAAAATTTATTGTATACTCATTGCATCAGCAAGTATGAGGTCTTCTCTAAAGGACTGATTTAAATGTAGTAAATCATTTAAGTATGAAAGTAATTAGTGGACATCTGGGTTACAGGGGCTGGGCTGCTAGGCAGAGAGATGCCTGACTCACCTCCCTGCTCCTCAACATGCATGCTTTCCAAAATGATTCATGAAAGCCTTTCATAGAATTGGCTGCCAATTGCAACTGCCCAGGCAGGAAACACATTAGTCAACTATCTGTCACATACCAGGAGAAGTGTTATTAGCTTGTGTCTAAGGGGCTCCTGTCCCAGGTTGAAGAAGAGGTTTCCATGTATCCCGAGACCCCAGAGATTTGGAGCCTTCGTTGTTGAGCAACTGTCGGTTATCTCTCCACTGCACAGGGACAGCTCTAGGAGGTAGCCCTGGTTGTTTCACCCCAAATTAATACCCGCCTCTCTGCTTCTGCTACAGGGCAGCAATGGACTCCAATGCACTGCAATGCACTTGGAGGAGGACGGGATTGATCAGGGGCTCACTGCAGCCAGGAACAGGAAGGTAATACAGGCGCAAAACCAGGAAAGGTGTGGGGACTAGTTGTCGCCAGAGATTTTAGTTTTTCTAGATGCTTTTTCTAACAGGCAATGAACTATAAACTGCTTCAAATTATTCTTGAAAAACCCTCTAACTGGCCCAACAATTAGGTACCAGGCCTTAGTAGATATAATAATTTAGTATCTTAATAGGTGGTTAACCATTTGGGAGAAAATAATTTAGATCTTCATCCCATATCATACATCAACATAAATTCCAAACGAACTAAAGAATTAGATGTAAATGATTAAGCTATAAAATAAGGAAGAATAAGTAGCTGACTGGGTTTGGGATGGGGAAAGGACTTTCCAGGCATACAAATCAATACAATATTACAAAAGAAAAATTTGTAATAGATTTGGCTGCATAAAACATTTATTACATCCGTATATATATATTTTAAAACCACAACCAACAGAATAAAAATAAAGAATATAAAAATGAGTAAATATTTATAAATATTTGTAGAAGTGAGTTCATGGCCTTATTATAGAAAGATTCCCTTCCCTCAATTTAAATTTAAATTAACAAAGCCTAGGAAAACATAATTCATAAATTTAATATTTTATGAAAATAGCAAATAACATTAAGATGTCCAGCCTCTCTAGGAACTAAAAAAATCTAAATGAAAACAAGATTGTTTCTTTTTAATTATCAAAGAGCAATGATATTTTTAGAACAATAATACACAAATATAACTAGATAAAGACCCTGTAGTTATTAGGTAGGGAAATTTGGCCATATTTCTTTAAATTTATTTTACTTTAGTAAATTTTTATCTATATCCTAATGAACTAGTCAAACATTCAAGAATTTATATATAAAATATTCATCCATTAATTTATCAAAAGTTTGAAATGACCCAAACGCCCAACATAAGAGAAATCGTATATAAACTACAGCACAGACACATATAAAACACAGTTTTTATTTATTTTTAATTTAATTATTTAATTTTAAATTTCTGTTTTTAAATGTTAATAGTTATTTGAAATGATAATTAAATGATGTGAGCAATGTTCAGTGCACTTTGTGGAGCATCATAAATACTTTATTTCACAATGAAAAGAGTTCCTTATGTTTTTGATAATAAAATTAGAATGTAAAAGTAAAATTTAAAAAGTAATACAGAAAGCTCAAAGGAAAAAGTAAAAATTAACCAAAACATCATCTCTAAGTGATAAAAGATGTTAAATTATTGAATAGCCTTTTGTATAGTTTTCTGTGCATATATGTAGACACACAATCTCATGTACAAATTTACAAAGTATTTTTATGAACTAGAGCATACTTATCCTGAATTTAACTAATTTCCTTTCCTTCAAGATATTTATTTATGTCTTTTAATGTGAAAATTATACATCCTCATCATCATTTGTAATGACTGCACAGTATTCTATTGTATATTTGTTCTAAAATTCAGTTAACTAGCTTTCCATTGATGGATATATTTAGTAAGTAAACAGGACCAGGGCAATGCAGCTGGACAGAGAGCTCAGTTTTAAGAGAGAGTCTCTGTTCCCCTGCTAATCTCTTTTCTAAAGCTGCAAATACAACGACAATCTTGTTTGTAGCTAATAAGCTCTAGGCACACAAGGACCAGGCACGCAAACATGTTCCATACCACCTGTGCAAGACATTGTCTGACCCCATCAACTGTAAGCTCCTGGCAACCCTTTAAGAAACAGGATTCAAGCTGCAAGGGTGAGGGGAGTCTTGATCCTTTGGGAAGCTGAGTTTTTCTGGTTCCAGTCCACCCATTCCAGGCAACCTGAGCACATAGTCATTGACTGAATAATCCTGCCCATCCCTCTCCCCAAGAACATTGTCCTGAAGACTCACTCAGAGGAAGATCACACCTCTAATAAAAACCTGCTTTTGGAAAAATTTAAAATGTTAGCTACTGAAAGGCACTCCTGGGGCTAGAGGGGGAGCTTGTCTTGTTTCTTCCTTTTCAATCTGGTGTTACTTTACAATAAACTCATTGGTCTATTCCATGGGCTTGGCTCAGCCTTCCTTGCAAATTACTTCCTGCAAAATCCTACTTTGCATATTCGAAGCTTATCCTTAACTCTTCCCTGTTGCACTTCTGCTATGACAATCCTAATTCTTCCCAGTCCCTGCCCACAATTCCTACCTAACTAGGGAAAACGTGGCATAATGCAGAAACACACAAAACAAAGCACATGAATATTTTCCAAAATGTTTTTCTTATGGCATCCACACTTAAGTTCACATCCTTCAAAAAATAAATTTGTAACATGTTTTTAAGCGATTGGTATTGTTAACACCAAGTATGAGATCCCATTTTCAGAGGTGTTTGAACCACAGCAACTCCATCTTGAATAAGGGCTGGGTAAAAATGATGCTGAGACCTACTGGGCTGTATTACCAGATGGTTGAGACATTCTAAGTCACAGGATGACACAGGAGTTCGGCACAACATACAGGTCATAAAGAGCTTGCTGATGAAACAGGGTGCAGTAAAGAAGCCAGCTAAAACCCACCCAAACCAAGATGGCGACAAGAGTGATCTCTGGTCGTCCTCACTGCTACACTCCCACCAGTGCCATGACAGTTTACAAATGCCATGGCAACATCAGAAAGTTACCCTATATGGTCTGAAAAGGGGAGGCATGAATAATCCACCCCTGTTTAGCATATCATCAAGAAATAACCATAAAAATGGGCAACCAGCAGCCCTTGGGGCTGCTCTGTCTATGGAGTAGCCATTCTTTTATTGTTTTACTTTCCTAATAAACTGGCTTTCACTTTACTCTGTGGACTTGCCCTGACTTCTTTCTTGCGTGAGATCCGAGAACCCTCTCTTGGGGTCTGGATTGAGACCCCTTTCCAGTAACACAGCTACACCCTGCTTTAAAAATTGTAATGGCGTCTCAAGGCCAACAGTGTAAGGGACTAAGCTCTTATCCTGTGTGGTATAAAAGACTTCATAATCTGACCCAGGTACCTCTCTTTCCTCGTTTTCCACCATCCCTTATTATGTTCGCTGTGGAAAACAGTTACGGTAACTAACTTGTCATCGTTTCCCTCAAATGGCTAATGGTATTTTATCACTCTGTGACTCAGCTCAGATTTCTGCTTTTCCCTAGGGCTTCTTAATGCTACTGGCTCATCAGAATCACCTGGTGACATTTTTTAAATGTTTACTTGTTTATATTTCAAAATTTTTTAAATTTTGAAATTGTTTTAGATTTACAAAAGAGTTGTAAAGATAGCACATAGAGTTCCTGTCTATTCTTCTTTAGCTTCCCGTAATGTTAACATTTTAACCTAACTGTGGTACATTTATCAAAACGAAGAAATCGGCATTGGCATTTTACTAACTATACTATAGACTTCCTTTGGATTCTGCCAGTTTTTCCACCAATGTCCTTTGTTCAAAGACCCAAACTAGGAAATCATATTTGTATTTACTTGACATGTCTCCTTAGACTTCTTCAATCTGTGAAAAATTCTGTTTTTTTCCTTGTTTTTCAAGATCTTGGCACTTTGAAAGAGCATTATTCAGGTATTTTGTAGAATGTCCCTCAGGTATGTCTGATATTTTCTTATGATCAAGCTGAGGTCATGGATTTGGAGGAAGAATACCACAGAGGTATGTGCCCTTCTCCCTGCAGCCTATCGGGGGCACGTGATATCACCAGGAGTTTTCACTGGTCATATTAACCTTGATCACTTGGTCAAGGTGGTTTCTTCCAGGTTTCTCTAGTGCAAAGTTAGGTTTTTCCCTTTCCATACGTATTAGTCAACAAATCACTAAGTTCAGCCCACACTCAACGGCAAGGGAATGAAGTCTCACGTTTTGGAGGAAGAAGTATCTATCTACAGAAATAACTGTGACATGTGTTAAAACTACCACAGTAACTGAAAATATCATGAACGAGATACTTTGAGGCTATGCAACTCTCTTGTTTTTCTTTAAAGTTTTTCCCACAAATTTTAATATTTATTATGTTAATTATTATACTGGTGTTCTAAAGATGATTTTTTTATTTCCCCCATTTCTTCCACATTCATTAATTGGAATTCCTTCTGTATTTTTACTACACAGTTCTATGGGTTTTGACAGACTCATATAGTCATGAACCCATCACCACAGTCAAGATGTAGAATATTTCCATTGTCCCTAAATGTTCCCTCAAGTCCCTTTGTAGCAACCTTATCTATTTGCTGTCTATATAGTCTTACTTTTTCAGAATATCATCTAAATGGAATCATATGTTACATAGCCTTTGAGTCTGGCTTCTTTCATTCAGCATAATGCATGAGAGTCATCCAAGTTGCTGCATATATCAATAGTTCATTCATATTTAGCAAAGTAGTATTCCATGTATAGATACAGTTTTTAAAAAAAAAATCTATTCTCCAATGGATGCACATGTGGGTTGTTTCCAGTTTTTGGCAATAACACATAATGATGCTATAAATATTCACAGGTGTGTTTTCATTTGAACATAAATTTCCTCTTTTTTGGACAAATAGCACTTGCTTAGGATTGCTGGGTATGAGAGTCATAATGGCCCCCCAAGATGTCTACATTTTAATTTTCTAATTGCCAAGACCCGTGAAGATGTTACCTTACATGGCAAAGGGGAATAGAGTTTGAGGATGGAATTAAGGTAGCTAATTAGCTGACCTTAAACTAGGGAGATTACCCTGGATTATTTAGTGGGCCCAGTTTAATCACATGGGTCCTTCCTTAAAAGCACAGAAGTCCGAGGGATACAATGAGATGTTGCTAGGTTATATCATGAGTTAATTTTCTTACATTTCTGGAAGTCAGAATCCTAAAATCAAGGTGTTGGCAAGGCTCCATTCCTTCTTCAGGCTGCAGAGGAGAACCTGTTTTCTTGCTTTTTCCAGCTTCTACAGGTGCCCACATTCCTTGGGCTGTGGCCTCTTCCTCCATCATCAAAATGCATCATCACTCCAACCTCTGTTCCATAGCCATTGCCTTCCCTCTACCTGCCTCCATCATCCCATTGCCTTCTGTCTTCGACTCTTAAGGTTCCCTGTGGTCACATTGAGCCCATCAAGATAATGCAGGATAATCTCATCTCAGGATCCTTAACTTATCTGCATAGTCCCTTTTACCACAGAAGATAATGTGTTCACAGGTTTCAGAGGTTACAACGTGGGCATTTTAGAGGGCCATTGTTCAGTCTAACACAACAGCATTAAAAAAAAAAGTAAAAACCAAAAAAGCACAGACTATTAGGATAATCGTCTCATTCTGGTTTGGCTGAAACTTTTGAGTTTTTAGCATTGGAAGTCTTGCATCCCTCAGTCCTGGGCACAGTAATGGTTGCTCACCCTACCTGGTAGACACAATAAATGTTTAATAAAATGAACAAATAAACAGCAAATAGATCATGAACTTGCTAACCTAGAAAGAATCTTAGCATGTCATTTTGGATAGCACTTTCTGCTTTCACTAGGTAAATGCTAACATTACCAAAGATTCTCCACCAGTCATATCGATTCATTATCTGAGGCCTGAGGAATCCCAGAATAGGGAGAAGGGATTTCAGGTTATTTGGAGTGAAAAGGACATGCATTTCCCTTGTTCCTCTGGTGGCACAAATGTATTAGACCCAGGCAACTTCATCTTTGACATGAAAGGGAGTGTTTTGAGAATATAATTTTTAAAATATGAGACCTAAAACACATGTTTGAGGGTTGAAGAAAGTGAAAAAAGTACATAAGAGGAATGTAGGCTTCTGGCACAGCCTAGGGTTTCCTTTGAGGACGATAACCTTAGAAGTCTGGACCTCAGTTTCCTCATCTGTTATATGGGGTTAGGCCTGCCCATCCTTAACTCACAGAGTTGCCGAGAAGAACAAATGAGATCCCACATTAAAAGCACTCTGACAGGGGAGAGAGCCTGGAGTGAGATAATTTGCCTCTTTTTGCCTCAGTTTTCCAACCCATCAATGACGTTTCACTCATTCAACAGATATTTATTGAGCATCTTCTATGTGCCAGCATTCATTTTGCACTAGAATACAGCAGTGAATACAACACAAAATCCCTGTTCTTCCAACAGTTATATTCTGGGACTGGAGACAAATAAATATATATTGGGATGATAAGTGCTAAGAATAAGAATTTAAAAAGTAAAATAGGAAGAAAGAGAGTCAATGGGAGAGTGTGTGGTTTTTTTTTTTGTTTGTTTGTTTGTTTGTTTGGTTGGTTGGTTTTTTGTTTTTGAGACAGAGTCTTGCCCTGTTGATGAGGCTAGAGTGCAGTGGCACAATCCTGGCTCGCTGTAACCTCTACCTTCTAGGATCAAGCGATTCTCCTGCCTCAGCCTCCCAAGTAGCTGGGATTACAGGCATGTGCCAGCATGCCTAGCCAATTTTTGTATTTTTAATAGAAATGCGATTTCATCATGTTGGCCAGGCTGGTCTCTAACTCCTGACCTCAAGTTATCTGCCTGCCTCAGCCTCCCAAAGTGCTGAGATTACAGGTGTGAGCCATTGTGCCAGGTTGGGAGAGTGTTATTTTAAAGAAGGTAGTCAGGGAAGGTGACATTTGAGTAGAGACTTCGGTGAAATGAAGGCAAGAACCATGAAGATGTCTGGGACAAGAGAGTTTCAGACAGAGGGAAGGGCAAAGTGTGTGCAACGCCCCTGTGGCAGGGAGTAGTTGTATTCAAGAAGCGGTAAGAAGGCCTGGGTCGCTGACGCACCAAGTGAAGAAGGATGCAGGTGACGAAATCAGAGAGGAAGACAGAGGTAGGGCAATGGTGATGGTTGCATGGGCTGTGGAAAGAAGGACTTTGAATTTTAACTCAGCCACATGAAAGTCTACCAGAAGATTCTGAGCAGAGGAGAAATATGATTTAACTTTCCTTTTAAAAGGATCGCTCCAGCTGATATCAGAAGATAGACATCAAGGACAAAGGCAGGAGCAAAGAGATAGTTGGGAGCCTCTTGCAGTAATGTTAGGGTGGAGGTGGTGGTGGTGAAAGTGGTTGCATTCAGGTTGTATTTTGGAGGTACAGAGAACTTTCTGATTGATTGGATGTGGGCAGGGATGCCAGATAAAATAAAACACCTGTTTTCTACTTTTATTTGATAAATCTGACAACCCTAGGTGTGGGGACAGAGAAGAGAGGAATCAAGAATGACTCCCATGTTTTCAGCCTGAATAAACGGAAGAATGGGGTTACCGTTGTTTGAGAGGGAGACAATTTAGTGATGAGGGGGTGTAGTTCAAGGGCTTAATTTTAGACATGTTAAGTTTGAGATCCATTTGGTAATCGTAGATGACATTTGAGGCCACAAGACTGGATGAGATCCCCTAGAAAGTGAGTATAATTACCAAAGAGAAGAGGCCCAGGAGTCTGCCAGTGTTCAGAGGAAACAGCCAAGGAGATGGAACTCACAGGCTTTCATTCATACAGCTGTTGAGCAGTAAATGAGTAAATACATGTAAAGTACTTACAATGAGCACGTAGGAACCATTTAATCAATGGGAACCAGCCCTGCTTCTTTCCTTTTCTCTTTCTTTATTTCATTTTTTAAGGTTTTGAGTGAGAAATAAAGCAGTGCATAATTACAAGATTTGCTAATTTAACAAACACATTGAGCATCTACTGTCTGCTAAGTACTGTGCTGGGTACGGGGGAAATGGCCATGACAAAATGGACAAAATTATCTGCCCCCATGGAACTTACATTCTAGGAGAGAGGAGACAGACAATCAACAAGATAATAAGTCAATTACGTGGTATAGCAAGTGGAGATGAGAACTGCAGCTGCAAACAGAGTGCTGGGGCAGCGGGTAAGGAGGAACCATTTTAAATCTGATGTTCCTGAGAGGAACTGCTGAGATGCAAAGGTGACGGAGAAGATCACGTGGAGGACTAGAATTCCCGGCTGGGGGAACAGCAAGTGCAAAGGCCCTGGGGTGGAGGCCTGCCTGGGCTGTCCAAGGTAGACCAAGTAGGAGAGTGACTTGATTAGGGATAGTGGAGGGGAAGAGCAGCAGGCAATGGGGTCAGAGTGATAGCCATGTGGATCCTGTGTGGCCTTGTAGGCATTGTCATGACTTTGGCTTTTACTCCCGGGGAGATAGGAGCCAGTGAAGGCTGACTGACCTTTACCCAATTCTCATTTTATAAGAATTTTTGTTGGCCAGGCACGGTGGCTCACGCCTGTAATCCCAGCACTTTGAGAGGCTGAGGTGGGCAGATCACTTGAGGTCAGGAGTTCGAGATGAGCCTGGCCAACATGGTGAACCCCATCTCTACAAAAAAAAAAAAAAAAAAATGAGTCAGGCACGGTGCCTGTAATCCCAGCTACTTAGGAGACTGAGGCAGGAGAATCACTTGAACCCGGGAGGCAGAGTTTGCAGTGAGCCAAGATCACGCCACTGCACTCCAGCCAGATCAACAGTGAGACGCTGCAGAAAAAAAAAAAAAAAAGAATTTTTGTCATCTGCCAAACTTATTTGTGAGAAAACACTAAAAGCAGAAAGAATGCTAGATATATTCAAGGTCACTAAAAGCAAACACTGGAGAACAATTTGGAATGACTCAGCATTAGGAATTTAAAAATTCATTCATTTCTTCATTCAACAGGCATTTATTGCCCAGGAAACAAAAACAGGTCTTACAACATTGTCTAAGAAAAGTAACTGGCACCAAGATTAAATGCTTAATATTTATGTGACAATTATAATGCTATGCCCTGGATTAATGTCAACTTACAGAAATCCTGCCCAAATAGGAATTCCAGAGTTCAATTTACAGATGAGGAAACTGAGGCCAGAAATAATAGACAACTTCCTCGAGATCAATGGTGGAGAAAGTGGTGCTAGTGTCTCCATGGCCACAGAGGGATCTATAGACCACCAAATACCTCTCTTTCTTTTTGTACCTCCATTAGCACCTGATACAGTGCTGGGTAAAATAATATGGCGGAACTAAAAAAGTACAGGCAGATTCCCACAATGTTCTGCTACTAAGAGAAAAGCTCATGAGAATAGGCTATACCCTCCCTTCTTCCCTTTGTATCCAAATGCAGAAAGTGGTCTCTGCGGGAATTCAACCCCATTGTCATTGCTCCACTGACCCATTCAGCTGCCTGGGTCTGTGCAACTCAAGGTGTGTCCCACTCAGCTGCCAATATTATGGAAAAGCTGCTCAGCCTGGGACAAGGGATTTAACTCCCTGGCCTCATGTTTTGTATCCTGAAAATGAGAAGCTTAAAATGAATACATGATCTCTGAGGATCTTTTCAGCTTGGAAATGTTAGGATTCTGATGAGATAGTTGCTTGAGATTTAGTGCACAAAAGAGAAAGAGGTGAAAAACAATTGGCTCTTCTCTGTTTTCACATTATTTGCTGTGTGGCTAAAGCTGGTACCTGAAATGTAAATATTCTATGTCTCCTGACCCTTTAAAAAAATCTCTCTCTCTCTCTTCTTTAACCTCTCTCCTTTTTAATGTCTTTTGTTTTCTCTGATTCACAGTCAACTTTGGATTTCTATTAAACTTTTAAAAGGCTTGAGCCAACCTTTCTTGTAAATTGTGGTGGCCAGGGGGCAGCGTGGGAAGAAAGAAGAGAAAAGTTCTTGTTTCCACATGAATCACCATGGAGCAGCATCTGTCCTCAATTTTGGCAAAGCAAATTAAAGGGGAAAAGAGTTCTTATTCACTGGGAGAAAACAGAGACAGCAAAGCCCAGAAGCTTCTCTTTGGTCAGCCTCTCAATTGTATTTCCCCCTCTTTGCTGTCCTCCCAAGGGCTAGACATCCAACACTCCTACCGAGGTTCTCATGACATTGACAGTTTAGCTGGAAACCCAAGACCCACTCCTACTTTCCTGTGGGATTTCTCACTGCCTTCCCATGAACGGTCCATCCTGCAGCCCATGAGGGCGTGTCAGACCCAGAGAGAATAAGAGAAGGCCAAGCAGCAGATGCCAGGCAATATGTCTGCTCCCAGTGGCCCCCAGTGGCTAGGCTTGGCCAGCCAGGCTGTGAAATCAGAGACAGCCCAGCCCTCCAGAGCACAGAGACTCCCGGCCACTCTGACTTCATTATCATGCAACTAGGGCACCGGGGCCTTGCCAGGGGCTGCTGCAAGCAAGTTTGCTCAGGGAGACAGCTGGAAAGATGGATACCATGGGCTTCTTTGTTCTCTTTGTTTCTTTTCATTTTGTCTTCTTTCTCAGCATCTCTTTCTGTCTTTTTTCCCTTCCTCACTTTCTCATATCTTCCTTTTTCTCTGCATTTCCCCTTCTCTTTCTTCCTCCAACCTACGACTCTCTCACTTCTCTCCCTCCACATTTTCCCCATCTCTCCCTTCTCTCTCTACTCCCTCTTCCCTTTCTCTTTCTTTCTCTCTCTTACCTTTTCCTTACATGGAGGGTTTACCAAAGAGTTGCTCAAGGATTTATTAATCAGCTGCTGATGCACCAGGTGACCAGGTGGATGAACCCATCTCAATAAATTTTCAACATGGACACTTAGCAATCATTGCCTGGAAGATTGAAGGAGGTGCAAAACATTTTCTTGGTGTTTGTTCCTGCAAAAAACATTAAAAATAATAACTCAGCTGAACTCATGAGTCAGCTGAATTACTGTCTTTGGGTTTTCTCTCTGTCATTGTCTGTTTGTCTCTCTCTATTAATCTTTTCCCTCAACTTCTCTGTCTCTCATACCCTAGTGAGAAATTAGAGAGTATCATTTCAAGTGTCAGTTAATCTGAAGTAAAGCATTATGGGATTATTAATAAACCAGGACTGAATTTCACTGAGATTTAGAAAGAGGAAGTTACCCAGTAACCTCCATTTCATTACATATCAAAGTGTTTTCTACTTTGGTAGAAGAGAAGTGACCTCTCTCTTCACTCAGGTAGGGAGTCCCAGAAAACCAGAGCCCCAGTGAAGTCCATCTAGAAGGAATTTTTCACACGACCAACAGATAAATTTTCTTTCCAAGTAAAGCCAAGTGCTGGGTCCAGGGTGCTAGGCTATCAACACAAGCACAATGAGGAAGACTTCTCTTCCCCTCATAGCAGGAAAGAGGACAGCCATAAATATGTCCTGTGGGGTCTAGCAGGGCCCCTGTGAGGCTAGATGTGAGAAAGAACCCTTTCTGTGCCTCCCAGGACCTGGTTGGCAGCTGCGCAGAAGGCTACTTCTCCTCAGGGCCACAGAGAGACGGGCCCTGAGGCAAAAGCCTTTGAGAGACCTTCATGGCAACCTGGAAGTTCACAGAATCCATTCTTAACCTCTTTCTTACACTCAGGCCAGGCCTCTGGCCCAGTGATTCTCACATTTAGTTCAAAGACCACTAGACTCCACCTGTACATCTGGGTGAGGGTCTTCTGAGGGAACTTCTGGTTTTGTTTATGTGGATTTACACAAGAGTCTTCTGTTGTCTAAGTTTAATAAACTTCAATGCTATTTCATCTAAAGCAGCCTATCTTTTTTTGGTTATTTTTTGGTAAATGTTGACATTTAATTGACTTCAATAATCTCAAAAACCACAATGGTGGAGGTGGTATTTTCTTTTCACTATTGATGGAAAAAAGAGCTGAACACAGCTGGGTGCGGTGGCTCATACCTGTAATCCCAGCCCTTTGGGAGGCCAAGGCAGGTGGATCACCTGAGGTCAGGAGTTCAAGACCAGCCTGACCAAGATGGCAGAACCCCGTCTCTACTAAAAATACAAAAAATTAGCTGGGCGTGGTGGCGGGCACCTGTAATCCCAGCTACTCAGGAGGCTGAGGCAGGAGAATTGCTTGAATCTGGGAGGCAGAGGTTGCAGTGAGCCAACATCATGCCACCGCACTCCAGCCTGGGCAATAGAGTGAGACTCGGTCTCTCCAAAAAAAAAAAAAAAAAAAAAGAGCTGAACACAATTCTGGGACCGGAAATGTCAACACTGTTTCCACTTAAAAAATGAAGTATTAGGGAGATACTGTATTTATTATAAACAGATGTGGATCTTATACATTCTGTCAATTTTAACTGTGGAAATAGAAGTCCATCTATCTAAAACATGCACTACTGTCCAACTTTAAATTTATGAAACCTTTCTCTTACATCATTTCTGAACATCTTGGCATCTACTCAAAATCATGAGAAAGTATTACTCCTACTAAATTCTGGTGTCCAAATTGTACAAACTGCATCTCTGTAGCTTTCTAGTTTCCTTCGTGTGTGTTGTGGAAAGAGTACTATTAATAGCTTTGGAGCAAGGGTTAGAATCCCAGTCCCACTCATTATTTCATCCCTCGGTGCCTCACTCCAGGGAGATTACAATATGTGAGGATTCAACAAGATCATGACAAAGCACTTTGCAGGGCACAGGGACTGCCATGCCATGGAAGAACAATGTATTTACAAAACCAAACATTACCTTCCTCTGTGCGTTCGATGACCTGGGCTGCAGACCTTACTCTAGCAAACCGCTAGGTGGCACTAATTTGGGGACTCCTTCCTTTGCCGCCTAAAAGCATCCTGGAATTTACCACCATTCCGTCTCCTCAACGCTTGCCTAAGTGTTGGTGACTCAATCTGTGGATTCCACTCCAATTGGCTTAAGCCCAGTCATTTTGGGATGAATAATTGGCACTGCCATTACTCTAGGAACAAGGCACACATTCCATCTAGACCTGCAGGATAAGTAATACGGAATGTAGTCCGTGGAAAGAGACAGGTACAAAGAAGAGGAAAGAGACAAGGAGAGTGAAAGACAAGCAAAAAAGGAAGGATCCCTCCGAAGAGAGAGACTGAGTGATGGTCAGAGAAGGACAGAATAAAAGCATGATGGGGAAAAGGAAAGGGGAAGTGGGTTAATATTCAACTAAAAAAGGAGGGCTTTATTTTAATTTCTCATGCTAAGGAGCAAACAAACAAAAACACTGAAAGAGAGACTGCCTTTCCTTTGCAAACCAAGAGGCTTTGAGGGCTGTGTCCACAGAGCAGGTGAAGGCACCAGCTGCCCAGCTTGTGAATGCCAGAGATAAACAAACCACACCCAGTTGCCTTTCAACTATCCAAGATACCGTCTCCTCCCTGCGTTGCGGAGGTCGGATGACTGAGAACACAGCCTAGGGTCACTAAAAGGTCTGGAGTATGAGGGAAGGTACCCGTCCTTATTGTTCTTCACTCTGAAAATGCTGAGGCAGAAGCGATTCATGGGACATGAGAACTTTTTAGGCTCAAGGTTAATTCTTCAAGATAGTGAGCTGTCTGTCTCTGGGAAGATACAGACCAAGGATAGGACTGCCTGTTAGGATTGTAGGGGAGGAAGCGTGCCCTGAACCGAGCAAGAGGGTCTCCCAGACCGTCAGGGTCCTTTCTGAAGCCACCTTGTTTCCTATAAATATAAAAAACAGGCCCAGCTGTGACAAGCTTCCTGGCTGTCTTTACCCACATCCCATCCACTTGGTGGTCTGAACTCAGG
Source organism: Pan paniscus (assembly GCF_029289425.2). Classification (NCBI taxonomy): domain Eukaryota; kingdom Metazoa; phylum Chordata; class Mammalia; order Primates; family Hominidae; genus Pan; species Pan paniscus. The sequence continues at coordinate 34,434,568 of NC_073255.2, read as the reverse complement.
GCTGCAGGTAGGTACAGGAAGAAGAGGCTGTGGCCACTTAAGGTACGAAATAAACATTCCTGCCTTTTAAGCCAACACCTGCAGATTTCACCTCCTCAGTACTGGGGTGGAGAGGAGAGGTTAGGCATTCACTGCATGGGCCACAGAGGGCAAAAACTGAAAAGAAGTCAACCTTCCGAGAACTTGCCACTTTGAGAATATGATACCCTTGCAACCACCTAACTAAATGTCTGCCATTAACTCAGTCTAAAAGCATGAAGTACTGTATTCTCCTGAGATTGGGGGAAAATATGCCTCACTGTACCAGTGCGTGAATAATCAAAGTGCTCCTTTCGTTCCCCATTATTCTCCCCTTTCTATTGATGTTGTTGTTTTCGTGTGTATTCATTGTCTCAAAAGCCTGATAACTCATTGTTTTAGAATGTTTGTTAAGGAGCCAGAAGCTAGGCAGTCTGGGTCTGAATATTAACCTTGTGGCCTTGGGTAACTGACAATCTCTCCTAACTTCAGTTCCTTCATCTGTTAGGTGGAGCCAAGTTAGGTACGTACCTCAGAGGGCACCTGTATAAAAGAGGTGAGATCACATAAAGAGCTTAGTCCAGGGCCTGACACCATGCTATTAGTGATACAATTATGATATTAAAAACTTCTTTTGCATTTCTGCAATAATTCAGGCGGAGCCTGGCCCACGGACATGTGAATTAGTTCGTGTGCTTTCTTGCAGAGGTTAATTTACTATTAGTTTTGTAGAGCAATTTGCAAAGCCAAGATGAGAAATTGTTTAGTGTGATAAAGACTGACTCAAGACCTCCAAAAACTGCTGAGTGAGTTGGAAGCTGAAGCACACACAAGAAAAGAAACAACTGCCAGCTCATAGTCACAGTCACCAGCAAAGCCCGAGGCATGCAAGTTTGCTTTACAATTGCCCTATGCTAAGTAGCCAACCTCTCCAAGAAAAGTTACTCAGCAGGAACTCTGATACCACCATATCACAGTAGCCTGGGACGAATTGAAAAGATCTCACACAGATTGCCAGTCAGGTAATTCTTTGAAGAAAATGACCAAACTTTAAGTCCATTTTTGCACTAGTTCCCACATTAAAATATAATCTCATTTTAGAAGGCTTTAGATGATGCTTTATAAGTTGATTTGGAAACGGAGTTCATGTTTCATCTTCTGGTCCAACCGAAGACAACTCCAGAAAATACTTGCTGGTGGCCAACCTCCAGTTGGTTCTCGCTCTTTCAGACTTATTGAAGATATTCCCCACGCTGTCGAGACAGCAGAACCCATTTTATTTTTAGTGCGCAGAAATTCTTTCACTGTCAAAATGTTTCATGGACACCAACATGACGTGTGGTTTGTAGTTTTCCAGCAATTCTAGTTCTCTTGACAGAACCACTTCTTTCCCCTGTGTTAGCATGGGTCCTTTGAGGGAGCAGGACCCATGAAACTGGGCAAAGCCAATCACCAATCCTATTCCTCTGGTCACAATGATTGACTCAGAGATGGCCAAATGACCTGTTTGTAACCACGGAGACAGAATGAGACTTTGCTGAGAAGCCTGGGAAAGAGTCAGGCTGCCTTCTGCTGCCCAGGTGATAGAGTTGAGAGCTGGAAGCTTCTGCAGCCTCTCTCTAAACCTAGAAAGGAGCTGCTCTGTGGAAGCTGAGCTGAGAGACGGAGAAAGTTCCCGGTGCATCACTAGAGCCACGTCTTTCCCTAGACTTTTCATTTAAATGAAATAATCACCTTTTCATGTGTGAATCCAGTTTGAGTTGGGGTTTCTACCACTTGCCACTACGATATCAACACCTGCCACACAGGATTGTTGTGTAGATGTAATAAGAAATGAAAGAATCCACAAGGAAACACCTAGCACAGCGCCTGGTTTAGGGATGCGCTATGAGCCCCACCCATCTGTGCCAGCAGCGGCAGCCCCAGGAGCGGTCTCACTAGGATGTGAGCTAGGATGCTCAAGGAAAAGCACCAAGCTAGGTCTGAAGGTCTGAAGGTTTGGGAAGGGCATAGAGACCTGCAGAAAAGGAGAAAAAAGGGATGGGAGTTTCAGGCATGAATGTATAACACACACTTGGGGTACACTGAATAGACAGACCAATGAATAGAATGAGGACTCATGGACAGGAAAATGGTCAACCAGCTGGCCAGGCCAAGGTCTGGATTACTGCAGATCTAGGGTGCAGCTAAAGAGCTTGGACTTTTCCTGTAAGACACAGAGAAATATTGCTGCCTGACTTGACCTGACATATCAGCATTAATCTGACACTTCCCTGGCTGCACTCAATGACTTGTCAGAGAGGACATTTCCGAGGCTTCTGCAGTGATGAAGGCCAGACATAGCCCAGGCCTGACCCAGAGAGAGGGCAGTGGATGGAGGGAGAGGCCAGCCTTCGTGCAAATGCCGTGTTCTCACACTGTGCACGTAGTTTGGCTCATGACCTCTTCTGTGCAGGGGATGAAATACTAGCCTTGAAACACCAGATCCCTTATTAGCCTTTGTCCCTGGGCAAGAAGAATGGAGATTCCAGGGCATTTGCTTTGTTTGGCTTGTTGAGTGATTATCAGTTTTCTGTTTCTGTTCTCTCACCACACCCTCTGACTCACCCTGTGTGCTATAGGCGTGGACTTCTTTTCAGAGCTTTATAGCAAATTTCTTTTTCTTCTGCAAATACCTCTTTTTAAATAATGCATTCAACATAATTATAAAAACACTCTTCTGATGTGAAAAATTCTCCACATATGCAGATAAGAAGGGCTTATTTTGAAAAGAAGTCCAAAGCTAGGAACATAAAGGCAAGTGTTTTGAATTATAAGAATTGATATGGTTAATTTCATGTGTCAACTTGGGTGGGCCATAGTACCTGGATCTTTGGTCAAACATCGCAGGTGTTTCTACGCAGGTATTTTTTGGATGGGACTCTGAGTAAAGCAGATTACCATCCATAATGTGGCTGTACCTTATCCAGTCAGTTGAAGGCCTTAAGAAAAAAGATTGACCTCTTGCTAAAAGGAGAGAATTTTGTCAGCAGACTGCTTTTGGATTTAAGCTACGGCTCTTCTCTGGGCCTTCTGCCTGCCAGCTCACGCTGCAGAATTTGGACTTAACAGCTGCCATGCTCATGTAAACCAATTCTTTAAAATAAATCTCTTTATCCCTGCATATTTATACACACACATACATGCTATTGATTCTGTTTCTCTGGAAATCCCTAATACAAGGATAAATTTTTAAAAATTCCTACAAGCATTTTGGTTGGGAAATCAATGACTCAAACAGCCCTACCCCCACCAAAAAGTAGGAATAACAGAATAGAGAGTTCTCTTTGCCATCCTTAATTGTGATTTTTGCTTTCTTTGTGACACTTGTTATGTAAGAGATTTTTGTCAATTTCCAAGAATAGCTTTTCAAATTTAAAATTTATTTCCTTATTTATAATTTTCTAGTATTAGAGAATGCAGACTGTATGCTTTCTGCTTTATGAAAATTTTCAGAATTTTTCTTATGGACTCATAGAAGTCTCACTGTTACCACAATTTTTGTAATGTCTCATAAATATTTGAATGACTAGTATATTCTCTCTTTGTAGGGTAGGGACTTTGATAGGATAGAAAATTCTATACATCTACTAGATTATTGAAATACTCAATAACCTTTTTTTATTTGTCTAGTAAACTGTCAGATATGGAAAGTGATACAGTGAAATAACCTCCATAACAGTCATCCTCCGATTTCTCATGCATATGAACTATTTGGCTTTATACATGTTGATACTGTATAAAGATACAGATAAAGTATATATAGATAAAGATTCTTGGATACAGGGGCATATTTTTCTATAATATAATTCAATAATATTAATATGACCCTACTTCATATATTTTTTACATTGAATTAGATCTTGTTTAGAATTAATATAACCTCCTCCATGTAGTTAACTTTGTTCTCTAAAAAATTTTGCTTTGCTTTCTTCTGTTTCATTTTGTTTCAAGCCTCTTATAAGCAGTAACTGTGATTGCATTTTAAAAGTCTTTGTTATTTAACTCTCAGACTTTAATCCATTTATACTTATTCTTGCAATTAGTATGATTAGTTTTATTTCTTTTTTATGCTTTTTGTTATTTAGACTTCTTTATTCTTTATGGTTATTTTTCTATATAAACTATATTTTGTTTGTTTTTAATATAAAAATTAACATTTAAAAATTATAGTAGTTTTAGCAATATTATTTAATCCATAGTTTTTTGAATCATTAATTCCATTTGAAATGATGTTTTTGACACCGTCTCTATTGAGACACACCATTTTGTACCTTTCTACTTCACTATACCTTCTCCTTCATGTTTTCTGTGTTTATATGATCGGCCTCTCACCCCAAGCCACTGTGTATGTGTGCCTTGTGTTCCAACCCCGGGAGTGCCCTTGGGATGCTTTCCACTCCTGTTCTCCATCTACTCCATCAGTGGGCTCTCATAGCACCTCTTACTTTCCTTCATAGCATTTATCACAGTTTTTAAAAATTACACATCCATTTGATTAATACGTATATACCCTATGAGGGCAGATACTGTATCTGGATTGCTTACCATGGTAACTCCAGCTCTAGGCAGAGTAGCAGGCACATCAGACAACAAATTAATATTTGTTGGGTTCATGAATAAAGAAATGAGTGAATAACTGCTTATGGAAGCATAAATTGGCCAACATCCTGAAAAACTACACAGCACAATGTATCAGGAGCCTTAAAGATTGCATATTTCTGCACACAAAATCATACTTTTAGGAGTCTGTCACAGCGAAATCATCAGAAACAGGCACAATGATTTGTATATAGTTGTTTATGAAAATGTTTTAAAAATCATTATTGCTTTTTTGTATGCTTTCAAAAGTAATCATGCTCACTATAAAACATTCAAATAGGGCCCTGCATGGTGGTTCACGCTTGTAATCCCAGTGCTTTGGGAGGCCAAGGTGGGAAGATTGCTTGGGTCCAGGAGTCCGAGACTAGCTTGAGTAATGTAGCAAGATCCTGTCTCTACAAATTTTTTTTTTAACTTAGTGAAACATGGCGGCACACACCTGTAGTTCTAGCTACTTGGGAGGCTGAAGCAGGAGGATCACTTGAGCCCAGGAGTTCCAGGCTGCAGTGAGCTATGATTATGCCACTGTACTCCAGCCTGGGCAACAAAGAGACACCCTGTCTCAAAAACAAACAAACAAAAAGCATTCAAATAGTACATCAATATAAAATGTAAAAAGCAAAATTATATTATCATATTCAAGATATAACTATTATTAATTGATTGGTATAATTTTCTCCAAATAGTTTTCCTTGCATATATTAACATTATTATAAGAATTTTTATAGTAGTTTTTTCCAAAAATGGGATTTTAGAAACATATTTAATCTTCCTTAATGATTCAAAATGACACTATTTGCCTCTCAAATATATTCCTAAATACATATAAATCCATTTCAGTATACCATGATATATTTCCCCCAAACTCTGTACTGCTCTACACTCTCAGCCAAGGAGATCAACAGAGCAGGTTCAATTGTTCACTCTTGGCCAATGAGGGTTTGTGCTCCCTACTGCAACTGCTTTCAGCCAGTGAAATCTCCATAGGTCTATCAGAATTGTTCCATAAGATATGTAATTTACATTCCTGTGACTTCTCTTTCTTTAATTACTTTTAAATTCTGGCAGAAAGTGTACCTTTCTATTGACTAGCAAAGGGTTTATGGGTGATTGTGCTGCACCTGGCCCAAAGAAATAGATGAGAATCGTGCTGGATGTTGGAAATGTTATGAACATTCAAGGTACTTTAATGTAAATGGTAGGGGAAACAGAAGATAGAGATTAACAGACAATTAGTGATTGTGGAAATTCTTTGACATTATGAAGAGCATCATAAACAACACGTTAGCCTGGAAGGATGGACCTATAATTATATAAGCTGTAGCTGAAATCATGCCATGATTTCATGGAATTTAAGGAGCAGGAAAAAGCAACTGCTCATGTAGAATGTAAAAACTGCAGCTCCTTCAAGGCAGGGCTATAACAACTTGTATAAGCAGCTTACTCAGCCAGAGCCACATTTCCAGGAACTAATCAGTCCCCCATATTAAATGGAGTATACGTGTACAGTACAAAGTATCTGTATTATCCTTTTGATTTTTAACTTTATAATATATCAATATATTCTGGACATCTTTCCATGTTAGAATGTGGATATTCTTTCTAATTGTTTCTAAAGACTCCATAATATTCCTTTGTATTAATTTACCATAGTTTATCAGATTCCCTATTAATGGACATTTGGGTTGTTTCTAATTTTCTATATTAGAAACAATACTGCAATTGCCATATTAATATACACTTCTATCTAGTTTTTGATACTGTTTTTCCATGTCCTCACCAACATGAGGAATCATCAAATGTTTTAAAGATTTTGTAACTTACAAGTGAAAATAATGATTTTTCTTGTTTAATTTGCAGTTCTTCAATATTAATACATTTGTGCTTGTAGGACATTTATGATTCAAATTCTATGAGCTCCTCATTCATGTTATCTGCCCATGTTTCTTGTGGGTATATTTATACCTCTAAGAACTTGGAAATAACCTATATGTTTAATCAATTTCATACAATAAAATATTATGTAGTCATTATAAATTATATTTTCAAAGAATCTTTAATGATGGAAAGATTCATATATGATAACTGAAAGAGCCTGTTGGGGTTGGGGGCTAGGGGAGGGATAGCATTAGGAGAAATACCTAATGTAGATGATGGGTTGATGGGTGCAGCAAACCACCGTGGCACGTGTATAACTATGTAACAAACTTGCATGTTCTGTACATGTACTACAGAACTTAAAGTATAATAAAAAAAGAAAGAAAAACAGAATATAAAATTACATGTCATATATCATGCTGGTTTTGTTTTTTAAAAAGGCATAGAAAAAAATGCCTGGAAGAAAATACACAAATATATTAATGGGAGATTAAATTTGGGAGATGAAATTATAGGTAATTTCAAAACTTTATTCATTAATTTTAATATTTTTCCAAAACTACTACAAAGCCTATTTACTTATATGATCAGAAAGCACAAAATGCTCTAGTTTTATAGTTATGGCTGATCTCGAACTTGTACTGTTCTGTTCTGCAAGAGCTCTGGTGCTCAGGACCAAAGGTTTCTCATCCCAGTGGCCCCTTAAGTATGGGTGGAACCATGTAAAATAATGGGGCGAGTAGAAGGAGGCAACTAGTCAGCCACATAAAGCCCAAATATGGTCCACACTGCACCGCTGGACCATGAGAGTCCTCTGATGGCCACTGACCAAGAAAAACAAAATCAAGTTTTGAGTTGTATGAAGTTGATTAAACACATAGGTTATTTCCAAGTTTTTAGTAATATAAATATACCCACAAGAAACATGGGCAAATAACATGAATCAGGAACTCATAGAATTTGAACCAAAAAATGTCCTACAAGTCCAAATGTATTAATATTGAAGAACTGCAAATTAAATAAGAAAAATCATTATTTTCATTTGTAAGTTATAAAAGCTTTAAAACATCTTATGATTCCTTCTGTTGGTGAGGACATGGCAAAACAGTCTCAAAAACTAGATAGAAGTGTATATTACTATGGCAATTGCAGTGATCTTCGTAATGTAGAAAATTAGAAACAACCCAAATGTTGATTAATAGGCGATCTGATAAATTATGGTTTTGTTTACCTTGATTTGAGTTTTTGTACTTGTGGAAAATGTGTAGTTGCAAGGATTTTCTTTGTTATGTAAGACTTCAGTTATGTGCAACAGGTAACCTCCTAAATAAATTAAGGTTTATTACAATTTGGTGTTTATAAATAAAATTGGACTTATTTTTAGGGCAACCCAGGTTTCCCCACATTTTCCAGCCTTTCAAGTCCAACTTAAGCGCTCCAGCCCTCACCTCATACCATCTTCATAAGCACTTCCAGTTATTTCCCAGCTGCTCTTACTTTGCTCAGCTGCTCCAGCTTCCAGTTGGTTACCTTCGGTGGTCTTGCAGCTGAACATCTCTCTCCCCAGCCCCTTCCTAAGTCCCCAGGGATCGCTAAGCATGGCTGCTGATGTAGTAGACATGACTGAAGATTGGAGCTTGCATGGGGCTTCAAGTGCAGAAAAGGAAAGCATGAGACTGTCATGGACACTGCCTCTCCCTGGCGGCTGGCCGGCCTTTTTGCAAACTGTTGACTCCCTGCAGTCCAGTTTCTATTCCCATCTTCACTCCTCACTGATCCTTGGGATTCCAGCAAATTGGGCGAGCATTCTTTGTGAGCATCATTCTATCTTGAGGTGACTGTAGTTTCTGATTGAAACTTTTGCTTTTGATTGATATGTTAATGTTTAGTTTGTTGTAGATGCTGTAGTTCACTCAATAATGGGAGGTAGTAAAATTTTTGTCAGTGACATTTGGGGTCTATCATATGCCTGTATGTAGATTTTTGAGACATATGTGTAGTGTTTCATGTAAGAATCATCTAATCCTCTATTGTTAGAGTACTTGGATATATGCACAATTGTTCCCATTCCTATTTGTTTATACAAAACACTCCATTGTTTTCATTGAATTCCTTTCCAAAACAGCGCAGAGGTAGATGGGTTAAATTGGTGGGGATCTTTCACAAAGTCTAACAAGTGTGAGAGATATGGATGTGGAGACAGTGATATTAAAACTATTTAGCAATTGGTAAACATAGGAGCCAATTAACTGGAAGGGCTCTGAATGTTAAGATAAAGGCAGGTCCTCGAGACCCCTTTTGGGGCAGATACTGTCTCTCTAGTTGCTGGATCCTGGGGAATAAGGGGATGTGGCGGGGTTCACACTGGCTGTTTACCAACCAGTATGGAAATATCTTAGCATTTTAGCAGCCAATAAAATCATACCAGTGCATACCCACTAAGTGTCAGTCCTGAATGTAGAGCTACAGAATTATAGAATCCCTGACATGGAAGATACCAGAAGTCATCTAAATAATCCTTCCAAAGGTGAGCTTCTCAAGAGCAAAGACCACAGTGCTTCTATGGGGACTGCTACCCCCGCAGATGCTCTGTGACTGATGAGTGATTCAATGAGGGAATGAACCAACCCTCACTGCTGCATACATGACAAGTTGTCACCTGGCATTTCCTGATCATCTCAAGTGATAGCAAGTTCATCATCATGCAACGCTGCTGCTGATTTTGTTTGTGGATCCTTCTTATTTCTCTATAGGACTGTATGACTTCAAGTACTTTTAATCTTCTTTTATTTTCTGATAAGTATCTATAGCAAATGACTGGCTCTCTGTCTCAATGTATCTCCACATGTTGGAATATTTAATATAAGCTAGCATGTGTCTATTATATATATTGTTCTGATTTCTGCCTTTTTTCAGGCAACCTCCTCTTCCTATCACAACTTCTCAGCCTCAAAATGTTCTATTCTTTGTGATTTAGCAATGGCTGATAAGGAATCAATAGCGGGGAGGCAGTGATATGAATGCAAAAAAAGTGAAGACAGAGAGAAGGGGCCTAGACAAGCACCGAGCCCTCCTTCCCTTGACCTTAAGCTAAGATCAGCTTTTCTATAGAGCAATTTATGTGGACCTTGAACACCAGAGCTCTGCAGAGGGTGGGGAGCAATCAGTGCTCCTGGAACTGCTGATGGCTTTGACAGTCTGGAGTGATTAGCACACAACCATGCTTGAAGAGAGTGCTATTTGTCCTGCTAATGGACCAAGCACATCAAAAAGGGTCTACAGAGGAGGCAGCCAGGCTGTATTTTCAAATCAACATACCAGCATCTAGTGTAACTGTGGGAGGTGTTTTTTTTTTTAGATTGCCCTTGAATCCCTTTTGGGGATGAATTTGATATGAGGATGTGTATGATTATTATTGTCCTTATTAATGATAATCAGAATAAAATACAAAGCGCTTAATAAACATTTTTACTTTGCACAACACTGTGAGGTAAGCATTATTATTCTCATTTTACAGATGAAGATCACGCAGAAAATCAGCAGAGCTAGGCAATAAGTCGATCTAAAGTCTACATGCCCCTCCCTCTTCCCATGGATTCATGCCAAGTGACATGGAAAGCCACCGCCAGCTCCTGAGAAGGGCAGGACTGTCGGCTCGCATTCTTCCCGACGCCAGAAAGGTAGAGGAGGTTTGGAGTTTTTTATTTCCTTCTACTTTAAAAAATAGGAAGCTTAGCATTTTCTCATTTCAACCATATCGAAAAGAAATAGGGGCTTTGAGGGCCTCAAGAAAAGGTGCAGTTCTAAGAATCTGCAAGTAAGAAGAATGGACACTTTACAGCTGTCTAACCACCCAAAGCATGCAGGGATATCTAAATGTTCAACCTGTTAGGTAGGGATAACATGCTCTTGTTACGTTTTAGAAATGACACTGTGGCTGCAAACAGTCACAACTGCCAACAACACTGGCCCAAACTTATTTGGTCATCAGAGAAATGCCACATGAATGCATATATGCATATATGTATGCATATAGTACTTGTGTTCAGTCAATCCTCCTTATTCATGGAGTCCATATTTGCAAATTTACTGACTTATTAAAATTTATTCCAATTCCATACTTAGGATACTTTGGTAGTCACAGACGTATGCAGAGTAGTGAAAAATTCAAATCACCTCACGGGCACATAGGTTCCCAGGCAAGGTTATGCCTTCTTGTTTCAGCTCTCATACTATAAACAAGTGTCCTTTTCCGCTATTTAGTGCCATGTTACTCCCATTTTGTGCTTTTTGTAGTGATTTTGCTGTTTCAAATGGCCCCCAAGCGTAGTGCTGAAGTGCCAGCTAGCATTCCTAAGAACAAGAAGGTTATGATGTACTCTACAGAGAAAATCCATGTTAGATAAGCTTCATTCAAGCATGTGTTTTAGTTAGTGCTGTTGGCCATGAGTTCAATGTTAATGAATCAATAATACATATTAAGTATGGTGACTTTAAACAGAAACACACATAAAACAAAGTTATGTACTGTTCAGTTGACAAACGTTGTGACAAGAGGCACATCGGGGCTGGGTGCTGTGGCTCATGCCTGTAATCCCAGCACTTTGAGAGGCCAAGGCAGGTGGATCACCTGAGGTCAGGAGTTCAAGACCAGCCTGGCCAACATGGCGAAACCCCCTCTACTAAAAAATACAAAAATTAGATGAGCATGGTGGCGGGCACCTATAATCCCAGCTACTGGGGAGGCCGAGGCAGGGAGAATTGCTTGAACCCAGGAAGCGGAGGTTGCAGTGAGCCAAGATTGCGCCATTGCACTCCAGCCTGGGTAACAGAATGGGACTCCATCTTAAAAAAAAAAAAAAAAAGAGGCACACGGGAACCTAACCTCTATTTTTCCCCTGGGAGCAATGGTTCAGTATTTACTATTAAGTGAATCAGTGAATTAGTAATTAAGTAAAGTGGTGACTTTAAAAAACATAACTACTGTGACTAACAAGAACCAACTGTATGTTTATATGTATAGTATGAGTGTGTATACATATATGTGTGTGTATTTGTGCAATGCCTTATCTAATTCACTGAGGCCCTGAAAACTTAATTCTATATTATTCAGTGATAAATGATACCTGGAGAAAGCTATTATCATTCAATATCAAGTGCATTTTTCTTCATTAGAGCTTAAAGTTCCTATAATTGATCTTTTCTTCACTAGCAATATTTTTGAACAGTAATAATTTGATTGCATCAACATGAAAATGTTACTTAACTAATTCTTGGAAGAGTGGGAGTATGTAGGCTAGAATAGTTTGTGAATGTTACTGCAAAATATTTACTTGGAATACGACTACATTCCAAGCAACATTTTCACTCCAGAAATCTGTCTAAGAGTTTGTTATCTAGTTAATAAATGGACTTTTGAACATCATGTCCTGTCCAAATCTCCTTGGTCACGTACCTTTAAGCAACTTAGCAATACCATTAAACACCAACTCAAACTGACTGAGTCAGACCCTCTGAAAGACTAATGCTACCTTTGCTAGGGAGGCCAAACATGAATCCTCCCAAACCTACTCCCTTCCCTGCTACCATGTGAGGGTGGAACAAGACACTTGTTAGTTTCATGTAATCTTGTTGTAGCAGTTCCAGCAGCTTTCTGGCATCTTCCTATTCTCCATGTTTGCCCAACTCCACAGTTTCAACATGTCTTGAATCTGGGATAGAAATCGACTATGAAGAAGCAATAAAAAATAATACAAAGTTGTCATTTCTTATTTGATCATCTTCATAATTCCATTATTTTATAAAAAGCAGCATGTGTTGTCTAAAGAACCCTTGACTGGGAAACGGTATCATTTTCATCTATGATGTTAATTAACTGTTACTAGGCAAATGACTCAAGTAGGCCTGGATATTCTTATCTGTAAAGGTTGAGGTTGGATAGAGTATAATTTTAAAAAAATATTTTCATTTCAATAGCTTTAGGGGTACAAGTGGTTTTTTATTAGATGGATAAGTTGTATAGTGGTGAAGTTTGGGCTTTTAGTGTACTCATCACCCAAACAGTATGTAGTGTACCCAACGGGTGATTTTTTTTAATCCCTAACTCCCTCTCATCCTCCCCACTTCTGAGTCTTCAGTGTATATACCACTCTGTCTGCCTTTGCATACCCATAGCTTAGCTCCCACTTATAAGTGAGAACATGAGGTATTTGGTTTTCCAGTCCTTAGTTACTTCACTTAGGATTATGGCCTCCAGTTCCATCCAAGTTGTTGCAAAAGACATTATTTTTTCTTTTTCATGGCTGAGTAGTATTCCGTGGTGTATACACACACACACACACACACACACACGTATATACACACATGCTACATTTTCTTTATGCCAAATTATTCTTTAGAGTCCATTTCAGGTGAAAAAATTCTAGATTCTATGCTTCTACCTGGACTACTTGGGATAATCTTGGGATTTTCCCAGGTCCTCTTGACATTCAGAAGACTTCCAATATGCTGTAGACCCTGCAAAATTTCTAAAACAATATAATACATGTCTTATTGGATTTGGCAATAGTCTCATCCAGTACTGTTTGGCTGAAGAATATGTTAGTTTTTCTCCACGTCATCCTTAGACATCTTAGGTATTGATAATCTGTTAATTCATGCATTCAGTGAATATCATTGAGCCCCTATTATGGTTTAGGCACTTCACAAAAAAGACAAGGTCCCTATCCTTAAGCAACACCAAGATATGTGGGTGCGCTGAGTTCGATAATAATTTGGTACTCAAAGTAGATGAATAGTTTGATATCCTGTGAAATTATAGTCTTTAATATGCTCGACATTTTTTAAAAAAGAGAAAGATCAGCACCAAAGAGAAATTTTTTAATGTAACTCAAAGATATAGAGCTAAGTTTTATTTTATCAGCTATATGAGGAATTGTGTGTGACAGTCTGAGTTAATTGACATCGTATTTTTTGGATCTATCCTAGAATTGGTTTTAGAGATCATTGAAAACTGCCTCCCTGTCAAGCAGCTACCCCTGGCCTCTCCCTGTTTGCCTGTCCTGGTGGTTATAGCCTTTTATTTTCCCTTTCAGTAATATTCAAGCAAAAGATATCAGAAAGTATTTATTAAATAGCTTACTATGATAATTTTTGCCCTTGGTGCCTAAATATTGATTTTATTCTTTTTGCAATTTGTATAAGCTCTTCAACACCTTTTTTTTTTTTCTCCCTCCCCCGAGACGGAGTTTTGCTCTTGTGGCCCAGGCTGGAGTACAACGGCAGATCTCAGCTCATTGCAACGTCCGCCTCCTGAGTTCAGACGATTCTCCTGCCTCAGCCTCCGGAGTAGCTGGGATTAAAGGCGCCCGCCACCACGCCCATCTAGTTTTTGCGTTTTTAGCATAGACGGGGTTTCACCATGTTGGTCAGGCTGGTCTCGAACTCCTGACCTCAGGTGATCCATCTGCCCCAGCCTCCCAGAGTGCTGGGATCACAGGCGTGAGCCACCAACGACAGGCCAACACTTTAATGATAAAAGATGAAAATAAGCTATTAGCTTAATTAACTTTGTGATATTTCTGTGTTCCAACTTAGCTAAAGTCATTTCATATCTGTTATATTCTGTCCTGACTAAATTTTGTTTTTTGGAAAGGGCAAAATCTTCTAGACACATAATCTGCTATATAAAGAATTATGTAATTCCTTTCATTAGATTTTATACCATTTCCTATATAAATCAATGTTTGACAAAGCAAATCATATTTTCCCATTAGCTTACATTATAATGGTAAAGCATTTTTGTTTACTTATACATTGATCTACAATTTGGGGCCTCATTATCCTCATTTTGGAGCCTTTTCCATCATTTATCCTCTGCACCTGTAAACGCTATGATAATTCCAAATCTAAGACTATTTTTGGTGAATCTTTTTTGAGTTAAAGAGTGTTTTGGTAATAAAAAATAATTTCTGTCCCTAAGTGATCTGTTTTGTACATTCAGATTTTTCTTACAGTTTGTTAATTTAGGGGCATTCCTATAAATATTATGGATTTAATAAGTAATGTTTCCTGGGAGTCTTGAAATATAGAAGTTATGATTTTACAACAAAAATATTTTAACCATTTAGGATGCCAGGTGTGGAAGAACAAGACCCCACATCTGCATAATCTTGCTTCTTGGAATCAAGTAAAATAAAAATTTCCTTAATATTCAACACGTTATTCTTTTCTTACAAAATAAAATAAATACATTTTGTATAGAAATAGTGCTCCTTATAACTTATTTTTGTCATTTAGTTTGCTGACCTATGGAGTTCACTGTGAACCCAAAATCTACAATCCCTCCTTAGATCTACCCAAACAGAAGGAAAATTAATATTTCCTTCCAGGTTTTAATCCCCCAAAGAAAGAAAATTATTTGTCTAAAGTATATTTCTAGAACTAGTCTAAAGAAAGTAAGATTTTGCTAAACAATTTAGCTGATTTTTTCTGTCTCAGAAAGTTAAGATTTTAAATCAAAACTCACTTAGTGTGATCTTGCATTATCTTAAAACTCGATTATAATTAACTTGCTTTTCTAAAGAAGAGAGAGCTAGTCTTAAAATGAGACCTTTGCCATTTAATGCTGTGTTCAAATGTAAGTTAGAGAATTAGAAAAGATAAGGATCCCTATTGCAAGCTATTCATCAACTAAGAATGTATCTGTTCTTGAGATTGTTAAGGTGTGGTTGAAGTTAAATGATTTGCTCACAGAAAGAAATTTTTAAATACATATGGTAATCTTTGACCTTTACTATGCTGAGTCAACTGAGTACAAGAGTAACTTCCCTTCACTTTTTTTTTTTCTCCTCAAGGTAAGCATCAGATAATCTGGGAAGAAAATATCATTCAGAAGTTCATGTATACATGTGGATGGTAAATATATTATATTTTTGCTTTTTTTACTTGTTATCTTATGATGATAAGTTATCAGAGAGAAGTAGCTGCATTTCACTTTGAGTTTGATTACATGCTCAGAAATATAAATTTTGATGAAGAAAATGAGGAAGAATATTAAATAATAAAAACTACTATTTATTGCTGTCAACTAGATATCATGCTTAGCATTTTATGTAAACCATGAATGTATTCAATTACAATGATGGTGATGATAATCATGATGATAATAACTAACATTTGTTAGGCAACCATTATGTGCCCAGATGTGCTGGGCACCTGGGATACAACAGTGAGGACGTGGGACATGGTTCCCGACCTTGTGGAGCTTCAGGCTAGCGGTGAAGTGTAGACAAATCGACAGTTATGTAATGTAATGAGGCAGTGATGAGAGAAGTATAGGGTGCTGTAAAAGCATGTTGGGATGATGTCCAGCTCTTACTGGGGCAGAAGGACAAGGTGTGTATTACAAAAGGCTTCCTGGATGAATGGATATCAAAATAGAGCTAAAAGGATGAGTTGGCCATACAAAGGGCAAGAGTATTCTCAGAAGAGGAGTGAGCATGAAGAAACATCTAGAAGGTAGAAATAGTGTGGCATTTTTAAAGGACTGAAAACTTTTCAATGTGGTAGGAACAGAGAGTGCAAACATGAGAATAATGAGACACAAGCTTGGGAGGAAAGTTGGGGCTGCTCACAAAAGTCACATGTGAGGAGCTGAAACTTGGGATCAGAGATCATAGTGTCATGGTCAGATATAGAGCTTAGAAAGATTACATACTGCTACCGTGCACATAAAGGCTGGGAGGGGGCAAGATTGGTGGCAAAAAAGTAAGTTAGTAAACTTAGAGTCATTTGGCAGAAAACAAAAACAAAAGGATAATCTTACACTAGAGGAGACACCATGGAAATGGATAACAAATGATTTGATTCAAGTGACTTTTAGGATGTAGACTTGCTAGGACTTGATATTAATCAAATGTGGGGGTGAGGAAGATGGAGGGAAAAAGATATTTGGCTTGGGTTCCTGGGGAGAAGAAATTGGCATTTAATGAAATTTGGAGCAGAGGAAGAGGAACAGGTTTGAGGGTGAGGAAAAATAGAGCATTTAGTTTTGATGTGCTGAGTGTTAGGTGGCCATTGGATGATTAAGTACACCCAGAGTTTATTCGTGAGGAAACCAAAACTTAAGGGGCTTAATAACTTGATCAAAGTCTCACAGCCAGGATTTGAGACCAGGTAATCTGGCTCTAGATTTCCTGCTCTTATAGACTACACTATACTGCTCCTTAAATTTCTGAGCAGACTTCTCTCCAAAGACAAGATCTCAAAGATCTGTTTTCTCTCAATACCTCTTCTTATCTGATCTTGTAGGACAATGTCAGGATTCTGGATTCTAATACAGCTGTGCTAATAACTACTTGACCCTGGGCAAATCATTACCCTTTCAGGTCACTGTCTGTAAAAGAAAGGAGTTGGAATAGGTCAGTATTTCTCAAAGGGGCTTTGGGAGTAGGACTGGAAGGAGATTAGAAAGAGGTGAGCATGAGCAAATGGGGTTTATTCCAAGACTGCAAGGTTTGTTCAACATTCAAAAATTAGTCAATGTGGGCTACACTGAAAAAAACCACATGATCATATCAATAGATGCAGAAAAATCATTTGACAAATTCAATATGCACTTATGTTGAAAACTTTCGAAAAACTAGGAACAGAAGGGAACTTTCTTAATGTGATAAAAGGCACCTATTAAACTTACAGCTAAATCATATACAATGGTGAAGATTGAACATTTTTGCTTTAAGATTGGAACAAGTTTCAAGATCAGAATAAGATTTTCATCACTTCTATTTAAGAGAATACAAGAAGTCCTAGTCAGTTCAATAAGGCAAGGAAAAGAAATAGAAGATATACAGATAAGAAAGGAAGTAATAAAACTGTCACTATTTGCAGACAATATGGTTTTCTACATGGAAAGTTCAAGTAACGCACCAAAGAAAAAAAATCTCCTAGAGCTAATAAGTGAATTCAACAAAGTCACAGGCTACAAGATCAATATTAAAAAATAAATCACATTTCTATATACTATTAATGAAAAATTGGAGGTTGAAATAAAAAGTACCATTTATAATAACTCCAAAAATAAAATACTTAGGTATAAATATCACAGAATACTTACAGAATCTGCATGTTGGAATACCGTTGAATAAACTTGAAGAACTACATGAGAAATATATTGTACTCATGCAATGGAAGACCAAACATTGTTAAAATGTTAATTCTCCCCAAATTGATAACTTTATTACAATCCCAATAAAAATCCCAGCAGAATTCTCTTTAGTTATTGACAAAATGATTCTAAAATTTTTATGGAAAGTCAAAGAAACTAGAATAGACAAAATAATTTGAAAAAGAAAAATGAAGCTGGGAGATTCATACTGCCTAACTTAAGACTTATGATAAAGTCACAGTGATCAAG
This sequence comes from Pan paniscus, assembly GCF_029289425.2. NCBI lineage: Eukaryota > Metazoa > Chordata > Mammalia > Primates > Hominidae > Pan > Pan paniscus. The sequence goes on along the minus strand of NC_073255.2, from coordinate 34,416,615 downwards.
ATAGTATGGCATTTGCAAAATGATAGACACAGAATTGTGTCTAGAAGTAGACCTATACAAATGTGTCCAATTTATTTTTTGACAAAGGTGCGAAGATAATTCAATGGAGGAAGCATAGGTTTTTCAACAAATGGTGATAAAACAACTGAATATACATATAAAAAATTAATCTATACTTTTTACTATATACAAAAATTAACTTAAAATAGTGCGTAGATCTAAGGATACAATATAACATTTAAAAACTGTTGGAAGAAAATGTAAGAGAACATCTTCAAAATCCTGAGTTTTGCAAAGAGTTTTTAGACATGACATCTAAAGTCTAATACATTTTTAAAATGCTAAATTGGAATTCACAAAATTAAAAACCTTTGCTCCATAAAAGACACTGTGAAGAAAACAAAACGCAAGCTAAAGACTGGGAGAAAATATCTGCAAATCGTTCTTCTGACAAAAGAATACCTAGACTATATAAGGAACTTTGAAAATTCAGCAAGAAAACAAACTCTAAAACAATGGACAAAAGACTTAGACACTTTACCAAGGAAGACATATGGATAGTAAGTAAGCACACAAAAAGATGCTCAACATTATTAATCACTATGGAAATGTGAATTAAAGTCACACTGAGATACTTTTATGTATCTCTTAAAATGGTTAATACAAAAACAAAACTGACAATATCGAGTACTGGCAAAGACCTCTCATACATTAGTGGTGGAAACACAATATAGTAATGCCACTCTGGAAAATAGTTTGGCATTTTTAAATAAATTTAAACATACCCTTGTCCTACATATGTACCACAGAGAAATGAAAATTTAGGTTCACCAAAAACGGGTATTCAAGAAATTGTAGCAGCACCATTCATAATTGCAAACACCTGGAAACAACCCAAATATTGCTCACTGGGCAGATGGATAAACAAGCAGTGGTACATCCATTAAATGAAATATTACTCAACAACAAAAAGGAAGAAACTAGTGATACTCTTGACAAAACTGATGGATTATGCTAATCAATGCATTATCATAAGTGAAAGAAACAAGGCTCAAAATGCTACAGATTGTAGGATTTCATTTATATGGCATTCTGCAGGAAAGAACCCTGTAGGGATAAAAGTAATATCAGTGGATCAGTGGTTACTAAGACTTACAGGTGGGGGAGGATTTGATTAAAAGGGACCACTTGGAAGAAATTTTTGGAGAGAGGGGATCATCTGGTCTCCTGATTGGGGTGATTGTTATACCAGTCTATGAATTTGTCCAAACTCATAAAACTGTACACTACAAGGGATTTTTATCATATTAAAATTTAAAATATTTACAAAAATAATGGAAGATCACAAAATGGGAGATTCTTTAAAAAGGCTTAAAAATCCTCTCTGAAAAAATGATCAAAAATGCCTAGATGAAAACCCAGGGAATTTTTCAAAAAGTGTGTGAGAAATTTGTGAACAATGATGAGGTCAATGGGCAGAGGATGGCACTTAGGTTCCATACATGTTGTTCACAGCAAAACCAAACCAAAACAAAACAAAAACAAAAAAACAAGAAACAAAAACAAACAAAACAGTCAACTGCCCTTGCTCCAGCAGCCCTTGCGTCCTTTAGAGGAGCATTCCTTCCAGTGACCACTAGAGGCAGCACAGAGAAGCTTAAAGCCCCAACTTAAGCCCGGAAGATAATCCCCAAAATGATTACAGCCTCCTGACCTCTGCCTTTGGAAATTTTTCTGAGGGCACACTTGGCAGTTCTGGGCCACTTCCTCTGTTTAACTTACTTGGGTTGTGGGTGGCAGATAGAGCAGAGTGATGTGACAGCAGAAGCATTCCAAGTGGGTGCTTGAGGTGGCAAGTTTCGGGTATCTGCCTGAGCCCAGGAGACCCTGCATTGGCGAGTGGCCCGGGTCCCCTGGCTTCTCTTTAGGGTGATTGATGGGATGTGGAGCGGAACTTTCTGGGTGAGCAAGACCCTTTGCTCAGGCTTCTTCCCCTCTCACTGGCGCCTGCAGATTGGAAAGCAGAACGTGGGATGGGACAGGAAGTCAGAACAGCACAAAAATGAACTTGCTTAGTGTGGCAGGTGCATGGGGGGCTGGGGGAGGCTGAGGGAAAGAAGGAAGAGAGGCTGTGTGTGGACCGATGAGGACAAAGAGAAGTTCAAAGGGTCTGAGCAGACAGCAACCCATTTTTACCTCATTGCTCGTTTTTGTTTCATTTTTTTCTTCCTCTCTTCTTTCTTCTCCTCTCTTTGACATTCTCTACCCCACTCCAATCCCACCTTTTCCCTCTTCTCTTATGCTTTCTGTACATCCTTCCTTCCTCTCCTCCTCCCACAACAGTCAGCAGAGTAACGTGTATTCACTTGATGTGATAGGGAGGGACCACAGGAGCTAAGGATGATGTGTTTGTTTCCTGTGGCTGCCAAAACAAATGATCATTAACTGGTGGCTTAAAAAAACACAGTTTATTCGCACAGTTCTGGAGGCCAAAAGTCTAAAATCAAGGTGTTGGCAGGGCCATGCTGCCTCTGGAGGATACAAGGGAACAGCCTTCCTTGCCTCTTTCAGGCACTGGGGACCAGGTGCTCTTGGGGCTCTGGCTCCTAACTCCAGTCTCTGCCCTTCCTCTTCACCTGGTCTTTGCCCCTTTGCTGTTTCTGTTTCCTCAGCAGTGGCAATTAGTTGACTGAGTGTATGTGAATGATTATCCAGGACCCACCTAGGTAATCCAGGATAATCTCAAGATCCTTAACTTAATTATAACTGCAAAAACCTTTTTCCCAAATAAGGTCTTATTCACAGATTCTGGAGGTTAGGACATATCTTTTTTAGGTCCATTCCATCCACTACAGGTGAGATCCCAGTCTCCAGGTAACATTCAGTTCTTCTGTTCTCCCTCATTCAGTAAGCCAAAGAAGTAAACATAATTCACTGGTCCTGTACTTAGGGAACTAAAATCTGGTCGGATATCCATAATAAATCCTTTAAAACACACACACACACACACACACACACACACACACACACAGCCCCCAAAACCATGTCATGAGAGTTGAAAAATATAATAATGCAATAATGTCATAACATAAATGTGATTAAAAAGCAATCTAGTCGGATAAATAAGACTAGCATATGTCTCATAATTAGAGGCCAATTAAACCAATAACATGGTCAAAAACACACAAAGAATATCAACAGAGTTCATATAAAAAGACATAGAAATGTTCCAAGAGATGCTGAAGCTCACTTATAATAGAAATGCAAATTAAAACTACTCAAGATATATACCATTTTTTACCTATTAAGTAGTTAAAATCCAAAAGTTTGATAAGACTCTCTTTGGCAAGGATATAAGGAAACAGCTCTTTCGTACATTGCTTGTGAGTGCTGTAAATGAGTATAACCCTTATAGATACAATGTGACAATATCAATAAAATTTATCTATAAAAATCTGTGGGCCAGGCACAGTGGCTAACGCCTATAATCCCAGCACTTTGGGAGGCCGAGGCAGCCAGGTCACTTGAGCCCAGGAGTTTGAGAACAGTCTGGGTTGTGAAGTAGAGATAGTGAAACCCCATTTCTACTAAAAATAGTAGAGGTGCAGAGGTGTTGGTGGTGTAGTGGTTAGCATAGCTGCCTTCCAAAAAGGACAAAAAGTAGCCAGAAATGCTGGTATGCACCTGTAGTCCCAGCTACTTGGGAGGCTGATTTGGGAGGATCGATTGAGCCTCAGAGGTTGAGACTGCAGTGAGCCATGATCATGCCACTGCACTCCAGCCTGGGTGACAGAGCAAGACTCTGTCTCAAAAACAAAACAAAACAAAACTGTGAAATCTGTACTCTTTGACCTAGGATGCCTTCTTCTAGAATTTAATTTTACAGATAAACTTATCAGTTGCAAAATCTATGTTCAAATTATTCTATCTAGCATTGCCTTAAAGAGCAGAATATTGGAAATAAGCCAAAGATTTTACAATAGGAGGCTGGGGTTATGCCTGTTAGTGAAGGCAGAGAGCTCCATGGGCTGGAGTACAAGGGAAGTCTTATGGGAATGATGAGTCCCAGGGCTCAAGATTCCCCTTCATTGTCCTTGTCTGTCACTCTTCTCAAACAGCAATCATCTTCCAACCCAGTTGTGTGTCTCTACACCCTTGATCTATTCCTGACCTCAGCTTCTACAACAGCCTTCAGCATATCATGGAAAGATTGAGAAACTCTCTCTGAGGTCTATTGCTAAGGAACATATTGAAACACATGCCCACTCTTTCCCAGAGGCTATCCCCATCAGGCTGATATAAACATGCAAGCCCCAAATCCATCACAGCCAATAAAGCTATTCACTGCTCACAGGGGTCTGCATAAACAAACATGCAGTTACTTGGTAAGTCTCAGTGGTGACCTTCTGGCATTTGGCATCAAAGAGCCTGATAAACCCTGAGTCTGTATCCTTAAGAGGAAACATAGGTAAATGCTTGCACACACACACACTCACACATTCAAATACACACATTCACAACACACTCACTCTAAAGTCCATTAGGAATCAATTTGTCAGAAAAAGCCTCATCATAAATTGCCCCATTTCAATGTCTTTGTGTTTCCAGACTCTGAGTTGATCATTTTTGGAGCAGAATTAGAGGCTAATGAAAACAAAACAGAACAAAACCATCCAGGAGCAGTGGGTCATGCCTGTGATCCCAGCACTTTGGGAGGCCAAGGTGGGCAGATCACCTTGAGGCCAGGAGTTCAAGACCAGCCTGACCAACATGGCAAAACCCCAGCTCTACTAAAAATACAAAAATTAACCAGGCGTGGTGGTGGTCACCTGTGGTCCTAGTTACTCAAGAGGCTGAGGCATGAGAATCGTTTGAACCCCGGGAGGCAGAGGCTGCAGTGAGCTGAGGTTGTGCCACTGCACTCCAGCCAGATGACAGAGCGAGACCTTATCTCAAGAAAACCCAAACAACAACAACAACAACAAAACCCTCCAGAAATCCACAAAGGATTTGAATTCAGAAGACTCAACTTTTTAGGACTTACTAGCCATGAAACCTTGAGTAATCACTTAATTTCTTGGAGATTCCATATTTCATCAAAAACATGCAGAGAAAAGTAGTATCTGCCAAATAAGTTAGATTCTGCTTTTTGACAAACCACGCCCCAAACTTAGTGGCTTAAAATGCCACCAATTAATTTTTTTGCACAATTCTGCAAATCACCAATTTGGAGAGGGCTCAACTGGATGGTTCTGGTCTCATCTAGGCTGTCTCAAGCATCTTCAATGAGTGCCCAGGTTGGTTGGTGGCCAACTAGTCTCAGATGGCCTCAGAGGGACAGCTGGTCTTGGCTTCATGTGGTCTCTCTCTTCCAGTGGGCTAGCCCAGACCCATCTAAAGTTGGAGGTAGGGTCCGAAGAGAGTGGAGGCTGACAAGATCCTTTGAAGCCTGGATTTGGTGTTATAAACAGCATTGCATCATCCCAAAATTCCTATATTGAAGCTTTAACCCCCAAAGTGGCTGTATTTGGATATAGGGCCTATAAGAAGATAATAAAGGTAAAATGAAGTCATAAAAATGGGGCCTTGATCCGATAGAACTAGTGGCCTCATAAGAAGGGGAAAAGTCGTCAGGGATCTCTCTCTCAGCACACACAGAGAGGAAAGACCACACGAGGACACAGTGAGAAGGCAGCCATCTTCAAACCAGGAAGAGAGGTGTTACTAGAAATCAGCAATAATGGCACCTTGAATTTGGACTTCTAGCCTCTAGAACTGTAAGAAAATAAATGTCTGTTGTTTAAGCCACCCAGTCTGTGATATTTTGTTTTGGCAGCTCAAGCAGACTAATAGACTTGGAGTTGGCATAATATCACTTCTACAACATCTATTAGCCACAGCAAGTCATGAGACTAGCCCCACAGACAAAAGCTTAAGAAATAGACTCCACCTCTTGATGGAAGGAACTGCAAAGTGATGTAGCAAAGGGGTGTGGATTTAGGAATAATCATCAAACACGCCTGCCACAAACTTCTTTTATGGATCACATAAATCATGGGTATGAGAGTGCTTTCTAAATTGTAAAGCCCTATAGATTGTCAGCTATGATCAGCATTCTGGCCTCCTTGGCAGCAGTTGTGACTACTTCTCAGCTACTAGGCCAGGTGGAGTGGATTGTAGATGCTTCTGCATGGCTCATGTTCCTCAGGGAGTTTTTGTAAGTTGTTGCCTAATGAATGAAGTCCTCTAATTCTTGTTATTAACCAGAGAGGTAGTTATGATTAGGACAATGTATTAGTCTATTTTCACACTGCTATAAAGAACTGCCCAAAACTGGGTAATTTATAAAGGATAGAGGTTTAATTGCCTCACAGTTCAGTGTGGCTGGGGATGCCTCAGGAAACTTATAATCATGGCAGAAGGCAAAGGGGAAGCAAAGGCACCTTCTTCACAAGGTGGTAGGAAGACCAGTGAATGCAGGAGGAAATACCAAACACTTTGCCCCCATGATCCAATTACCTCCACCTGGTCTCTCCCTTGACATATGTGGATTATGGGGATTATAATTCAAGATGAGATTTGGGTGGGGACACAAAGGCTAACCATATCATTCCATGGCCCCTCCCAAATCTCATGTTCCTTTCACATTTCAAAACCAATCATGCTTTCTCAACAGTCCACCAAAGTCTTAATTCATTCCAACATTAACCCAAAAGTCCAAGTCCAAAGTCTCATCTGAGACGAGGCAAGTCCCTTCTGCCTAGGAGGCTGTAAAATCAAAAGTAAGTTAGTTACTTCCAAGATAAAATTGGGGTACAGGCATTGGGTAAATACACCCATTTCAAATGTGAGAAATTGCCCAAAATGAAGGGGATACAGGCCCCATGCAAGTCTGAAATCCAGCAGGGTAGTCAAATCTTAAAGCTCTGAAATAATCTCCTTTGACTCCATGTCTCACATCCAGGTCATACTGATGCAAGAGTTGGGTTGCCGTGGCCTTGGGCAGCTCTGCCCCTGTGTCTTTACAGGGTACAGTCCCCCTCCTAGCTGCTTTCATGGGCTGGAATTGAGTGTCTGCAGCTTTTCTAGGTGTATGGTGCAAACTGTCAGTAGATCTACCATTCTGGAGCCTGGAGGGCAGTGGCCCTCTTCTCACAGCTCCACTAGGCAGTGCCACAGTGGGGACTCTGTGTAGGGGCTCTGACCCCATATTTTCCTTTCACAATGCCCTAGCAGAGGTTCTCCATGAGGGCTCCACCCCTGCAGCAAACTTCTGCCTGGGCATCCAGGCATTTCCATACATCCTCTGAAATCACCAAACCTCAATTCTTGACTTCTGTGAACCTGCAGGCCCACCACCACGTGTAAGCTGCCAAGGATTGGCACCTGCACCCTCTGAAGCAATGGCCTGAGTTGTATTTTGGCCCCTTTTAGCCATGCCTGGGACACAGGGCACCAAGTCCTGAGACTGCACAAAGCAGCAAGGCCTTGGGCCCAGCTCACAAAATCATTTTCCCCTCCTAGGCCTCTGGGCCTGTGATGGGAGGGGCTGCCATGAAGCCTCTGACATGCCCTGGAGACGTTTTTCCCATTGCCTTGGCAATTAACATTTGGCTCCTTGTTACTTATGCAAATTTCTGCAGCCAGCTTGAATTTCTCCTCAGAAAATGGGTTTTTCTTTTCTATCACATCAGCAGGCTGCAAAATTTCCAAACTTTTATGCTCTGCTTCCCTTTTAAACAGAAGTTCCATTTCCAAACCATCTCTTTGTGAATGCATAAAACTGAATGCTTTTAAGAGCACCCAAGTCACCATTTGAATGCTTTGCTGCTTAGAAATTTCGTCTGCCAGATACCCTAAGTTATCTGTCTCAAGTTCAAAGTTCCACAGATCTCTAGGGCAGGGGCAAAATGTCACCATTCTCTTTGTGAAAGCCTAGCAAGAGTCATCTTTATTCCAGTTCCTAAGAAGTTCCTCATCTCCATCTGAGACCACCTTACCTTGGACTTCATTTTTCATATCACTATCAGCATTTGGTCAAAGCCATTCAACAAATCTCTAGGAAGTTCCAAACTTTCCCACATCTTCCTGTCTTCTTCTGAGCCCTTCAAACTGTTCCAACCTCTGCCTGCCTGTTACCTAGTTCCAAAGTCACTTCCACATTTTCAGGTATCTTTATACCAGTACTCCACTCTACTGGTACCAATTTACTGTATTAGTCCATTTTCACACTGCTATAAAGAACTGCCCTGAACTGGGTAATTTATAAAGGAAAGAGGTTTAATTGACTCACAGTTCAGCATGGCTGGGGATGCCTCAGGAAACTTATAATCATGGCAAAAGGCAAAAAGAAAGCAAGACACCTTCTTTACAAGATGGCAGGAAGGAGAATGAATGCAGGAGGAACTACCAAGCACTTATAAAACCATCAGATCTCATGAGAACTCACTCATTATCACAAGAACAGCATGGGGGAAACTGTCCCCATGATCCAATTACCTCCACCTGGTTTCTCCCTTGACATGTGGGTATTATGGGGATTATGGGGATTTAATTCAAGATGAGATTTGGGTGGGGACAAAAAGCCTAACCATATCAGACAGCAAGCTTGCATTTTTGTAGCTAGAAAATCCTAAAAATAAATATTTCAATGAGTATCTCACTCAATGAGTTTGAGAACAGGAAGTCTGATGGTCTGATGAATAGAAGAAAGGAAGGATGCAAATCAGATTGGATTTAGTGAACTTGTCATCCACACTTACCACTTCCCTGAGAGACTGAGGGGAAAAGCAGGCTGCTGACTAAGGGGTGATCTGTGGCTACAGCCTTGGACTTTTTCCCATTGAAAGAGCTTCCCATGGGTCCTAAATCTGTGCCTAGGTTCACAAGCCTTCCTCTGCAATAGACTGATTGCCAGAGGAAGAGAACATTGTCATTCCCTGATTATCTCCTGTCCTCACACAGAACTTACAAGCAGAACTCTCATTGATAATCATTATAAAGAGAGGTAATGCTGTAGGAACAGATAGACTGGCCAATTAGTGCCTCCATCCCAACTGAGAACAAGTTAACTTGCACAGCACAGCACATTTCAGAATTCTCCCACTGCGGAGGCTAGACATGGCCTCTGGCTTTGGGATGGAAGAAACGTGTCCCCAGGAAGTGAATCTGTATGCCTTGAGAACTCAAAGAGGTTGAGAAGATGAGAGGGTAAGGAATAGGGCTTGCAGAAGAGAAAAATCCTAGTTTGGCATGCCTCTAGGATCTCCAGGGAGAATGTCCCACCCCATCTAGTGCTGCTTCAGACTCTGTGACTGCTTTTGAACTCCAAAAACTTGATGAGTTAAGAGGCAGAGCATCACGCTCTGATGGTCTCCTACCTGTTGGCTCAGATACGTGTTGGCCCAGAAGCAAAGAGGGTGAGTTGCTCAGGATGTGAAACATCTTTAATGCCTCCAGGTAAATAACACTATCTGAGATGTAATTAATTAACCAAAATATCTTGAAAGGCTCCTGAATGATCCAACACCAGTCTCTAAACTATTATTGTTCTTACTACACTATATTGCAGGGCAAACTTAAGATGCTATTTTCTTTCTGCACCTACAGTATAATTCATTGCGTAGGACCTAATAGGCACATTGAATAATTGAAAGAATTAATAAACTCAATACATATTTGATGAATACATAAATAAATGAGTATTTCTTTATATGCCATTCATTTATATGAATGACATAGCCAGGGCTTAAGCTTATGAAGTATGTGAAGCAGTAACAACATCTCTGTCTTCATTTTTGGCTCCAAGGCCCTCATACAAAGGCCTGTGTGTACTATGTACTTAATAAGTAATTGTTGAATTGCACTGAAATTATAAAGCCTGGAAATTAAATATTACAATACAAAAATGAAGTGTTCCCACAATTAAAGAAGGCAATGGGTAAAATTCTACCCTTAACTCCTAAGAAGCCCTAGCTCTGTGTCCCTGTATACTGAAAAGAACTGACTTCTTCCCTCAAAATAGTCTCTGGTTCCTGTAGTCTTGGCTATACTAGAGTCGGCAGTGGCCACAGCTTCCCTTTTCTGATTATATCCAACAAGGGAGTGTGTGGGATGCCATAGCACTTCCTTTCAGAACTCTCATGCCTTTTGGAACCCTCATTAGGCTACATCTCCTGCTCTGTGGTTGCCTAGGCTCCCCTGCCTCAACCTCTCCCTATAATTCCTGAGAACTGTCCTTATTATAAAAGAAACTTAGAATACATCCCAGGGTGAAGATGTGAGTAGCTGCCTTCAATCAAAACACACTCTTCAGCAAACTCGGCTTGAGAGAGACTTTCTGCAACAGATGGTAGGCCAAGGCTCTAGGCTTTAAAATGCCCCCAGGGACCTGCCAAGGAGCCACCTGAGGCCTGTTTTAATTTCTCACCATCATTGCCTCTGTGAAGCCATCCCAACAAAAAGTTCCCACCCACTGTACAGAAGTGAAGAGCTTGAGTAAACCGTGTGGATTGTGAGAATGAAACTGCTTCCTTGTCTTTCTTCTGTTTCTAGGATAAGAAATGCAGGGAGAATGGTGATTCTCAGGTCGTTAGAGATTTTATTGTTGAGAAAGTGGTGTTCGTGTAAGTACCCTAAGCGATGCCTAAATATTGCTGAAACTCACCATTGCATTTCCCCATAAAGCCAATTGCCTCTTCATTTCTCTATTTCACCACCTCCTTGGAAATCTGGGAACACTTTAAATTCATTCACTAAACAATCTCAGGCTCAGGATTCATTCTTGGACATAAAGATGACAACATAGAGTCCCACTATCTTTTTTTGTCATCTCAGGGACTGAATGTATAGTCCCCTTTTTTCCTCCATCTCCTAGACCTTCTTCTGTGTCAACTGTCCTTGATTTTTTGGAACAAAGACATAATCACAGTTTTCTAAAAAGCAGACTTCTTGAGATTCCTAGGAAATGGATCTTCCAAATCCTAGATAGTTTTTAAAGGAAAACATTGAAATAGCTCCTTCAGACCAACTTCAACCCATTCAAGAGTAAGAATTTAAACAGCTGTATTATTGAGGACTTTTAGACTGTGTCATTCGTCTTTGAGAGATATGCTTTTATGTGCACTTAGGTCATGCAAACACCATGAAGTGGTGTTATCACATCCATTTACTAACAAGGGAAACAGAATCAGAGGGGCTAGTTAACTCCACTCAAGTTCTGTTTATATATGGTTGCTCAAGCAGCTGAAGTGTCCTGAAAATCACAGGAAGTCTGTGAAGAAAGAGCATATCGCAAGAGGTTCATCAAGCTCCTGAGCTCTTGGAAAACCTAAACCCCCGGAGGGTTTCTAAGTGGTGGAAGGAACGTGTTGTAAGACCTGGAGGTAGAAGAGAGATGGTGATCAATGAACTGAAATGAGCCTACTTTCACTTGAATGGAGAGTGTTTGGAGAGATGGCAGGGAGAGAGAAAGACAGCGAGAGAGAGAGAGAGAGAGAGAGAGAGAGAGAGCTGGAGAGAAACGGGCAGAGGCTGGACCAAGTAGGGCCCTTCAAGAACTTTAAATGATCTTGAATTTTATTTTGAGGGGATTGTCTCATAAGAGTGTGTTAAATAGAAGAAGGAGATGTCATAAAACTGATGCAGCCTGGTCCTCCCCATACTGTATTAACCTAGTGGTATTTCCTATGATATTTTTATTCATGAAGCTCAAAGCATTTAATGATTAGTGCTTTAGGACCTACTGGTATACAGTAACCAGCAACTTTTGCTGGTGGGGCACCATGGCAACTTGTCAACCAATCAGTGGGTCATGGCCGAGTCACTTCCAATAAGGTTTGAGGGGTTGGAGAGAAAAGGGGTTATTCTTGGAGAACTCTGTCTCAGTTCTAGGGGTAGTGGCTGCTCATTGGCATGAGCAATATATTCTTTAGGGTTCCCTTTACTTCTTAGCAATCAATCTTTGCTATGTGTAATAGTTCTTTATATTAAATATACTCTGTTCAAATTACTATGTGGCTTCTCTGTCCCGATTGGACTCTGACTGATTGACAACCCCCAGACATTTCTCTACCTGCCAGACATAACCTGCTTCCCCAGAGGAGAAAAGATTGTGGCCCTGCTAAGAGCTACATGCTAGCTGCTTGTTCTATCTGAAGGGTCCACTTCCTTGTAGATTAACCAGGAGTTCATGAAAGTTCATAAGGAATGAACATTGCCCCCTGAATTTTCCTGAGCTCCATGACTAAAATGGCAGAGAGACATGAGATCATATTTATATACTATAGTTCCTGCTGGGGGATAACACAGGTTTATAGATGTGTCTCAACAGGGTGATCAGATCTGCTTGGGAGAAGGAGGCCCGTAGCAGTTAAATAGAAAGAGATTCTTGAGTCTTGAAGGCTATTGAGGATTTGCCAGGCAGGTGGTGGGGAAAGAATATGCCCAACAGAGGCAACAGGATTGACAGATATTTGCAGACATGGCAAAGCACAACCATGCATCAGGGGCTGTCTGTCATGTGGAATAGCTGGACATGGTGAAGGGGTTTGACCTTATCCTGCAGGATTTCAAACAGAGTATGGAGAAGGGTGAAGAAACAATTGTCTTCGGGCCTCTGTGCCTGGAGGGAATGAATTCTTGACCTAGGAAAACATCATTGGGAATGGAAAAATTGAGTTTAAACAGAGTAGACAATCAGGTGGGTTGACAGAATTTTGGACCCTTAAGAGCTAGTTATGAGGAACAAATGAAGTAATAGACACGAAAGCACACTTTTTGATGCTAATCGACTATAATAAGATATTTCTTCCACAATTTGATTCTGAAAATGAATAATGAGGCTTCATGTTCCTAGATAGCAGGATTACCCCCAATCATTAGGCCAAATGGCAGTACAGTGGTGGTGGCATCCATAACATAGTTTATACTTCTCAGACTTCCCTCCCATCGCCCCACTTAACAATCAGTACTGGACAGCTGGTGCCTTTTGTTTTCAAAGTGAACAATGAATATTTTATGAGTTTACTTTTACAACGAGTTGCTCAGAATAGGAGAATACTAAATCAGAGTTTTAGAACAGGAATATAAACTAATTCCCCAATTTTACAGAAGAGTAGACTAACACCCCTATCAACTAAGATTTATGTAAGAGCAAGTCAGAGAGAAGACTATATTCAGGTGTCTTGAAAACTGCAGTTTTCTGCTGCTATCCTTGCAGGGTATCAATCAAGGGGCATGCTTACTGACTGGCTACTAGAAAGAAATGCCTAATTCAGGATACTTATAACTCAAGGAAAATTCCTTATTCCTTTTTTTTTTTTTTTTTTGAGACAGAGTGTTGCTCTTGTCGCCCAGGCTGGGGTGCAATGGCACGATCTTGGCTCACTGCAACCTCCACCTCCCGGGTTCAAGCGATTCTCCTGCCTCAGCCTCCTGAGTAGCTGGGATTACAGGTGTGCGCTACCATGCCCAACTAATTTTTATATTATTAGTAGAGACGGGGTTTTACCATGTTAGCCAGGCTGGTCTCGAACTCCTGACCTCAGGTGATCCACCCGCCTTGGCCTCCCAAAGTGCTGGGATTACAGGCATCAGCCACTGTGCCTGGCCACAGGAAAATACCTTCTTAAATGTCACAGGGAGGTCCAGCATTGGTCCCATAATCCCTACTTAACCAGCAGGTGAATCAGTGTCTGGTTCTTCTTAGGGTTAGGGATCTTCAGTTTCTTTAAACTGAATCTTCATGATTTTAGGGCCAGAAATTTTTATTTCCTGTGTAAACAGTCTTGTTCCACACCTCAGAAACAAAGACACTCCATTCGTGGATCTCATTATTGTAGAAGATTATGCCAACAACTTTGACATAATTATGAGTCTATCATTTCATCATCTGTAGTACAATTTTGTTTGAAAGCACAGCTGATTTCCTTGCTTTGAATTCCCAGAAGGACTGCTTTTATTCCACTGTCCATCTTATTTATCATGGTTGACAGCTATTGCCATTTCTAAATAAATGGTCAACTGTCTTCTTCTAAGGCAAGGTCTATTTAGTTTCCTTACATCCTATCCGCTTAGTGGTCATATTCTCTCACCATGAACACTATTCATCCCATGTTCCAAATCTGCATGGTCTTCTAATAAAGTGATTGGCAACACACTGTGCCTGCAGGAGTCCGGGAAGGCTCATGGGCCTCCTAGCAGCCCCTTTTCTGTATCCCTGAGCCTCATGGGAATGCATGTGCAATGCCTTGGAGACAGGGTAAGAATGGGGTCAGGGAGTACAGAGAACAGGTGAGAAGAAACATACTGCAATGGGACAGCCAGCCCATCAGTGACAAACTTTGCTGCGGGTTCCACACTTGTTTCTAGTCTACAATATTTGTTTCTTGTTTTGTTTTGTTTTTTATTTTTGAGACAGGGTCTTGCTCTGTCGCCCAGGCTGGAATGCAGTGGCGCAATCTCGGCTCACTGCAGCCTCGACCTCTGGGGCTTAAGCAATTCTCCCACCTTAGTCTCCCAAAGTGCTAAGATTACAGGTGTGAGCCATTGCACCTAGCCTTAGTCTATGGTATTTACATGTTGACATCCAAATGTATAAAATATCTCTGGTCCCACTTTTTACTTGTCATGGAGGTAAACATGAATCTATCTCAACAAACAATCTCCCACATTTATGTTATAATGAAACCCTCTAAAAATAAAATAGACTTGAAAAAATCCATTTTCCTTACTATATCATGCTAGCTTTTTGTGTGCTTGTTTCTAGTCGATTGACACTTCTCAGCTGGGGAAAAAGAATATTCTTTCTCTCTTTTTTCATAAAACGTCTCTTGGGGTCACTGAATACGTGTCCTTTCACTTATTTCTTTCAAGTTTACCTTTCATTTGAAATTCTGTCTGCTCATTTTTAGTATTTGCTTCTTTCAGGGCACCCAAATATTCTTCTGCGCCTCTCAGGAAAAGCACTATTTTTGACAAAGCTTTTAGCCAATGCTCATTAGGTTTCTATTTCCCTCCTAAGGACTTGGCAGGACTAGAATTGCTGAGTTCACATAATGTTTCGAAGCAGAAAAAATATTTCTAGGTGTTATACTAAAGAACATCCTAATTGCATATGTAAAGTCGGGTTTGTGCTTTTGAAATGCAAGTCAGAATGTGCTGAACAATAGAAGTACAGACACAAAGGGACGTTCAGGTGACCTGTAATATGAGTCACTGCCCAGCCACCGATTTTGCAAGGAGAGTCACTAGAGCAAAAACTACCCTTTGTATATAATTATCATGGTTACAAAAGTATGTAGCAAATACACTGCTAGAGTTTTGTTCCTTTTTTTCCCATATCTTTGGAAGTATAGTGTTAAAATTTCTGATATGGCTTCCAAATTTGTGAGTGAAATTTCATTTGTAAGATAATTTAAAGAAAAGTTTCGACTGCAAATTTAATTCAGCATTTTTTTTACTATAAATTATCTCAAGGTTAAAAAAAATTAAATCTGTATATACTATTGGAATGTAATTAAACATCTGTAAAGCACATAAATCCCAGCAAGACACGTCATCAATTCTCTCATCTTCCTTATGCTCTTTCTATCCCACCAATTTTGCTTGGTTTCTGATTTCACTGAGTTGGGATTAAATCAGTGTATTCCTCCCACTGCATAATTTAGGACTGCTTTAAAACGATGTAATTACAAACCTCAATGGCAGATTGTGAATTGCATTCACTGTCATAACTGCATTAGTATGGTTTTAAATTCTTTCAGAACAGTGGGGTAAAGATGTCATGTTTATATGGTAATAAGTTCCATTGCTCTACTATATGTCTGCTATTGATTATCTGCAGCAATTGTAGATTTGGATGGGATCCAAAATTAGACACAGAACCTTGAAACTTGCCAATGTTTTGTTCATCTACAGTAATTTTAAAGAAAAAAGTTCTTTAAAACAATAAAACTGGATGAAAGGGTTAGTATAGGATTTTAAACTTATGTAATTGCAGACTTAATTTTATAAATAGGTACAGTCCTGATCTATCGGTCTTCCTGAAGGAGGGAGAGAACATTTTGGGTAGTTACCTACTCTAATTTTGATTACTTTCTACGGAGTGAAATTAAAATACTTTTTGAAGGTTTTCCAAAGCCTTATTTGACAACATTTGCTATATTCACTCCCGTTGCTCTGCCAACCCCTAATCCTGTCCCTTATCATGAATTCTTTTTTCATGCCAAGTCTCAATTCCCTCTTCTTTTTCTGAATCTAGAGATGGTAGGCCCATTTAAACTGAATGTAGTCTGCCTCATCCAGGAAGCCCACCTGGATGAGATTTTGGTCACATACTTTCCAGTTTTACGTATACAATGAAAATGTCTTTTCATGCTTAAAAAAGTCCTCTCACATACTTTCTTTTAATTTAAGGTGTTCATAACCTCTAGATAAACACTTTCCTTTAGTGTAAGGCCTTTGGTATGTGGAAACTCATGTATCAAAATTAGCTGTATTATTCTGCTGGCACCAAAGCTTGATTCATAATTTAAATTCATTTCAGCCATCTTCATCAAATTTCTTTGTTAAATTTCTTTTAACAATCGACATGTTTTGCTACTTTATAAATTACTAATTTGGGAGAAACAAAAAAATAGCTTGTCTACATATACAAATCGAGAAGCTATAATTAAGTTCCTGCTTGTCATTATCTACAAAGATATACACTTTGATCAATATAATTTTCCTGCCATGCATTTCTGGGTGTTTATAAATGAACTGAATTGTGGTGGGAAAAGATCCCAGTGCCTCTTAACGACTACAATAACTCTCTTGTAATTTTCTCAAAGCAAATGGTATTCGTTTACTCTTTTTCTTGAAGTTCATAATAAAAGCGAACAGTTTTTTGTTAAGAATCTTCAGGTTGTTAGATCTAAAGGGTCTGAAACTAGATAAATGCATACTTTAAGGAAATAAGCTTTTAAAGCAAAGGGGTGGGGAAAATACCCCCACCTCTTTAGCTGCGCAGAGTTCAGTCTTTTTTTTTTTTTTGAAATGGAGTCTCCTTCAGATGCCCAGGCTGGAGTGCAGTGGCACGATCTCTGCTCACTGCAACTTCTGTCTCCCAGGTTCAAGCAATTCTCCTGTCTCAGCCTCCCGAGTAGCTGGGACTACAGGTGCCTGCCACCACGCCTGGCTAATTTTTGCATTTTTAGTAGCGACAGGGTTTCGCCTTGTTGGTCAGGCTGGTCTTGAACTCCTGACCTCAGGTGATCCACCTTCCTAGGCCTCCCAAAGTGCTGGCATTACAGACATCAGCCACTGTACCTGGCCTTGTTTTTTAATTTTAGACAATCGTTGGTAAGTTTAACAATGGATACTGAAAAGGATGTATTACTAGCATTGTAAGTTACTATAGTCTATGAAAATGCACTGAAGTAAAAGGTGAATTTAGGAATAATGAATTGGTACCTCTCTCCCTTCCTCGAATTTGGTTGATAAATAGGGATATCTGGCTAACAAGTTCCAGTCCAGGTGTTGCTGGTTTCCAGAAATGTTCTCTTCCCTGCAGCTTTCCAGTAGTCACTGTTATGTTGTGTGGCAAATGATTAACTCTCACCTCGGACTTTGCATGCCTGCTTTTAAGTATGATGGGATTCAGTCTTGGAATGGAAAAAATACAAAAGTCACCTTAAGTCTTACAGTGCAAGGGTTTTAATAGTCCACACTAAAATAGGCTGTACAGTTTTGTAGTTTACCATTCAAAGCAATCCTGCCTTATTTTAAAATGCTTCTCCCCCACTCCTTCACTTAAGGTATAAGTCTACCCCTAAAGTGCATTTCTCAGGCATTAAAAACAGCACTGTGATTTGCTTTCCACAGAGTCCTAAATAACAGCCACCTTCTTCATTTGAGAGGCTACAGAGTTCAAGCTGAGCTGTGACAGGAGCCAGGGGGCCAGGGCCCCAGAATAGCTTTTCGAAAAAAAATAATTATGCCACCCTCCTCCGCGGCAGGTATCTTCTCTTACCACAAATAAATATTTAATGCATCCTTGGAGTCATGAAATATTGAGAACCCAATTGACACTTCAATTTCCAGAAAAATAAAATCACGAAGGCATTGTGTAAATATTCTGAATTTGGTGGAATGAGACAACACGTAAGGGGGCGGGCCTGAAGTCTCGGGTTTGGAACTGGGGGTTTGGGGTACTGCTGGGTAGGCAGTCCTGGAGCGCGCAGGCTATTGGGCTACTGCTTGTCCTCGTGGGGGTCACCAGGAAAGCCTGCCTCCTCCGGGGACCTGCCCGCCTCCGGGAGCAGCGTGGCGCGCACTTTCCTCTTCTCCTTAAAGCGGCCGGAGCGCGAGATCTTCAAATTGCGGCGGCTGCTGCCGGATTTGTCCCCGTATAACTTGTCTGGTTTGGGGGGCTCGCCGGCGCCCCCGAGGAGATTGGGGTGCTGGTTCTCCCGGGAGCTGCTGGTCCAGTCCGGGCTGGGCGGCGCAGGTGGCGTGGGCTCCCCGGGAGCGGGCTGGGCGGGAGGCTGCACCCCCACTGAGGCTTCCTTGCTTTTCTTTCTGCTGTTGGTGAGCGATTTCCACCAGGGGCCCGAGCTGCCAGCACCGCCGCTGTCGGCCATGGCCGGAGGGCCTAGGGGCTCCCGGCACCCAGATGGAAGGGCCAAAGCGGCCCCTTTCTGCACGTGGTCTCCGGCCGTTCACTCCACCCTTTCCCCGGCTTGCCACACGTGGGCTGCGGGGTGGATGCTGAGGCAGCGGCCTGTGCTGGGGAAGAAAACAAAACTTGGTTACTGGGTTGGTTGAAGTCACGTGCCCCCCCCAGTCCCATTTCCTCCCTTATGCTGTCTGGCATCGGATCGGCTAGGGTCGGAGCGACCCAATCCCGTAGCCACGTAGCCCACATTAGCATTAGACGCCACTGCGCCCCATAGGGTGCTGGCGGAAGTGTCTTCCAGGGCACCATCACCTGGTCTCTAGGCTGAGCCTTGAACTCTTTGGCTTCAACCTTTGCCTTTCCTTCAGGGGAAGTGCAGTGCAGTGGTCAGCGTGCCCGGGGGACCCAAGGGACGTTCCCACCCCTCTGGATCAACCCGTCTCTAGAGGGAAAATGACCGCCCTGTCCACACTGCTTGACTGTAGATGGACGCCAAAAGGTGACCCATCCGACCCAGGGCGGCCTCCCTTTGGATAAGCACCTGGGAGGAGGGCGCTGGGAACCAAGTGCATCCTCTCTACAGGTGAACGGTATTAATTAGTCCATGGTCAAACAGTCACGAAATTTCCCTCCAAGATTTGCCCCCATCGACTTTCGTCCCAGGAGCCTTTTCGATGAGATACTTAGGAGAATTTATATCCCAGTAGGAGAGAAGGACAAGCTTATGATATTTGTTTTGGTTCTTTTAAATTCTGCTTTTGACCACTTATGCCTTGTGACTTTCAAAGAAGCATGTCTAGACTTAACTTCCCTTGAAAAACCGCCATCCTAATTCTTCCTTTTACTCCCCAGAGCCCAATCTTGCGTCTTTTTGAAGTCACCCCCGGCTGACGGTTGAGATGAAGCCAAGTATCAAATGGCCTCTTCCCTTAGTTTTGTATTAAAATATGCACCGAGTCTGTACGACGCAACTCAACTCTGGAGAATTTCAGTTACAAAATAAAGGCTTCTCTTCTTTTCCTTGTGCAATTCCCTTCTCCCAAGGAGAAAGAACGCAACAAGGAACTCCGAAACAATGTGCTTCTTCCCCAAGCTTCTAAGACCCCCCCCTCTGAAGAGCGAAAGGCCGCTTCTGAGCACTTAGGTGCGGGTACAGCAAGCGAGACTCCCAGCCCACTTTCTGTGCGGGGTCTCTTGGGCGCTGCCACCAGCAACGCGCGGGATTCGCCTGCGCCGCGGCTCACTTCCAGGTTTCCGCTCGGCTCCTTCCCAGCCCACGCGCCGGGCGCTCCTGGGATTGGCGATCGCGCTGGAGAGGGAAACTTCGGCGGTGTTTGTTGTAGGAGGTTCTCCTCCCGGAACCGCCAGGGAGAGGAAGTCTGATCGCCTACGGGAGGCGGCGGGGCGGCCTCGGCTGCGCCCCGAAACCGCAACACCGGCTCCTCCCCAGGATGCCCTGAGGACACACTCGGGCAGCGACTTGAAAACAATACAAGAAAAAACGGCCAAAAGTTCTTTCGGTACAAAAGGCACCCACGCCCTCAGGCACAATTAGCAACTGCGTCTGCAAACATCCCATTCCCTCCTACTTTGCAGATCGGAAAAGCAACCCGTACCCCCAAGTCATTTACTAACAGTGGTGGTAAGGTGTCCTGATGCTGCTTCCTCTCCTCTAACCTACATTTTCTTCTTCACAATCATCAACTTTGTGAGCACGGAAGGGCTTTGTACGAATTGCGCAAGGAAAAGATGGCAAATTACGCAAAAGTACAGAAAACGGAGTCCTGGAGCGTCCGTGGTTTTCAGCCTCTCTTAGGGCTCCGGGAGGCGGGTACCTGGGAGGTACCAGGCAGCACCCCAGGGTAACCCCCGGGGCCAGGCTCTGTCTCGGCGGACGCCGAACCACCCCCAGTCGCTCACCTGCTCGGGCTTAACAGGACCCGGAGGCCTCGCGCGGTGAACGCGGCCGAGAGCACGAAGGGGGCGCGCTCGGGTCAACCTGGAAGCCGGGGCTCGAGTCCCTGGGCGCGGACTTGGAGAGATCAGGCTTCTGGAAAGTGTACAGGTCGGAATTCCCGCAGCCCAGCTAAATCAAGTGCTGCTGCTGGTCTCCTCTGGCACCTCCAATTTCTGCGCGCTGCGGCGGAAGCCCGGGGCTCGCAGCGCAGTCTGTTCTGGTCGGAGGGGGCGGCGGCGAGGGGCCGCCAGACTCGCTGCCCGGGTGGAAGGTCCAGGCCGGCTTTCCGGGCTAGTAGTGTTTCATTCGCCGGCGCGTCCCTCTTCCCTGCTAGCACCGCCCGGGAGCCGGCTGAGAGATGGGACCCTGGCTGTTCACTCCGGCGCATCGAACTTGCCTACGCGTCCGTAGGAACGCAAAAAAGACATCTGCCCACCTGCTGGTTATTTGCCAAGTGATTCGGGAAACCAGAACCCTGGGGCAGCTGGGGGAGAAGAGAAAATAACCCAGGAGGCGGTCACCGCTGCCACAGGTGCAGGTAGGAACTTCGCGTTCCCACCCTCCAGGGGAGGAGATTGGATCAGGCGCCAGCCTTGAGGTGTCTGATTGGAGAAAAGCTGTGCAGCGCCGCTCCCCCGACCGACTCCTTGAGAAGAAACGGCGGAGACCTGAGACCGGGAGGCCGAGGCTGTAGGTGGGCTCCGCTGGGTAAAAGTTGCCGCAGCAGCTGTCCCTTGGCCCCATCCCGATTTATTTTTCCCTCTTGCTTTCCAGGTCCCGGGATCCCAAGTTTTGTAACTAACGGGAGCGAATCCACACCCGAGCAAAATGTTTGCGAGTTTCAGGCGCCCTTAGTTGAAAGGCTGTATGTAACGTAATTAACAAGTCCGCTGTTTGCCAGCCAGGCGCCGTTGCAGGCGCTTTCTGTGGATTGTCATTTATTTCTCACAGCAACTCTAGGAGGTAGGTATTGTTATTATTATTATTCTCACTCGACAGGCGAGGAAACCCTAGCACGGGAAAATGGTTGCTCAGGGTTGCCTGTCTGGTACGTGGCAGAGCAGGGTTGGAACCCAGGGGGCCTGACTCTAGCTTCTACGGTCTTAACCACCACAACCTGCCAGTCTGAGACTCTTAACACGACTCAGTGAGGATGTGAATTTCCTTCTTTCAGGCCTGGAAGTCCATGGACAGCCACCCAACGAGGGCAGTGTAAATCCAGCCCCGAGCCACTGCAGGAAGTGAACCGGGGATTGCATTCCTGGTCACATAAGAGTACTTTTTTTTTTTTTTTTTTTTTTTTGAGACGGAGTCTCGCTCAGTCGCCGAGGCTGGACTGCAGTGGCGCGATCTCGGCTCACGGCAAGCTCCGCCTCCCGGGTTCACGCCATTCTCCTGCCTCAGCCTCCCGAGTAGCTGGGACTACAGGCGCCCGCCACTGCGCCCGGCTAATTTTTTGTATTTTCAGTAGAGACGGGGTTCCCCGTGTTAGCCAGAATAGTCTCGATCTCCTGACCTCGTGATACGCCCGTCTCGGCCTCCCTCCCAAAGTGCTGGGATTACAGGCGTGAGCCACAGCGCCCGGCCAAGAGTACTTTGTATTCATTTGACATAAAGATATTGGCACAGGGCATTTTCACTAATGAAGGCAGAGGTGCAGCTTGCTTCATCTTCCAGGATGCTCTTGTTTCAAAAAACGATTTTGATGTTCCTTGAGCTCATATGCAAGCATAACTCCCCTGAAGGACTGGGTGTGGAGCAACTGAGCATCTCTGTTGTGAAAACTTTTTGCAGTATAAAAGCAGTGAAAGACAGCCGGGCAAGATGGCTCAAGCCTGTAACCCTAGCGCTTTGGAGGCCGAGGCGGGTGGATCACATGAGACCAGGAGTTTGAGACCAGCCTGGCCAATATGACAAAACCTTGTCTCTACTTAAAAATAATAATAAAAAACAAGGTGGGTGTAGTGGTGCACGCCTGTATTCCCAGCTATTGGGGAGGCTGAGGCACAAGAATCACTTGAACCTGGGAGGTGGAGTTGGCAGTGAGCCGAGATCCGGCCACTGCACTCCAGCCTGGGTGACAGAGTGAGACTCTGTCTGTAAAAAAAAAAAAAAAAAAAAAAAAGAAGTAGTGAAAAACATACTGCCTAACTCAAATAATTTGCAATGTAGAATTAGTAGAAAAAATTCTTAGAGAGTATTTCAATTTGTGAAAGATAAAAATATGAATATATGATTTACTTTTTAGTTTGGGATTCTTTGAATGTTTATGATATGCACAGCACGGGGTATTTGGAAGTCATGCATTTTTATATGTTTCTTAGGATTACTTTTAGAGCATAAACTTTCAATCACAGAACCAGGATTGAACAAAGGCAGGCCACCAACTTTGAGGGGAGAATGGGATAATTCATCATAGTGCCATTACTTTACAGATGAAATTGAATCATGGAAGAATGCCTTTATCTGAGGAGTCATCACCACTAGGGAGCTATGGAGCTGGGTTTTTACATTGTTTGTTGAGCATATGGGTGAAAATAAAAAATTCAGGAAAAGAAAATAAGTTCTGCCAACTGGCTCCTCAAGTGTGATTTTAACAAAAGGGTCAACATTTTACTAATAAACAAACCTCTACTGACTGCTGAAATTAACAAAAAAAATTGATTATTTTGCATGCCCTTTCTCATTTATATTCAGCAACTTTGAACTTAATAACAACATCTTACAAATAACCCTTGTGTACAGGGAGGACATTGAAGGAGAGACATGAAAACTGAGGAGAGATTAGCTGAGATGCAGAGTGGGTGAGCATTTCAGATGGAGGAAATAGCGTGTGAACAACTTGGAGGTGTGAAGAAATTAAGGTTTCTTGAGAGGCAAAGAGCAGGCGCGTGTGATCTGAGTGAGGAGAGGGAGCTGAAGCTGGAGAGGTGGGTGTGACCAGACCATTCAGGACCACAATCCACTAAAGAGGAAGAACATGGTAAGATTCGCAGTTAAATGTTGTGCAGTGGTGTATAAAGAATGAATGGGGCTGGGCGCGGTGGCTCATGCCTGTAATCTCAGCACTTTGGGAGGCCGAGGCAGGTGAATCACGAGGTCAAGAGATTGAGACCATCCTAGCCAACATGGTGAAACTCTCTCTACTAAAAATACAAAAATTAGCTGGGTGTGGTGGCGTCCTTCTGTAGTCCCAGCTACTCAGGAGGCTGAGGCAGGAGAATCGCTTGAACCCGGGAGGTGGAGGTTGCAGTGAGCCGAGATCGCGCCACTGCACTCCAAGCCTGGTGACAGAGTGAGACTCCATCTCAAAAAAGAATGGGCCAGGCGCAGCAGCTCACATCTGTAATCCCAGCACTTTGGGAGGCTGAAGTGGGAGGATTGCTTGAGCCCAGGTATTTGAGACCCGCCTGGGCAACATGCGGAAACCCCCATCTCTACAAAAAACAGAAGAAATCAGCTAGGTGTTGTGGTGTGAGCCCGTAGTCCCAGCTGCTTGGGTGGTGAGGTGGAAGGATCACTTGGGCCCAGGAGTTCCAGGCTGTAGTGAGCTATGATTGCACCACTGCACTCCAGCCTGGGCAACAGAGAAAGACTTAAAAAAAAAAAAAAAAAGTGGATGGTAGAGGGGACAAAATGGGGCAATCAGGATACCAGTTAGGAACTGTTGGGAGACTTTAGGTGGGATATTCTGAAGCCTGTAGTACAGTGGTGGGAGTTGATTTGGTGGGGGATGAAGATAATTAGGTGGATGCAACAGGAATGTTGGAGATAGAATCAACAGGGTACTATTTCATTTAATTCCTACAAATAAGGAGATTGAATTTGACTAGAAGCTGAGAAGGGAAATACTTTCACAGCCTTCCCTGTGACTAGGAGTGGCCATAGTGATTCAGTTTTGGCCTATGGGGCTGTAAGGAAGACTTCTGGAAATGCTTCTTTTCCAGATAAAGGACAGAACCTCCTGAGAGAACATCTTTTGCCACACCCTTGATGCTTGCATTTAAGCACAGCATGAGGATGTGACGTCTAGTGTGGCAGCAGCCAGTGAGGCAGCAGGGATGGGAATAGGAGATGTCATGCTAAGGATGATGGCATGGGAGTGTGGAAGTGTCTGGGTCCTCGATTACACCATCCATTCCCTGAGGGAACCCTGGAACCACCTACCTGTGGACTTTTAGTTTAGTGAGATCATACATATCCCTGTGGTTTAACCACAGATTTAAACAGTTTTCTGTTACTTGTAGCCAAACCCATTCCTACTTGGTAAGGACTGTTTTAGTTAGAGGAAGAGACGATATTGTCCAAAAGGGAAAAAAGGTAATATTGCCACATTTTCTTGGACTAATATGAAAAGTTCTTCCCAGAAGGAGGATTTAGTGAAATGTTAAAGTGATGGGCAAGTTTTTAGAGGCAGAGAATGCATCTGTAAAATTTTGAGTTAAGGGAATGGGTAGATAAAACATATATATAGTGCATGGATAAGTAAACTGGGGGTAAGACCAAAAGGTGAGGTTCATCAGATTATCTGAGATATCAATGTAATTTGACTTTTAAAGACAGTGTTAAACAATTAAGACTTATTTTTCTCCATTTTTGCATCTAGAACTGTTTTAATCTCTCCCCACCAAGACACACACACACACACACACACACACACACACACACACACACACACACACACACACGGTTAGTATTACAAGTATAGTTGTGTTCTGTAACTATTGATCTGGGAATCATATTGTTTGGTTCTATAAGGAGGACATGGTCTGGTCCTACAGCTCTGTATTGTTAAGCTAGACATCTTACATGATAGATGCATTTAAAAGTTGATTCATCTATTTAGTTAATAGTAGATGACTTTTAATGTTACAATATTGACATATGCTTTAACTGGACAATGCTTACATTTCTTAATTTATCTTGTCATTATTTTTCAAAAATGCATTGATGATTTGGGTGAGGACACATTTTTTCTTTTTCTTTTAAAAAATTAGCACCAGGCCTGGTGGCTCATGCCTGTAATCCCAGCACTTTGGGAGGCCGAGGCAGGCAGATCACCTGAGGTCGAAAGTTCAGGACCAGCCTGACCAACATGGAGAAACCCTGTCTCTACTAAAAATACAAAATTAGCCAGGTGTGGTGGTGCATGCCTGTAATCCCAGCTACTTGGGAGGCTGAGGCAGGAGAATCACTTGAACCTGGGAGGCGGAGGTTGTGGTGAGCCAAGATCACGCCATTGCATGCCAGCCTGGGCAACAAGAGAAAAACTCCGTCTCAAAAAAAAAATTGCTTCTTTTAAAAAATTAAATTGAACCTTTAAGTGCAATAAATATTTATACTCAAAGACAATAGAGAAGGAATTATTAGAGGGCAAGCATTGCACTAGCAATTAAAATCAGATTTTTACAGGTTAACATGGCATCTGCTCTCTTAGCAAATCTGGCATTGAATGGTAGGTTGAGAAATGTATTATCTTCCTTTGAAGCATCTGTATTGGGAACTTGGCAAAGAGAAAAACAAGATGAGAAATTTAAAGAAATATAGAAATCTAGCTAATCAAAATGAAGAAAATAAGAATCACCTATGTTCTTTTCATTCAGGGATGAGCCTGGTTAATGTTTTGGTGTTAGTCCTTTTGAGCTTTTTGCCACTTGTTTTCATGTTTACTCTTTTCATTTTTTCCTTTCCCTACCTTTCTTCATTCCTTTCTTCTATGGACTCCTCCAGCTTTTGGAAATTAGGCATGTATCTCTCCTGTCCTTTTTCTTTATAGTCATCAGTGTATGAGTAATATACGATTTCTTTTCTTCTTTCTGTGTATATGCATCAGTGTTGTGGATTTAGAGAGTGGGGATTTTACCCATGCATGAAATTGGAATCCACTTTTTACAGCATCTCATCCTGTACCTTGTCAGGTTAACACACATGCACATCTAGAAGTTCAAAAATTATAGTCACAAAACATTACTAATAATTTCAGTTCTACACATTTTCCCTGAGTACTACTTGACCTAAGCAAGGCTGATTTCTTTGCCCAATGCCACCTTTCTCTGCAATTCATCAACACCAGCTGACTCTTCCTGACCCCACTCCTAGTCCCTGTGTCTCACGAGCCCTTTCCCTGAATCATAGGTCTGCAAGTCATCAGCCTCCCTGTTCACCCGTCTTAACAAATGGTCATCCAATGTCTGTGTGATCGGTGCTGGGAATGAGGAACTCACTATCTGCTGAGTCAGCTGTCCCACAGGCGAGCACTGGGAGATAGCTGTTGGTGCCTCTTTCTTAGAGTAACAGCCCTCCTTGCCCCTCTTCCCCCTTCTCCATAGGAACCTATTGATATTTTTATTCTCCCTTTGTTAGTCCAACTCTCAGATGTGTCTTCTACACTTGCTGTCTCCATTTTCTCACCCAAACTCCAATCTGGCATCTGTACCCCTCTCCTTCTAACATGGTTTCTCTAGGGTCCCCGGGCTTATAGGACATTTATCAGTCCTCATCTGTTTGACCTATCTGCAACATCAACACTGCTGGCTCTTCCTGAAAACATTCACCGTTTTGTCTTTTCTTCTTTTTCTCTCTGGCTGCTGCTTTGTCTCCTTTCCCAGTCTATCCTCTCCTTTCCTGTCATATTATGAATAAAGCTAAGCTTTGGAGCTGTTACCATGAGACAGATACCATGGTAGGTGCTCTCCATGTATTATCTCATATAATCCTCCTAGCAACCATCCGCTATTTTACAGAGGATGTCAGTGGTACTCAGAGAGGGCAAAACAGCCTGCGGTTAGTAGAGCCAGGATCCAAAATCAGGCAACCTGACTCCAGAGCTCAAGCTTCTTAACACTTCAGGATGTTAGAGTTCTTGAGGTTCAGTCCTAAGTCCTTTTCTGGTCATCGTTGCTATGCCCATGGCTTCAGGTGTTATTTCTGTGAAGATGACTTTTGAATTTATATCTTTAGCTTGGGCTTCTCTGAATTCCAGGTCTAAGTATTTAACTAGTTCTTTGACATTTCTGCTTGACTGTCTTAAAGGCACATCAAGCTAAATAAGTGTAAAATAGGATGTCCCAACATTGTCTCCTCTTCTGCTGCCTGCCCTTATTGCAGGTCTAAGTGACTGGTACCACATCTAGCCAGTAATGCAAACCAGAAACTAAGGTGTCTGTCTTGTCCATTTGGGCTGTTATAGCGAAATACCAAACACTGGCTGGTTTACCAACAATAGAAATTTTTTTCTCATAGTTCTGGAGGCTGGGAATTAAGGTACCGCCAGATTTGGTGTCGGGTGAAGACCCATGTTCTGATTCATAGACGGCTGTCTTCTTGCTTTGTCTTCACAAAGTGAAAAGGGTGAGGGAGCTCTTTAGGTTCTCCTTTATGAGGATACTAATCCCATTCATGAAGGCTCAGCTTTCATGATCTAATCCCCTCCCAAAGGCCTCGCCTCTAAATACCATTGCATTGGGGATTAAGTTTCAACATAGGAACTTTGGGTGGACATAACCGTTCAGTCTATAGCAGTGTCCTTCTTGGTTTCTCCCTCTGCGGAGTCTCACATCCAGTGTGTCCTAAAGCCTGTCAACTCTCTTTCTTGAATGCCTCTTGCATCCAACTACCACCCTCCATTTCCGTTGCTTCTCTGTAATCTAAACTATCATCTCTCAATTGCAACCACAAAAACAACCTAACTTGAAACCCTCTGTCCACTTTTGCCCTGCTTCATCCTGTATCTTATGGTACCCAGAGTAACAATTTAACCTTATCTCCCTGCTTATAACCCCACAACAGTGCCCCCTTGCATGTGGGATAAGAAGTGACATCACTCATAAACTCCTATATAATTATATATGACCTATATAACCTAATTCTTCAGCCCCACCTCAATCCTCTCTTCCCCTCCAGCCACAGTGACCTCTGTCACCCTCAGTGAAACATTCCTTGACAATCCCCTCACCCCCAACGAAACCATATGGTACTTCCATAGCATAATTATTTAATGAAGATTGCTGTTCTTTATTCTGTGGTTTACATTTATTCTATTTTTGCTGTTTATTCCTTCTTGTATCTCGTAGTTTCTATCTGAGAATACTTCTCTCTGAAATATTGGCAAGTGAGGATTGGCTGGTGGTGAGCTCTTTTTAGCTGCTGTCTGATATTTTGTCCTAATACTGATACGATATTTTTGTTGTGTATAGAATTTTAGGTTGGCAGTTATTTTCTTTTAGTACATTGAATATACATTATTTCACTGTCTTTAGGCTTACATTATTTCTGCTGAGAGGTCAGCTGTCAATTTGTCCCTCTTTTGAAGGTGACTGGTACTTTCTTTTTTCCCTCTGCTGCTATTAAGATATTTTTTCTCCTTGCCTTAGGTTTTCTTTAGTATCACTGTAATGTGTCTAAGTATGGATTTCTTTTTATTTTTATACCGTTTGGGATTGTATGCTGCTTTTTTTCTCTTCAGAATTTAAGACTTTATTTTCCTCTTCAATTTAAAGTAGAAGTACATTATAGTGTAGATCAGTTTCTTTTGCATAATTACGCATTTCAAGAATCTTCCACTTCTTTATACTTTCTTTAAAAAAAAAAGAGACAGGTGTCTTGCTGTGTTGCCCAGCTGGTCTTGAACTCCTGTCCTCAAGCAATCTTCCCACCTTGGCCTCTCAAAGTGTTGGGATTACAGGAATGAGCTACTGTACCTGGTCTGCTTTTTAATATTTTTCATGTTTTAAAAAATACATATGTTGCAATTAAGATTAAGTTTGGCTATTAAAGAGTGACTTAAGAGAGTAGGTCATTTCTCTCTCATGTAAAAGAAGGCCAGAAGTAAGCAGTGGCAATTTCTTTTCTGCCTGAGCAGCAGCAGTAGTCACAGGTTTAGAATGACATTGACACTCACAGGACCCAATAAGCCTTGTGGCATCCAATTTGACACCCTGTTCATTTAACTTTGCAAGATACAGAACAAGAAACAGCACAACAACATGGCAGCATGAGGCTTATTTCAGCAGAAGGCTTTACTCCAGCCTGCCAAGTGTCAGCTCAGGTATAAGGAAACAAGATCATCTGGTGGGTGCAGAAGCCACCTGGCTTGGAAGCTTCATGCTCCATGAGAACTAATACCTGTTGAGATAGCCCATGACTGTAATTTCCAGGAATCTTTGCAATGAGGAACACTACGCTTAAGGAATCTCAAAACTCATGTTTTTCAATGGGCACTTATAGTACGTGTCATAGTCTTCTTGGTCCAGATACAGTTTACCAATAAGGGATCATCTTTAATCATAAAGATGATCCAGTATTGCCTAGTATCACAGTTGACATTCCATTATTACCTTGCCTAGTAGGCTTCCAGAGAAATGATGATGAAAGGCAAAGTCATTTTACCAGGGAAGAGAAAGGGTTTTGTTAACCCTTTACTCAGAGCAGTCCAGGGCAGTCTCACATAATCTGGACCCAATCTTCTATCCTGCTGCTCTGCCACTCAAGGGTTTATTTCCAAGGTTGCTTTAAAGCCCAAGAATCCTGCTGGAGTTCTAGCCACCACATCCATGTTCTAGCAGAAAGAAAGAGAAAATGAGCCTACCTACTTCCTCTTATGCCTTTAAGTTTAAGGAAACTTTCTGGAAGCATCACTCAACACCTCTTATTTTTTTCTTGAGACAGGGTCTCACTCTGTTGCCCAGGCTTGAGTGCAGTGGTGTGATCACAGCTCACTGCAGCCTCAACCTCCCACGCTCAAACAATCCTCCTACTTTAGCCTCCAGAATAGCTGGAACTACAGGCGTGCCCCACTATGCCTGGCTAATTTTTGTATTTTTTGTAGAGACAGAGTTTCGCCATGTTCACTAGGCTGGTCTTGAACTTCTGAGCTCAAGTGTTCTGCTCATCTTGACCTCCCGAAGTGTTGAGATTACAGGTGTGAGCCACCAGGCCTGGCCCAACACTTCTAATTCCATGTCAATGGCCAGAACTTAGTCATATGGCCACATGAATCTATGGGGAAAGTGGGCACATTGCTAGTCTGAATAAGTTCTGGGATTCTGTTACAAAAAGAAACAGGGAGAACAGATAATTGAGTCAGGCAGTTAGCAGTCTCTCCTATACATATATATGGTGGGAACAATAGCTTCTTATTAAATGCTGACATTAGGCTAGGCAAAGTGGCTCAAGCTTGTAATCCCAGAGCTTTGGGAGGTTAAGGTGGGAGGATTGCTTGAGGCCAGGACTTCAAGACTAGCTTGGGCAACATAGTAAGACCCTGTCTCTACAAAAAAAAAAAAAAGAAAGAAAGAAAAAATTACCTGGCATGATGGCATGCACTTGTACTTCCCAGCTACTCGAGAGGCCAAAGCAGGAAGATTGCTTGAATCCAAGAGTTCAGGCTTCAGTGAGCTATGATGGCACCGCTGCACTCCAGCCTAGGTGACACAGTGAGACCATGTCTCAAAAAAAAAAAAAAAAAAAAAAATGCTGGTATGGTTTGGCTGTGTCCCCACCCAAATCTCATCTTGAATTTTAGCTCCTATAATCCCCACATGTGGTGGGAGGGACCTGGTGGGAGGTAATTGAATTATAGAGTGGGTTTTTCCTGTGCTGTTCTTATGATTGTGAATAAGCCTCATGAGATCTGATGGTTTTATAAAGGGCAGTTCATCTGCACATGGTCTCTTGCCTGCTGCCATGGAAGATATGCCTTTGTTCCTCCTTCACCTTCCATCATGATTGTGAGGCTTCCCCAGTCATGTGGAACTGTGAGTCCATTATACCTCTTTTTCTTTATAAATTACCCAGTCTCAGGTATGTCTTTATTCGTAGTGTGAGAATGGACTAATACAAAAGCTGAGACTAAAAAAGTCATATAAAACCTGGGAAGATATATGTGCTTATGATTTGAAAATGCTTTTTATCAAGGGAAGTTGTTTTCCAATTAAATACAAGATTTTTTGAAGAAAAAAATTCCTCCTCCAGAGCATTAGTTCTCTAACCCGTTAAAATACTTACATCTCCATCAATTGTGAGATGTGATTAATGTGAGGTGTGTTTTAACTATTAATTTCACCTAGGCTAAACTAGGTGAAATTGCTGTTTTTTGTAGTCAGATACAAATATTGACAATTTCATACAGCTCAACCTATAATAAAGTATCTATATTTGTGAATAATTTACTTAAAAATACAAATTATCACAGATTTAGGTTACTGCCCTAATAAAATCATGATTACAGTTGAATTCCAGCAATCTTGCTCAAGTGAAAAAAGAGTGGATTGACGGCTGGAATATTAGGAATTGTACCTTTATCTTTAAGCACTTCAAAATTCTTTTTCTGTTTCTAGATAAAATACATATTATAGTAGACTGAAAAATGGTCTCCCAAAAGATTTCCATGCCCCAGTCCCTAGTTTTATGCCTGTATATGTTAAATTACACAGCAAAAGAGACTTTGCAGATGGAATTAAGGTTATAGACCTTAAAATAGAGAAATTATTCAAGTGGGCCCAATGTAATCATAATCAAATGGACCTTTAAAAGTGGAATAGAAGACAAAAGGGTAGGTCAGAGAGAGGTATGATGAGGAAGTAACAGGAAAGGGGACATGACCCACCATTGCTAGCTCTGAAGAAAAGGAGACCATGAGCCAAGAAATGCGGGCAGCCTCTGGAAGCTAGAAATGGCCCTCCGCTGGCAGACAGCAAGGAAATGAGACTTTGATTCTTCAACTGTAAAGAACTGAATTCTGCCAACAACTGACTAAGCAAGGAAATGGATTTATGGCCCCCTACCCTGCCCCCAGCCTCCATAAAGGAATGCAGTCCCGCCAGCATCTTGAATTTAGCTCAGTTAAGACCAGTGTCAGATTTCCGACCTACAAAACTATGATGATACATTCTGTTGTTTTCAGCCACGGAGTTTGTGGTCATTTGTAACAGCTACAATAGAAAACTTACGTACTTACCTTAGTAAAACCTTGAATTTAAAGGACTCATCAGAGAACTGTCCCTAAAGTCATTTAAGCTGAATTTAAAAAAATTCAATTCTTGTCTGGTCCTGAGTGATTCTGGTAAAATAAGCTGTGATGTGACTGGATATGTGTGTATAGCCAACAAAACACAATAAAATAGTGAACAGCTGAAAGCTATACAGCTGGATATCTTCATATAAGAACACCAGAAAGCTCATAATGCATTATTATGAGAAACATTTCATTAGGAGTGACTTCTAAGGCAACATCTTAAGTTTCTATAAACACAGAAGCTTCTGTCTCAGAAGGGATGTCATGAGGAGGACCAGAATCCTCTATGTCCACGTGCAGCGGCTTCTCCTGTTCACAACTCAGGTTTGAACTGTCTTTCATTTGAATCTTCCTTCCAATTCCAAAGGTTTATCTGAGGCCAAAGCTATCACTTCTTCATCTTCATTTTTATGTAGAAAACTACAAATCATGTTGGGTCTAGAGGAGAAATCCTTATCCTTGATTTACAGCCATTCCACCTCACCTGTTTTCTCCTCCTTCCTTCTCTGTCAGAAGAGTTCTTGTCATGCTGACATCTTCCATGTATGGCACTTGTATTTTAGCACTGTGTACTCCTTGCCCT
This sequence comes from Pan paniscus, assembly GCF_029289425.2. Taxonomy (NCBI): domain Eukaryota; kingdom Metazoa; phylum Chordata; class Mammalia; order Primates; family Hominidae; genus Pan; species Pan paniscus. The sequence continues at coordinate 34,383,404 of NC_073255.2, read as the reverse complement.
CTCTATCCACATGTTCAACATTTTCTTCAAATGTGACACACGTCCCAAGAGTGTCTTCAGACTCCCCAGCCAAGACATAGCTGTCCACTTGCAGAAAGGGCCTCTTGGTGTCAATTCTCAAAATTTTGCATTTATTATCACATTTCGAGAGAAAGTCTGAATCAATAATTCCTGATAATTCCATGAGAACCAACTGTTCTCCCTCCTCCTTTATCCTCTTCTCCATCCTCTGGATTCTGTTCCTCTGCTACTGCCATGGTCCCACAGCTCTGGATTATAGGCTTCTTATTTCAGTTTTAGAAAATTTTCAACTATTATCTCTTCAAACATACTCTCTGCCCCATTCTATTCTTTATTTTTATTTTTTATTTTTTATTTTTTTTGAGACAGAGTCTCACTCTTTCACCCAGGCTGGAGTGTAGTGGCGCAATCACGGCTTACTGCAGCCTCGACCTCCTGGGCTTAGTCGATCTTCCCACCTCAGCCTCCTGAGTAGCTGGGACTACAGGCACAAGGCGCCAAACCTGGCTAATTTGTTGTACTTTCTGTAGAGACAGGGTTTTGCCATGTTGCCCAGGCTGTTCTTGATCCCCTTGGACCAAGCAATCTGCTAGCCTTGGTCTCCCAGAGTGCTGGGATTACAGGTGTGAGACACCCAGCCTGGCCTTCTTTCTTTTCTTTTTCTGGAATCCCAATTAGACATTTGTTACACCTTCTCAGTCTCCCCTACCATGCTTCTTAACCTACTCTTTTTTATTTTTTGCCTTCTTTGATGCATTCTAGAGAATTCTTTCTGATCTATGTGACAGTTCATTAATTCTGTCTTCTGTTGCATCTAAATATCTGTTAAATTCCTTCATTAATTTATACATTTTAACTTTTTCTTTTCTAAATGTTCTATCTAGTCTTATTTCAAATATGTTAGGACGCTATACTTTTCTATTCCTTGAAGATATTTTTTAACTTGTATTTTTAAACTTTAAACATACTAAACAGTTATTTTATAATCTTTGGCTGATAAATTTAAAAATCTGAAGTCTTTGAAGGTGTTTCTTTGGTCTTTTTTTTTTTTTTCCTGCCAGTTTCCACTCATAGGGTCTTGTTTCTTGATATTCTTAGATACTATTTTGTGTTCCTCATTCTACTTTAAAAATTATTTTTGGAAAATTTAAGGCCTAAGACAAAGGTGACTTACTCTAGAAAGGATTTTCAAGAGGTTAGGGGAGTTACCAGACATGAACACTGAGTTTGTGGCTTGAGGTTTCTTGGACAAAACAACTGATCCATAGGAGCACTGCTAGTCCATAGTCACACCCTCCCAGGGATCAGTCCATTCATTTTTCCCTCCCCTACAACCTCCAGATCTTTTTTGTGCCAAAGTAACTTAACTGTCTGTGCAGTCTTGTGGGTGGATATGGGTATGGTTTACTTGTGGTTTGCCTATACCCTGATTTAGGAGAATCTCCTATTAATCTATTTTTGGTTAACCTTGGGTTTAATTGGTCGCTTTTGCTCCAGGGACTGTCAAAACTGGAGTTGCTTCTGTGCCCAGTTGTTCTCAGCAGGAGAATTCATCCAAATAACCTAGCCTGCCACTGATAGAAATGAGTGTGTTTTAATTCTATTGTAAATGGTTTGCTTGGTGTTTGTCCCATTGACTATGATTTTCTTATTTATTTGTTTATTATGAGACTCCCTCACTAGAAAGTGAGTTTCATTTTTAATGATCATTTACATGATGTTTCCTATGTATGAGGTACAGCTCCATGATAAACTGTAAACATAAAACATAATGTAAACGTTATCTCATTTAATGTTCCTAAAAGCCCTCTGAAACAGACACTATTATTATAATAGGTGAGGAAACTGAGACATCAAGAACTTACTTTATGTTCCTAAGGCCACACAGCTGGGAAGCTTAAAGGACCAGCGTTTGACCCCAGAAAGACTGGCTTCCAAGTCCCGGGACCTAACTAATCACTGTGCTGTGTGTTTCTCCATGAGTGCTAAGACATCTCACTGATGAATCTTTAGCACCTGGTGTGGCACCCAGCAATAATGGTTTTCAGTATTGTTGTATGAGTTACCATAGAATGCATACAAATCAATGCTTCATTGATTATAACACTACTGACTTGTAAAAGCAAATGTAATAAAAATGGCAAAGAATACAATTCCAATTTGTCATTACTTGTAATAATAGCTTGATTTTCTTTAATTCTGAAATGTGAGTACAACATGTAAACCAAAGTATCTGATACATTTTTGTTTTGTTGTTACCACATTGGAAGAATATTATATTGTAATGCCTTTGAAGGAGATAAAGTTGGGTGATAGGATACAGATGGGGCAGAATAATGACCTATCAGAGAATGGCTGCTGAGATTTTCTTAAATATTGTACTTAGGGAATAAATGAACGACTTGGAGGGCATGAAATCCTCGAATAAGGCTTCACAACGTGTCCATACTGTCTTAGAAAACAAAGATAATTCAACTTTGTTATTTGTTAGAAAATCATTGATGTGAGTAGAAGTCACGTGTTACCCTCCAAGGCAATGTTCTCTAGCTGATCACCTGGTTCCAGGTCAAAGCTGGGGTAGCCTAGCTCCTTTAGAAGGTGACCTGCTACCTGCTGTTGTTAATATCCCTTTTCAAAGCACTGATTTGGTTATGCTCCATTTGCCAGGTCTTATTTTCTCTCTTGTGGTTTGTCAATGTGTCAGCACATTACGTCACAGGTGCACAGGTAGAAGGTAGATATCTGATGGAAGGGTAACATGATGCAGGAAATGAATCTTTTGGTTTCCTAACCTGCATCAAGGCCAATGTCAGATGGACATAGTTGGCAGGACTTAAAACATGGCTGCTTTCCTAAGTCACAGGCTGTCGGGAGGCTCAGCAAAGTTTTGGGAGCTCATCTTTGCTCAGTGCTACCACAGGTGAATCTCATACTGTGCACTCTCACTTAGCATCAGGCTCATGCATTTGGTGTAACTGTGCTTATCTAGAGAGAGGAGCTGCTTTAGCTGCACTGATAGACCTTTTATTATAATAGTACATTTTGAATTTTTACGATGGGCTTCCCACTTCTAATGGCCAGAGCTACCATAAGAGATAGGAACTACCAGTCCTACAGTTTTATCTGTGAAAGTTGAAGCCATTTGTTTACGGTTAAAGGACCAGAAGAGGTGGAGTTATGTTGGTTAGGTTTGTGTTACTCTGCCCCTGATATGGTGTTCTTCTAATATGGATATTCAAATCTCATGCTGGCATTTAGTTAATCACCACATTAATAAACATTTGTTAGTATGAAGGCTATTACATCAAAAGAAATGTAGTATTTTTAAAATTCTAGTAGATCATTGTCTTCTAAGTTTCTTACTGAAAATAATGCTAAGTCATATGTGGCTGCTTAAGTATTAAGCCCTATGGAATCATAGGGCACTCAAAACAAAGCTCAAATTAACTCTAGGAATTGTAATTACATACTTTTTTTGTGAAAAGAATCGATGGTTGGTTTGAATTACTAGCTGTGTGGCTTTGGGAAAATTACTTAATATCTTTAGGCTCTGGTTTCCTTATCTGTAAAGTGGGTATGATACCATCTACTTTTCTGAGTGGTTGCCAGAATTAAAGTACACAATGCATTTATTAAAGTCCCTAGCACAGTACCTGACACATAATAAGCACCAGTAAATGTCCATTTCTCTTTGACTAATGTCTTACATTGGCTGTGTGGGAAAAGTATGTGAACAAACTCTATACATCAATCCATTCTAAGTGCTTTTTGGAAGTAATGGTAGAAAGTCTTACAGAACACTGTCATTATTGTAGTTTGGGGCCAGTTCCTCCCCGACTCCCAATAACATAACGTTAAAATTTACTGTAGAATATTTAATATACAACAACTTGCTATGAATCTGTTTTCAGCAACACAACAATTAAATCAAGCAGAAGTTTTCTGTATGTGATTCCAGAATGCTCTTTATCCTTTCAGCACTAAAATTGCATTACCTGTAGCTAAAGGAGGAAGTGTGCTCAGTTGAGCTTGAAAGCAGTGGTACAAGAAAAGGATTAGCAAATTGCACGACAAAGTCCTTAGAAGTAAGGTCACCACCAGACTGTAGCTGGGGCACAAGCCAGGGAATATGTTTAATATGTGCTGCTCCATTAGTTTCTGAAATCTTAAAACATAACCTGCCTCAGTGAATCATAGCAGAAGGAGGAAAGCAACAGGAGCATCATGTCTCTGCTTTTTCAGACAACATAGCACTGATTTATTTTCAAAAATTTTTTTAAATTAAAGTAACTTATGTACATAAGTTTAAAAGTCAAATGTTATTGAAGGGCTTGGAGCAAATTATGGGGGTTTCTCCTCATCCTTTCCCTCAGTCCGCTTCTGCCATTACTTCCAACAATCTTAGCTTTTTATTTCTGGCATTTACGCATCTCCGTATTTCTAAATTACATGTGTGTCACGCTTTCTTTTGATTTATCAATATGAGCCATTCTGTAAACATTCTATAATGATATTTAAGAGTTTAATTTTCTCATACCACCACGACTTCTGCCTCCCTTCTCCCGTATTCCCACTAGAGAATATATCACAACGTTTGCGTAATTGACTATTCAATGTTTGTAATATTGTGCCCATGCAAATATTGCTTAGGCTAAGCACTGTAGTGTGTAGATGTATATTTACATTCTTTTTGTCTTTTTCTGAAGTTAATGATGTCTTTTTTTTTTCCTTTCAGTTTGCTTGTCTTTGTCCCTATTTCTACCCCTTTCACACCTTACAATGGCTTCTTCATGCTCTTTTTCTTTTCTTTTTTTTTTTTTTCTACAAGTTCAATCACATCAATAATATACATGCTGCATTTTGGTTTTCTTAGAAGCATCACCCCCGAACACCTCTCTCTGGCCTGCTGCACAGCCTCCTCCTGGGAATTCCTTGAGTTGGGTGCTTTATTTCCTGGATTTTGAGCGTTGCTTGGTGGGCTTGCTCGTTCTGGTGGAGCATGTCATCAGATGATGCAGCAGCAGAAGACACGGTGGGGGCATCCTCAGTGTCTGTCTCTAGTCACACAGTGACTGGTCTGGACTGTTTGCCCTCCATGCTTAATACACAGCTACCCTCCTGGGATCTCCTTTTACCCTCATTCTCAAGAGTCCCTTTGTTTCCTCCCTGATCCTGAGTTTCTTTCTTTGTTTCTCACATCTCATGCCTTCCTGGCTTACTCCCTCTGTTATACTCTCTGTCTTGGTTTCTGGTTCATTCTCTCAGATTTACCTCTTCAGTAAAGATCCATCTTCTGTTTAATTGGTTCATTCGGTATTTCATTTCACTGGCTTTTGAAAAAATTATACTCATTTTCAACTTCTGTTTTATGTTTTTATTCTTTTGTTACAGTTTCTATTCTTTGGTTTGTCTCTTTAACCATTTTGAATGTATTTATCTTACAATATTTTATATTATTGTTCATATAACTTCACTTAGTTGATGGCTAATTCTACTGTATCTACTTACTATATTTACTGTTACCTGCTTTTTCTTGCTCATTTTTAAATTTATTTTTTACAGTTGGTTTACATTTTTTTATTTTTAACTTTTGTGGGTACATAGTAGGTATATATATTTATGGGGTACATGAGATGTTTTGATACAGGCGTGCAATATGTAATAATCACATCATGGAGAATGGGGTGATCCCCTCAAGCATTTATTTTTTGTGTTACAAATAATTCAATTATATTCTTTTACTTATTTTTAAATATACAATCAAGTTATTGACTATAGTCACCTTGTTGTGTTGTCAAATAGCAGGTCTTACTCTTTCTATTTTTTTGTGCCCATTAACCATCCTCACCTCCCCCTCACCCCCCACCTACCCTACCCCTCCCGTCCTCTGGCAATCTTCCTCTCTCTATGAGTTCAATTAATTTGATTTTTAGATCCCACAAATAAATGAGAACATGTGATGTTTGTCTTTCTGTGCCTGGCTTGTTTTATTTAACATAATGCCTTCCATTTCCATCCATGTTGTTGCAAACGACTGGATCTCATTCTTTTTTATGGCCCAGTAGCACTCCATTGTGTATAAGTACCACATTTTCTTTATCCATTCATCATGGGTGCTTAGGTTGCTTCCAAATCTTGGCTGTTGTGAACAGTGCTGCAATAAACATGGGAGTGCAGAATATCTCTTCAATATACTGATTTTCTTTCCTTTGGGTATATAACGAGCAGTGGGACTGCTGGATCATATGGTAGCTCAACTTTTAGTTCTTTGAGGAGCTTCCAAACTGTTCTCCATAGTGATTATACTAATTTACATTTCCACAACAGTGTACAAGAGTTCCCTTTTCTCCACATCCTTGCTAGAATTTGTTATTGCCTGTCTTTGGGATAAAAATCATTTTAACTGGGGTGAAATGATATCTCATTGTAGTTTTCATTTGCATTTCTCTGATGATCAATGACATTGAGCACCTTTTCGTATACCTGTTTGCCACTTGTATGTCTTCTTTTGAAAAACATCTATTCAAATCTTTTGCCCATTTTTTGATTAGATTATTAGATTTTTTATAGAATTGTTTCAGCTCTTTTTTTTAGAGTTGTTTGAGCTCTGGTTATTAATTCCTTGTCAGATGGGTAGTTTGCAAATATTTTTTCCCATTCTGTGGGTTGTCTCTTCACTTTGTTTATAGTTTCCTTTGTTGTGCAGACATTTTAAAAAACTTGATGTGATCCCATTTGTCCATTTTTGCCTTGGTTGCCTGTGCTTGTGGGGTAATACTCAAGAAATTTTTGCCCAGACCAATGTCCTGGAGATTTTTCCCAATGCTTTCTCATAGTAGTTGCATAGTTTGAGGTCTTACATTCAAGTCTTTAATCCATTTTGATTTGATTTTTGTATATGGCTAGAGATAGGGATCTAGTTTCATGCTTCTGCATATAGTTATCCAGTTTTCCTAGCACCGTTTATTGAAGATACTATCTTTTCCACAGTGTATGTTCTTGTCACTTTACTGTTCACTGTAGGTGTAAGTTCACTGTAGGTGTATGTACTGTAGGTGTAAGTTCACTGTAGGTGTATGCATTTGTTTCTGGGTTCTCTATTTTGTTCAATTGGTCTATGTGTCTGTTTTTATGCCAGTACCATGCTGTTTTGGTGACCATAGCTCTGTAGTATAATTTGAAGTCAGGTAATGTGATTCCTCCAGTTTTGTTTTTTGTTTTTGCTTAGGGTAGGTTTGGGTATTGTGGGTCTTTTGTGGTTCCATATAAATTTTAAGACTTTTCAATTTCTGTGAAGAATGTCATTGTTATTTTGATAGGGATTGCATTGAATCTGTAGATTGCTTTGGGTAGTATGAACATTTAAACAACATTGATTCCTAGAACATGGAATATCTTTCCATGTTTTGGTGTTCTCTTTACTTTTTTTCATCAGTGTTTTATAGTGTTCATTATAAAGATTTTTCACTTCTTTGGTTAATTCCTATTTCATTTTATTTGTGGCTATTGTAAATTGGATTACTTTTTAAAATTTCTTTTTCAGATTGTTCACTGGTGGCATATAGAAATGCTAATGATTTTTGTATGTTGATTTTGTATCCTGCAACTTTACTGAATTTATCAGTTCTAATAGTTTTTTTATGGAGTCTTTAGGTTTTTCCAAATATAAGACCATATCATCTGAAAGCAAGGATAATTTGACTTCTTCCTTTCCAATTCCATGCTCTTTATTCATTTCTTTTGTCTGATTGCTCTATCTAGGACTTCCAGTACTATGTTGAATGACAGTAGTGAAAGTGGGCATCCTTGTTGTGTTTCAAATCGTAAAGACTTTCAGTTTTTCCCCATTCAGTATGATACTATCTGTAGGTCTGTCATATATGGTTTATATTATGTTGAGGCATGTTCTTTCTATACACAAGTTTTATGAGGGCTTCTTTTTTTTAATCATGAAGGGATGTTGAATTTTATCAAATGCTTTACCAGAATCAATTGAAATGATCATATGGTTTTTGTCCTTCCAAATGATCATATGGTTTTTGTCCTTCATTCTGTTGATATGATGTATTGCATTGATTGATTTGCATATGTTGAACTATCCTTGCATCCCAGGGATAAATCCCACTTGATCCTGATGAATAATATTTTTATGTATTGTTGAATTCAATTTGCTAGTATTTTGTTGAGGATTTTTGCATCAATATTCATAAGAGATATTGGCTTGTAGTTGTTTTTTTTTTTATGTATCTGGTTTTGCTATCAGGGTAATACTGACCTCATTGAATGTATTTGGAAGTATTCCTTCCCCCTTTGTTTTTTGGAATAGTTTGAGTAAGGTTGGTATTAGTTCTTTAAATGTTTGGTAGAATTCAACAGTGAAGCCATTGGGTCCTGGACTTTTCTTTACTGGGAGACTTTTTACTACAGCTTCGATCTCATTACTTGTTATTGGTCTGTTCAGGTTTTGGATTTCTTCCTGGTTCAATCTTGGCAGGTTGTACATGTCTGGGAATTTGTCCATTTCTTCTAGATTTTCCAATTTATTGGCAAATTAGCCAATACATTTGTTGTTCCAATTGTTCATAGTAGCCACTAATGATCCTTTGATTTTCTGTAGTATCAGTTGTCTCATTTTTTGTCTCTGATTTTATTTTTTTGGATCTTCTCTCTTTTTTCCTTAATTAGTCTGGCTAAAGGTTTGTCAATCTTGTTTTATTTTTCAAGAAACCAATTTTTTGTTTCCTTGATCTTCTGTGTTGTTTCTTCATTTCAATTTCATTTATTTCTTCTCCAATCTTTATTATTTCTTTTCTTCTACTTATTTTGGGTTTTGTTTGCTCTTGCTTTTCTAAATCTTTTTAATTTGAAAAGGAGAGGAGACTATTTCTTAATAAAGCGTCACAGCCTGCGAGATGCTTTTCTAGTTCTTCAAGATGCATTGTTGGCTTGTTTATTTGAAGTTTTTCTTTTTTGATGTAGGCACTTATAGCTATAAATTTTCCCCTTAGTACAGCTTTTACTGTATCCCATAGGTTCTGATATGTTGTGTTTTCATTATTTATTTCAAGAAATTTTTCAATTTCCTTTTTAATTTCTTTAATGACCCACTGGTCATTCATGAACATATTGTTTAATTTCCATGTATTTGTATAGTTTCCAAAATTTCTCTTGTTACTGATTTCTAGTTTTATTCCACTGTGGTCAGAGACGATACTTGATATTATTTCAATTTTTTTGAATGTTTTAAGACTTATTTTGTGACCTAACATATGATTTATCTTTGAGATTGATCCATGTACTGAGGAAAAGAAAGTGTATTCAGCCATTGGATGAAATGTTCTGTAGATATCTATTAGATCCATTTGGTCTATGGTGCAGACTGAGTTAAATATTTCCCTGTTGATATTCTGTCTGGAAGATCTGTCCAATGCTCAAAATGGTGTATAGAAGTCTCCAGTTATTACTGTATTAGAGTCTCTCTCTCTTTCTCTTTAGCTGTAGTAATATTTGCTTTATATATGTGGGTGCTCCAGTGTTGAATGCATATACATTTAAAATTGTTATATCCTTTTGATAAGTTGACACCTTTATCATTATATAGTGACCTTCTTTGTCTCTTACAGTTTTTGTCTTGAAATCCATTTTGTCTAATATAAGTGTCGCTACTCCTGTTCTTTTTTGCTTTCCATTGGCATGGAATATCTCTTTTCATCCCTTTATTTTCAGTCTATATGTGTCTGTATAGATGAAATGTGTTTCCTGTGGGCAACAGATAAATGGGTCTTGTCTTTTTTAAATCCATTCAGCCACTCTATGTCTTTTGATTGGAGAATGTAATCCTTTTACATTCAATGTTATTATTGATAAATGAGGACTTATTTCTGCCATTTTGTGATTTGTTTTCTGGTTGTTTTGTGATCTTCTTGTCTTCCTTTAGTGAAGGTGATCTTCTCTGGTGATATGGCTTAGTTTATTACTTTGTGTTTTTTGTGTATCTGTTATATGTATTTTAGTTTGAAGTTACCATGAGGCTTGCAAATACTTTCTTATAGCTCATTATTTTAACAAATAATTTGTTTATACAAACACACTCATTATTTGTTTGTATAAACAAATAAGCAATAAGAAAACTAATAAAAACTTTATACCTTAACTTTGGTGCCCCACTTTTAACTTTTTATTGTTTCTATTTATACCTTATTGTACTGTCTATGTCTTGAAAAGCTGTTGTAGTTATTATTTTTGATTGGTTCATCATTTAGTCTCTCTACTTAGCTTAAGAGTAGTTTACTCACTGCAGTTAGTGTTACAATGTTCTGTGTTTTTCTGTGTACTTGCTATTACCGGTGGATTTTGTACCTTCAGGTAATTACTTATTGCTCATTAATGTCCTTTTCTTTATGATTGAAGTACTCCCTTTAGCATTTCTTGTAGGACAGGTCTGGTGTTGATGAAATCCTTCAGCTTTTGTTTGTTAGGGAAGTCTTTATTTCTCCTTCATGTTTTAAGGATATATATAGATTTTATATATATATAGTTATATATATTATATATAACTATATATAGTTATATATATTATATATAACTATATATAGTTATATATATTATATATAACTATATATAGTTATATATAATATATATAACTATATATAGTTATATATATTATATATAACTATATATAGTTATATATATTATATATAACTATATATAGTTATATATATATGTTATATATATATAATTTTTTTTTACCAGATATACAATTCTAGGGTAAAACTTTTTTTGCCTTCATCATTTTAAATATGTCATGCCACTCTGTCCTGGCCTGTAAGGTTTCCACTGAAAAGTCTGGACATATTGGACTTGATTGTGTGTCACTTGTTTCTTTTCTCTTGCCTCTTTTTGGATCCTTTCTATATATTTGATCTTTAGGCATTTGACTATTAAGTGCTTTGAGGTTTTCTTCTTTGGGTTAAATCTGCTTGGTGTTCCATAACCTTCTCGTACTTGGATATTGGTATTTTTCTCTAGGTTTGGAAAGTTACCTGTTATAATTCCTTTGAGAAAACATTCCAGCCCTATCTTTTTCTCTGCATCCTCTTTGAGGCCAATAACTCTTAGATTTACCCTTGTGAGGCTGTTTTCTAGATCCTGTAGGCATGCTTCATTGTTTTCTTATCTTCTTTTGTCTCCTCTGATGTGTATTTTCAAATAGCCTGTCTTCAAGCTCATTAATTCTTTCTTTTGTTTGATCATTCCTGCTATTGAATCTGATGCATTCTTCAATATGCCAATTGCATTTTCAGCTGCAGAATTTCTGCTTGATTCTTTTATTTGAGTCTTTGTTAAATTCATCTAATAGAATTCTGAATTCTTTCTCTGTGTTATCTTAAATATCTTTGAGTTTCCTCAACACAGCTATTTTGAATACTCTCTCTCTGAAAGGTCACATATCTCTGTTTCTCCATGATTGGTCCCTGATGCCTTATTTAGTTCATTTGGTGAGGTCATGTTTTCCTGGGCTGTCTTGATGCTTATAGATGTTCATCTGTGTCTAGGCATTGAAGATTTAGGTATCTGTTACAGTCTTTGCCTTGTGAGTTTGTTTGTACCTATCCTTCTTGTGAAAGCTTCCTAGATATTCTAAAGGTCTTGGGTGTGGTGATCTAACTGCATCTTCTTTAGGGGGCACCCCAAGCCCAGTAATGCTGTGGTTCTTGCAGACTTGTACAGGTACTGCCTTGATGATCTTGGATAAGATCTGCAAGAATTTTCTGGATTACTAGGCTGAGACTCTTGTTCTCTTCCCTTACTTTCTCCCAAACAAATGGAGTCTCTCTGTTCTGAGCCACCTGAAGCTGGGGGTGGAGTGACACAAACATCCCTGTGGCCACCACCACTATGACTGTGCCATGTCAGACTTGAAGTCAGCACAGCACTGGGTCTCACCCAAGGCCTGCTGTAACTACTTTCTGACTATTGCCTAAGTTTGCTCAAGGCCCTGGGGCTCTACAGTCAGCAGTTGGCAAAGCCAGGCCTGTGCCCTTCCCTTTAGGGTGGCGAGTTCCCCTAGGCTCCTGGGCAGGTCCTGAGGTGCAATCTGGGAATCAGAGACTAGAGTCAAAAACCATAGAAGTCTACCTGGTGTTTTATTGTAGTGTGGCTGAGCTGGCACCCAAACCACAAGATGCAGTCCTGCTCACTCTTCCCTCCCCTTTCCAAAGACAGAGGAGACTTGGCGCATGGCCACTGCCACCACAGGCCCATGGGGAGTACAACCAGACTACCGCTGATGTTCCTTTAAGGTCCAAGGGCTCTTCATTCAGCTTGTGGTGAATGCTGCCTGGCCTGGGACTCACCCTTCAGGGCAGTGGGCTCCCCTCTGGCCCAGAGCAGGTCCAGAAATGCCATCCAAGAGCCAAATTCTGGAATTGGGGACCCCAGGAGCCTGGAGAGTATGCCTGTGACCAAGCTGGGACCTAAGTTGTAAGACAAGGTCCCCTTTGCTTTTGAGACAAGCAGAAGGAGTCTCACCCCATAGCCACCCCAAGCAGGAGTCTCACCCCATAACCACCACATCTGGGAATGTGCTGAGTCTCACCTGAAGCCAGTAAGTCTCAGAGTGTCACCCAAGACCCTTGAGATAGTTCCTGGGTATTGCTGCTTGTTACTCAGGGCCCAGGAGCTCTTCAGTTAGAAGGTGATGAATGCTGCCAGTACTGTGTCCTGCCTTTCAAGGCAGCATGTTCCCTTCTGGCCCAGGGTGTGTCTAGAAAAGTCATCCATAAGCTAGAGCCTGGAATGGAGGCCTCATGACTCTGACCAGTGCCCTATTCTGCTGTGGCTGAGCTGGTATCCGAGATTTAAGACAAAGTCTTCCCCACTCCTCACTCTCCTCTCCTCAAATGGAAGTAAGGGAGCCGTGTGCTCTGCAGCCTGGGGTTAGGGGAGGGGTGATGCCCGCACTCCCTTAGTTGCTCCAGCTGCTGTCTCAGCAGGTCTCATACCCCATACCCAGTCTACTGGCTCTGGGCCCAGATCAGCACTAGGACTCGCCTAAAAGTTGCAGTCCTTGTGGCCTAGACTGCCTTTCACATGTATTTGGAGCCCCAGAGCACTGCTAGCCTGTCGTGATGAGATCTGTGGGAACTCAACTTCCAACTGCTAAGATTGGCGATTCCCCTCTGGCTAGAACTGGTTTAAATGCTCCCTCTGTGGGCAGGCATCAGCTGAGGTTTTCCTTTCTGCTATAAAGGGGCAGCAGTGAGTTCAATGTCTCACAATTGCTGCATTCTCCCTCTTCTAGCACACAGAAATGCTCTCCGCACCACACCGCTGCTGCCAGGGAGGGATGGTATTGGCGATTCAAGACTTTTTCCTACCTGTTCAGTGCCTCTTTCAGCCATACAGAGTTAAAGCCAGGTACTGTGAGTGCTCGCCTGATTTTTGTTCTTATAGCGTGTGTGTGTGTGTGTGTGTGTGTGTGTGTGTGGGTAGATGTTAAATTGGTGTCGTTTCATGGTGGTGAGGGTGCAATTGGTGGAGGCTTCTATTGTGCCATCTTGGTCTGCTTCCTCTTGCTCATTTTAGATCTTTTAATCAGTTGTGATTTTTTCACTGTGAGCTTATCTTCAGAGGGGCTAAGTTTTTCCCATGAGAGAGTTGCGTGGTCTGTATTAGTGCGTATCCTTCCTCTGCCAGCACCCAGAATATCAGTCCAGGACTAATTCTTGTGTTAGCTTCTCTACTTGGGCTTTCTCCTACAAAATGGGCAGTATAAATTAGGACTTCAAAGCTGCGTAAGTTCTTGCTTTGATTTTATATGGAGAAAGAATTTTTTTAAAAAATCCACCAGTACTCTTTTCGTCAAAGGGCTACATTTTCCTGGTCTTTATTTACCTAGGTGGCAGTTCTTTTAGAAGATCCTGGCTTTATGCAGTGGTTTCAGTTCCATGTTCATACTTTGTACAGACCTAAATTTCATCTCCTGTTAAAAACTAAACTCTTAGTTGTGAATTGGGTCAAAACTGCCCCATGCCCCACCATGGGTGCTCCTGCAGAGTCGGCTTAATCACCTCCCATACTGGATTTCAGTTCTGTCTGGGATACTGGGATTCACTTTCTTTCTTATGAAATTAACTGTGCAGTTAGTTTTTAAATTATATTTTGTTCAACATTTTTAGATATTGGTAATAGAATTTTTATGTTTCACTGTTTTTACTTTCTTCAGTCATTTAACAACTATTTTTTGAGCACCTGTAGGCATCAGTCACTGAGATGTATCAATGAATGAAAAAGACAAAAACTTTGCCCTCATGGCGTTTACATTCCTGTAGGGAATTATGGCAGTTACAGATAATAAATAAAAATAAATAAAATACTTATTAGGTAGTAAGTGCTGTGCAGAAAAATAAGCAGGGGATTAGAGTGTATATGGGAGGTATTACATATATATGTAGGGGGTATTACAGTTTAACAATTTTTAACAGATTTGAAAAGAAAAGAAAATACAAAGATTACAGTAGAAATTAATGAAATGGAAAACAAAGTAGAAGCAATTAAACGAAAAGCTCAGTATTGTAAAAAAATAAATAAAATTGTAAACCTATAGGACTAGCAAAGATAAAAAAGATAGGAATTACCAACATCAGGAATAAAACAAGGGCTGTATATAGATACTGAGGCTCTTAAAAGGATAATAAAAAAGGGGATACTATGTACAATTCAACCTACATAAATTCTGTAACTTAGATGAGATGGATCAATTCCTTGGAAAGCACAAACTCTGAAACTCACCATATATGAAAGATATACTCTGAATAGTCCTATAGCTATTAGAGAAATGAAATCCATAATTAACTTCCAAAAAGATATCAGACTCAGTTTTACTGTTGAATTCTACTGCACATTTAAAGAAAAATTAACACTAATTCTATACGACCTCTTTCAACAAATAGAAGAAATGATTCTCAATTCATTTATCAGTCAGCATTACCCTAATACCAAAACCAGACAAGGACATGCCAAAAAAAAAAAAAAAAAAAAAAAAAAGGAAAAGAAAGAAAAACTAGAGACCAATTTTTTAAGATATGGAACTGTCTCAATAAACTATTAGCAAGTCAACTCCAGCAATATATAAAAGGAATTATACACGAACACTATGTGGGTTTTATTCCAGGAAAGCAAAGTTGACTCAATATTTGAAAATCAATGTAATTTGCCAAAATAATGAGCTAAAGAAGAAAAATCACATGATTTCAACTGATGCAGAAAAAGCATTTGACAAATTTAACACCCATTTGTAATAAAAATCCTCAGCTAATGAGGAATAAAGGAGAACAGCATCTATGAAAAACCTACAGCTAACATTCTTAATTATGAAATACTAAACACATTCCCCTAAGAATGAGAACAAGGCAAGAATGTTCAGCCTTACCATTCTTATTCAGCATAATACTGAAAGTTCAAGCCAGTACAATAAGGCTAGAAAAGGAAATAAAAGGCACACAGATTGGAAAAGAATAAATAAAACTCCCCCTGTTTGCGGATGACATGACTGTCTACATTAAAAACACCAAAGAATTCACAAAAATGCTCATAAAAATGTGAGTCCAGCAAAGTTGCAGGATCCAAGATCAGCACACAAAAATTATACAAATTTCTTTATACTAGCAACAATCATGTGGATCCACAATTATGTAGAAACAGAAGTTAAAACAACACCATATACAATCACTCCCTCTACTCCCTGACTGAAAAAAGAGAAATGCTAGGGATAAATCTAGCAAAATATGCAAAGAACCTCTATGCTGAAAATTATAAAACACTACTGAAAGAAATAATGAAGGTCTAAATAAATGGAGAGACATACTGTGTTCACGGATTGAAAGACTCAGTGTAGTAAGGTGGTTAGTTCTTCCTAAACTGTTAAACCTATATTAAAATACACTTTTAACAGATTTTTAAAATCAAAAACAATTCCAACAATTTTTTTGTAGATATAGACAAGGTTATTTTAAAATTTATGTGGTTAGGCAAAAAAAATTCTGTAATAGCTATGACAATTTTGAAAAAGAAGAATCAAGTGGGAGGAATCACTCTAGCTGATGGTAAGACTTACTATATAACTAGAGTAATTAAGACAGTAAAGAATGGACACTTAAGTCAATGGAACAGAAAAAGAGAACCCAGAGATAGACCAAAACAAATATGACCAATTAATTTTTGGCAAAGATGCAAAAGTACTTCACTGAAGGAAGGATAGTTGATTCAACAGATGGTCTTGAGACAATTGGACACATATAGGCAGAAAATGAACCTTGACCTAAACATTATACAATATAACATCAATTTATGCATTTATAATAGATCATAGACATAAGTATAAAATCTATAACAGAAAAACTTTGGGAATAAAATAGGAAGCTCTTCTGGACCTAGAGCTAGGCAGAGTTCTTAGACATGACTAAGTGCGACCCATAAAAGAAAAAAAATTCTAAGTTGGACTTCATCAAAATTAAGAAAAAAACTTTTAGTCTGAAAAAGACTCTAACAAGATGGAAAGACAGGCTACTGACCAGGAGAAAATATTTGCAAACCTCATGTTTGACAAATGCCTTCTATCTGGAATATACAAAGAATTCTCAAAGCTCAGCAGTGAAAAAATAAATAATCCAAGTATAAAATGTGCAAAAGATATGAACAGACATTTTACTAAAGTAAAAAGACAGATGGCAAGCACATGAAAAGATGTTCTTGTATCACTAAATCAGTAGTGAACTGAAAATTAGAACTACAGTGAGACAGCAATGTTCTCTGATCAGAACGGCTACAATAAAAAAATAGTGTCAACACGGAATGCTGCTGAGGGTGAGCAGAGGCTTGATCATTCACATATTGCTGGTGGGAGGGTAGAATGGCACAGTGGCTCGGGAAAATTTGGCCATTTCTTAAACTGAACGTGCAAATATAACCCAGCAACTGCGCTTGCAGACATTGATCCTAAAGAGATTGATATGGTTTGTGTCCGTGTCCCCGTGCAAATCTCAAGTTAAATTGTAATCCCCAGTGTTGGAGGTGGGGTCTGGTGGGAGGCGATTGGATTCTGAGAGTCCACCAAAGGGATTTCCCCTTTGGTGCTGTTCTTGTGATAATGAGTTATCGCAAGATCTGGCATATATATATATATATATATACACACACACACATATATATGTGTATATATATATATATACATACATATATATGTGTGTGTGTGTGTATATATATATATATATATATATATATACTTTAAGTTCTAGGGTACATGTGCACAATGTGCAGGTTTGTTACTTAGGTATACATGTGCCATGTTGATTTGCTGCACCCATTAACTCATCATTTACGTTAGGTATTTCTCCTAATGCTCTCTCTCCCCCTGCCCCCCACCCCATGACAGGCCCCCATGTGTGATGTTCCCTGCCCTGTGTCCAAGTGTTCTCATTGTTCGGTTCCTACCTATGAGTGAGAACATGTGGTGTTTGGTATTCTGTCCTTGTGATAGTTTGCTGAGAATGATGGTTTCCAGCTTCATCCATGTCCCGGCAAAGGACATGAACTCATCCTTTTTTATGGGTGCATAGTATTCCATGGTGTATATGTGCCACATTTTCTTAATCCAGCCTATCACTGATGAACATTTGGGTTGGTTCCAAGTTTTTGCTATTGTGAATAGTGCCACAATAAACATACGTGTGCATGTGTCTTTACAGTAGCATGATTTATAATCCTTTGGGTATATACCCAGTAATGGGATGGCTGGGTCAAATGGTATTTCTAGTTCTAGATCCTTGAGGAATCGCCACACTGTCTTCCACAATAGTTGAACTAGTTTACACTCCCACCAGCAGTGTAAAAGTGTTCCTATTTCTCCACATCCTCTCCAGCATCTGTTGTTTCCTGACTTTTTAATGATCACCATTCTAACCAGAGTGAGGTGGTATCTCATTGTGGTTTTGATTTGCATTTCTCTGATGACCAGTGATGATGAGCATTTTTTCATGTGTCTGTTGGCTGCATAAATGTCTTCTTTTGAGAACTGTCTGTTCACATCCTTTGCCCACGTTTTGATGGGGTTGTTTGGTTTTTTCTTGTAAATTTGTTTGAGTTCTTTGTAGATTCTGGAATTAGCCCTTTGTCAGATGGGTAGATTGCAAAAATTTTCTCCTATTCTGTAGGTTGCCTGTTCACTCTGATGGTAGTTTCTTTTGCTGTGCAGAAGCTCTTTAGTTTAATTAGATCCCATTTGTCTATTTTGGCTTTTGTTGCCATTGCTTTTGGTGTTTTAGTCATGAAGTCCTTGCCCATGCCTATCTCCTGAATGGTATTGCCTAGGTTTTTTTCTAGGGTTTTTATGGTTTTAGGTCTAACATGTAAGTCTTAATCCATCTTGAATTAATTTTTGTATGAGGTGTAAGGAAGGGATCCAGTTTCAGATTTATACATATGGCTAGCCAGTTTTCCCAGCACCATTTATTAAATAGGGAATCCTTTCCCCATTTCTTGTTTTTGTCAGGTTTGTCAAAGATCAGATGGTTGTAGATGTATGGTGTTATTTCTGAGGGCTCTGTTCTGTTCCATTGGTTTATCTCTCTGTTTTGGTACCAGTTCCATGCTGTTTTGGTTACCATAGCCTTGCAGTATAGCTTGAAGTCAGGTAGTGTGATGCCTCCAGCTTTGTTCTTTTGGCTTAGGATTGTCTTGGCAATGCAGGCTCTTTTTTGGTTCCATGTACACTTTAGTTTTTTCCAATTCTGTGAAGAAAGTCATTGGTAGCTTGATGGGGTTGGCATTGAATCTGTAAATTACCTTGGGCAGTATGGCCATTTTCATGAGATTGATTCTTCCTACCCATGAGCATGGAATGTTCTTCCATTTGTTTGTGTCCTCTTTTATTTTGTTGAGCAGTGGTTTGTAGTTCTCCTTGAAGAGGTCCTTCACATCCCTTGTTAGTTGGATTCCTAGGTATTTTATTCTCTTTGTAGCAATTGTGAATAGGAGTTCACTCATGATTTTGCTCTCTGTTTGTCTGTTATTGGTGTATAGGAATGCTTGTGATTTTTGCACATTGATTTTGTATCCTGAGACTTTGCTGAAGTTGCTTATCACCTTAAGGAGATTTTGGGCTGAGACAGTGGGGTTTTCTAAATATACAATCATGTCATCTGCAAACAGGGACAATTTGGCTTCCTCGTTTCCTAATTGAATACCCTTTATTTCTTTCTCTTGCCTGATTGCCCTGGCCAGAACTTCCAACACTATGTTGAATAGGAGTGGTGAGAGAGGGCATCCCTGTCTTGTGCCAGTTTTCAAAGGGAATGCTTCCAGTTTTTGCCCATTCAGTATGATATTGGCTGTGGGTTTGTCATAAATTGCTCTTATTATTTTGAGATACGTTCCATCAATACCTAGTTTATTGAGAGTTTTTAGCATGAAGGGCTGTTTAATTTTGTTGAAGGCCTTTTCTGCATCTATTGAGATAATCATGTGGTTTTTGTCATTGGTTCTGTTTATGTGATGGATTACGTTTATTGATTTGCATATGTTGAACCAGACTTGCATCCCAGGGATGAAGCCGACTTGATCGTAGTGGATAAGCTTTTTGATGTGCTGCAGGATTCGGTTTGCCAGTATTTTATTGAGGATTTTCGCTTCGATGTTCATCAGGGATATTGGTCTAAAATTCTCTTTTTTTGTTGTGTCTCTGCCAGGCTTTGGTATCAGGATGATGCTGGCCTCATAAAATGAGTTAGGGAGGATTCCCTCCTTTTCTATTGATTGGAATAGTTTCAGAA
Source organism: Pan paniscus (assembly GCF_029289425.2). Lineage (NCBI taxonomy): Eukaryota > Metazoa > Chordata > Mammalia > Primates > Hominidae > Pan > Pan paniscus. The sequence continues at coordinate 34,363,554 of NC_073255.2, read as the reverse complement.
GGAATGGTACCAGCTCCTCTTTGTACCTCTGGTAGAATTAGGCTGTGAATCTGTCTGGTCCTGGACTTTTTTTGATTGGTAGGCTATTAATTATTGCCTCAATTTCAGAGCCTGTTATTGGTCTATTCAGGGATTCAACTTCTTCCTGGTTTAGTTTTGGGAGGGTGTATGTGTCCAGGACTTTATCCATTTCTTCCAGATTTTCTAGTTTATTTGCGTAGAGGTGTTTATAGTATTCTCTGATGGTAGTTTGTATTTTTGTGGGATCGGTGGTGATATCCCTTTTATCATTTTTTATTGTGTCTATTTGATTCTTCTCTTTTTTCTTCTTTATTAGTCTTGTTAGTGGTCTATCAATTTTGTTGATCTTTTCAAAAAACCAGCTCCTGGATTTATTGATTTTTTTAGAGTTTTTTGTGTCTGTATCTCCTTCAGTTCTGCTCCGATCTTAGTTATTTCTTGCCTTCTGCTAGCTTTTGAATTTGTTTGCCCTTGCTTCTCTAGTTCTTTTAATTGTGATGTTAGGGTGTCAATTTTGGACCTTTCCTGCTTTCTCTTGTGGGCATTTAGTGCTATAAATTTCCCTCTACACACTGCTTTGAATGTGTCCCAGAGATTCTGGTATGTTGTGTCTTTTTTCTCATTGGTTTCAAAGAAGATCTTTATTTCTGCCTTCATTTCATTATGTACCCAGTAGTCATTCAGGAGCAGATTGTTCAGTTTCCATGTAGTTGTGTGGTTTTGAGTCAGTTTCTTAATCCTGAGTTCTAATTTGATTGCACTGTGGTCTGAGAGACAGTTTGTTGCGATTTCTGTTCTTTTATATTTTCTAAGGATTGCTTTACTTCCAACTATGTGGTCAGTTTTGGAATAAGTGAGATGTGGTGCTGAGAAGAATGTATATTCTGTTGATTTGGGGTGGTGAGCTCTGTAGATGTCTATTAGGTCTGCTTGGTTGCAGAGCTGAGTTCAAGTCCTGGATATCCTTGTTAACCTTCTGTCTCATTGATCTGTCTAATATTGACAGTGGGGTGTTAAAGTCTCCCTTTATTATTACGTGGGAGTCTAAGTTTCTTTGTAGGTGTCTAAGGACTTGCTTTATGAATCTGGGTGCTGCTGTATTAGGTGCATATATATTTAGGATAGTTAGCTCTTGTTGAATTGATCCCTTTACCATTAGGTAATGGCCTTCTTTGTTTTGATCTTTGTTGGTTTAAAATCTGTTTTATCAGAGACTAGGGTTGCAACCCCTGCTTCTTTTTTGCTTTCCATTTGCTTGGTAGATCTTCCTCCATCCCTTTATTTTGAGCCTATGTGTGTCTCTGCACGTGAGATGTGTCTCCTGAATACAGCGCACTAATGGATCTTGACTCTTTATCGAATTTGCCAGTCTGTGTCTTTTAATTGGGCATTTAGCCCATTTACATTTAAGGTTAATATTGTTATGTGTGAATTTGATCCTGTCATTATGATATTAGCTGGTTATTTTGCCCATTAGTTGATGCAGTTTCTTCCTAGCATTGACAGTCTCTACAGTTTGGCATGTTTTTGCAGTGGCTGATACTGGTTGTTCCTTTCCATGTTTAATGCTTCCTTCAGGAGCTCTTGTAAGGCAGGCCTGGTGGTGACAAAATCTCTCAGCATTTGCTTGTCTGTAAGGGATTTTATTTCTCCTTCACTTATGAAGCTTAGTTTGGTTGGATATGAAATTCTGGGTTGAAAATTCTTTTCTTTAAGAATGTTTACTGAGAATGATTATGTCCAATTTCATCCATGTCCCTATAAAGGACATGAACTCATCATTTTTTATGGCTGCATAATATTCCATGGTGTATATGTGCCACATTTTCTTAATCCAGTCTATCATTGTTGGACATTCGGGTTAGTTCCAAGTCTTTGCTATTGCACTCATAGATGGGAATTGAACAATGAGAACACATGGACACAGGAAGGGGAACATCACACTCTGGGGACTGTTGTTGCGTAGGGGGAGGGGGGAGGGATAGCATTAGGAGATATACCTAATGCTAAATGACGAGTTAATGGGTGCAGCACCCCAGCATGGCACATGTATACATATGTAACTAACCTGCACATTGTGCACATGTACCCTAAAACTTAAAGTATAATAATAATTTAAAAAAAGAAAAATATAGAAAAAAAAAAGAATGTTGAATATTGGCCCCCACTCTCTTCTGGCTTGTAGAGTTTCTACTGAGAGATCTGCTGTTAGCCTGATGGGCTTCTCTTTGTGGGTAACCCAACCTTTCTCTCTGGCTGTCCTTAACACGTTTTCCTTCATTTCAACCTTGGCGAATCTGACAATTAATTATGTGTCTTCGGGTTGCTCTTCTCGAGGAGTATCTTTGTGGTGGTCTCTGTCTTTCCTGAGTTTGAATGTTGGCCTGCCTCGCTAGGGTGGGGAAGTTCACCTGGATAATATCCTGAAGAGTGTTTTCCAACTTAGCTCCATTCTCCCCATCACTTTCAGGTACACCAATCAAACCTAGATTTGGTCTTTTCACGTAGTCCCATATTTCTTGGAGGCTTTGTTCATTTCTTTTTACTCTGTTTTCTCTAAACTTCTCCTCTAGCTTTATTTGATTAATTTGATCTTCAATCACTGATACCCTTTCTTCCATTTGATTGAATCGGCTATTGAAGCTTGTGCATATGTCATGTAGTTCTCGTGCCATGGTTTTCAGCTCCATCAGGTCATTTAAGGTCTTTTCTACACTGTTTATTCTAGTTAGCCATTTGTCTAATCTTTTTTCAAGGTTTTTAGCTTCCTTGCGATGGGTTCGAACATCCTTCTTTAGCTCAGAGAAGTTTGTTATTATCGATCTTCTGAAACCTACTTCTGTCAGCTCATCAAAGTCACTCCCCGTCCAGCTTTGTTCTGTTGCTGGCGAGGAGCTGAGATCTTTTGGAGGAGAAGAGGCACTCTGGTTTTTAGAATTTTCAGCTTTTCTGCTCTGGTTTGTCCCCATCTTCATGGTTTTATCTACCTTTGGTCTTTGATGCTGGTGACCTACAGATGGGATTTTGGTGTAGATGTCCTTTTTGTTGATGTTCATGCTATTCGTGTCTGTTTGTTAGTTTTCCTTCTAAGAGTCAGGTCCCTCAGCTGCAGGTCTGCTCAAATGCCATGCTGGGTGAACCACTTTCTTCAGAGCTGTCAGACAGGGACGTTTAAGTCTGTAGAAGTTTCTGCTGCCTTTTGTTCAGCTATGCCCTGCCCCCAGAGGTTGGGTCTACAGAGGCAGCAGGCCTTGCAGAGCTGCGGTGAGCTCCACCCAGGTGAAGCTTCCCTGGCTGCTTTGTTTACCTACTCAAGCCTCAGCAATGGTGGACGCCCCTCCCCCTGCCAGGGTGCTGCCTCGCAGGTTGATCTCAGACTGCTGCCCTAGCAGTGAGCAAGGCTCCATGGGTGTGGGACCCACCAAGCCAGGCACAGGATATTATCTCCTGGTGTGCCATTTGCTAAGAGCATTGGAAAAGCGCAGTATTTGGGTGGGAATGTCCCCATTTTCCAGGTACAGTCTGTCACGGCTTCCCTTGGCTAGGAAAGGGAAATCCAGCAACCCGTTGCGTTTCCTGGGTGAGGTGATGGCCCGCCCTGCTTTGGCTTGCCCTCTGTGGGCTGAACCCACTGTCCAACCAGTCCCAATGAGAACCAGATACCTCCACTGGAAATGCAGAAATCAGTGTCTTCTGCGTTGATCACACTGGGAGCTGCAGTCTGGAGCTGTTCCTATTCGGCCATCTTGGAACAAAGGAGGAAAAGATCTGGCTTTTTAAAAGTGTATAGCACCTCTCCTCCTTTCTCCACCTCCTGCTCTGGCTGAGTAAGACATGCCTGTTTCCCCTTTGCCTTCTGCCATGATTGTAAGTTTCCTGAGGCCTTCCCAGCCATGCTTTCTGTACAGCCTGTGGAACCGTGAGCCAATTAAACCTCTTTTCTTTATAAATTACCCAATCTCAGGTATTTCTTTATAGCAGTGTGAGAACAGATTAATACAGAGATGCACACACAAACCTGTACATGAATGTTCATAGTCCCTTTATTCATTATATCCCCAAACTGGAAACAATCCAGAGGTCCTTCAGTGAAGGGATGATGAAACCAACTGTCATATTGCCATCCTGGGAAGTACGTCTCAGCAATAAAAAAGGAACAGACTCTAGATGCAAGCCACAGCTTGACTGAATATCCAGAAAATTATGCTGAGTGAAAAAGAGCCAGTCTCGAGAGGTTTCATAGTGTTTGAATCCATTTATATAACATTCTCAAAATGACAAAGTTGTAGGTCTGGAGAACAGATGTTAGTGGTTGCTAGGGGACAGGGATGGGGAGCACAGCAGTGGGTGGATATGAATACAAAGAGGGGGCAGGAAGGAGTGCTGTTGTTGTGATAGATTTTATATGCATAGGATCCAGATTTCCTAGGAGCATCCCTCCTAGAGAACCCATTTCTGGTCGGGATTCAGGTTGGCTCCATGAGGAAGCACTCATGACCCTAAGGCTGACCTTTGGCGACGCCATGCTTCTTGGATCATGGCTCATGACCCCAGCAATCGACTCACCTGTGATAATCAGTGCCACATTGAGGCTAGAGTGCAGTGGCACAATCATAGCTCACTGCATCATCAAACTCCTGGACTCAAGTGATCCTCCCACCTCAGCCCCCTGAGTAGCTGGGACTACAGGTGTGTACTACCATGCCTGACTTTTTTTTTTTTTTTTTTTTTTTTTTGTAGAGATGGGGTCTTGCTGTTGCCCAGGCTGGTCTCTAACTCCTGGGCTCAAGCGATCCTCCTGCCTTGGCCTCCTCCTAAAGCACTGAGATTGGAGGTGTGAGCCAGAATGCCTGGACAGATTATATCTTGATTGTGGTAGTAGATGAATAAATCTATACATTTGATGAAATTGCATAAAACTACACACACACACACACACGTGGGTATAGGTTTAAGGCCTTGTGAAAACTGAGTAAGGTCTATAGTCTTGTGAACTGGTCAATTTCCTGGTGTTGATAATGTACTATAATTATGCAAAATGTCACCACTGGGGAAGCAGGGTGAAGGTTACTCTGGACTCTGTACCATTTTTCCAAGTTTGAATTATTTCAAACGATGAAGTTAAAAAAAACTCCAAACAACCCCCAGTGGAATAAACAGAATTGTCTAGTGATGACTCCAGGGCTCCCTCTCTTTCTCATATTGGGAGGGACTGTGCTTGGACTCAGCTTCTCACTGGATCAGGAGCCTCTAAGAATTATAAGTGCTGGGCAAGCTGCATTTTGTAGAACTTTCCTTGAGCATGTGGCAACCAAGCTTAGAATACTTGGCACCTGGGTCTAAAATTTTTATTTCTCTCCTGCAAAGCCACTCTCACCTTTGCCTTATAAAAAGGAGAGCAACCCAGGGGAGGTCCATGTCCTGCAGCCAACTCCAATGGTGTATCCATCTGGGCCTCTGCCTAGGATGCGTCTCTACTGGGTATGCAGAGAAGGAGACCCTGTTTTTGCTGATCCCTTTCACTATGAGTTCTAGCCTGCACTGGGTGATGCATGTTGCTGTGTGTCCAAGCTTTAGTTCCACACACCTGAAGAGGGAAAGAGAAGTAGCCACTCAGATAAATGGTGAAAGAGCGTTCCAGGCAAAAGGAACAGCAATGGCCAACTCCCCCAGGCCTCGAGTGTGCCTTGCATGTTGAAGGAACAGCAAAAGGGCCTGAGCAAGTCTGGAATACAGTGAGCCGAGGCCATAGTAGTATGAGAGGAGGTGGGGGGAATTTATGGAGATCTAGAGAAGTCACATACATAGGCCTGGGGCATCCACTGTAAAGACATTGACTTATTCTGAGTAAGATGGGAAACCAGTGGAGACTTTTAGGCATAGCAGTGACATTTACGATAGCTTTTAACAGGATCCCTCTACTCGCTGTGCTGGGATAGACTCTTAGGGGTGGGATGTGGGGTTGGAGAGAGGCAAGGGCAGAAGCAAGGAGCTGAGTTAGGAGGCTGTTATAGGTGTCCAGTGAGAGACAGTGGTGACTTGGACCAGAGTAGTGGCAGTGGAGATGGGGCAAGTGGTAAGATTGTGAAGATATTCTGAAGTAAAGCCAAGAAGCTTTGCTGATGCTTTGCATATAGTGTGCAAGAGAAGGGAAGGAGTCAGAGATACCTGACTCATGCCCAGAAGGGTTAAAGGTAAAGGGCTACCCAACACTAGTAGGGTGAGTAGAGAGGGCTGCGGTGGAGTGAGCTGCCCTCTACCAATGGTGTGGTAGAGGTGTATGCATTACTGTGGGCCGAGTAGAACCTGGTGATTGCTTAGATGTGAAAGGGACCCAATCTAGGTCCAGCAATTCTAGCAGAGAAAGATGTTGGTTGTGGTAGGCAAGGGTCATGTTTTTTGGAAGCCAGGGTTGTGAAGATGGTTTCTTGAAGCCTGTAGGAGAAGGCAGTGCTGTGTGAGGCAACCACAGGTGGGAGATCTCCAGGGCAACAAACAAGCAGACAGAAGGAGCCTGGGTCCCTGATGAGTATGCAGCTGCCATATCAGACCAACACCACCCACCTGGATTTGATATGAGCGAGACGTCAACTTCCATTTTGTTTTATCTATTGCAATTTGGGTTTTCTGCCATTTCCAGCTGAACCTAATTCTAATTTACCAATTTTATTAAAGCTGTTTCAGAGAAACGAACAATAGAGAAAGCTATACAACTCCTCTTATGAGAGAAAAAATGGAATAGATGCTATTCAGAGACAGTTATAGGCCATTTTCCCAAGTGTAGCTTGATGTAAATTCTAAAAAATGAAAGAAAGGAAGATAAAAAGAAAGGAAGGGAAAGAAAGGAAGAACACGCTAGATATTAAAGCAGCGTATTAAAAAAACACTACATGTGACCAGGTTAAAAATTTCCTAGGAGCACAATGGTGGCTTAACATGAAGAAATCTATTTATGTAACATACCAGCTTAACAGGGTAAAAGAGAAAATAGGACCTAAAGATCATCTTAAGAGATTTCAGGAAAAAAACCATTTAATAAAACACCACCCATGTGTGCTTTTTAAAAAAGATTATTTCTTTAGAACTAGGAGGGAACTTTCTTTGGTGGGTAACAGAATCACCTGAGAAGCTTGGTAAAAATACAAAGGTCCAGGCCCTTTCTTTTTTCAACAAACCTGGCATCTGTGTTCTTTTTAGTTCTTGAAGTGATTCTGATATACACCATGTTTGAGAATCATTAGTGTAGAAATTACAACAAACATCACGTTTAATGGTGAAACTTAAGCTATATTCGCATTAAAGTTAGAAACAAGGTGAGGATGGCTGCTTTCATCTCTAGCAGTCCTAGCCACTATATTAAGAAGAGAAGAAATAAAAAGTATGAGAATTGGTTCCATATGAATGTTAGGATTTTTAAAAATTTCTGTGAAGAATGTCACTGGTATTCTGATAGGGATTGCATAGAATCTGTAGATTGCTTTGGGCAGTATGGTCATTTTAACAATATTAATTATTCTAATTCATGACCATGAGATGTATTGCCATTTGTTTGTATCCTCTTGGATTTATTTCATCAGTGTTTTGTATCTTTCCTTGTAGAGATCTTCTCCCTCCTTGGTTAAATTTATTTCTATGTATTTTACTTTTTTGTAGCTATCGTAAATGGAATTTTCTTCTTGATTTCTTTTTTAGCTAGTTTGTCTTTTGTGTATAGAAAGGCTACTGATTTTTATAAGTTAATTTGTATCCTGCAACATTACTGAATTTACTTATCAGTTCTAAGAGATTTTTGGTAGAGTGTTTAGGTTTTTCAGTGCACAAGATCGTGTCATCCACAGAGACATTTTGACTTCCTCCACTCCAGTTCGTATGCCTTTTCTTTCTCTTGCCCATGGCTCTGGATAGGACTGCCAGTACTGTATTGAATAAGAGTGGTGAGAGTGGGCATCTTATCTTGTTCCAGGTCTTAGAGAAAAAGCTTTCCACTTTCCCCCATTGAGTATGTTGTTAGCTGTAAATCTGTCATCTCTGACCTTTATTGTGTTGAAGTACTTCCTTTTTGTTGAGAGTTTTCATCATGAAGAAATGTTGAATTTTATCAGATGCTTTTTCTGCATTTATTGAGATGATCGTATGGTTTTTGTCCTTTCTGTTGATGTGATGTACCATATTTATTAATTTGTGTTTGTTGAACCATCCTTGCATCCCTAGGATAAATCCCACTTGATCATGATGTATTATCTTTTTTGTGTGTTGTTGGATTCTGTTTGCTAGTATTTCGTTGAAGATTTTTGCATCTATTCTCATCAGGGATATTGGCCTATAAATTTTTTGTTGTGTCCCTGTCCGGTTTTGTTATCACGGTTATGCTGGTCTTATAGAATGAGTTAGGGAGAATTCCCTCCTCTTCAACTTTTTGGAACAGTTTGAGAAGATTTTTTATTCTTTTTAAAAATCTTGGTAGAATTCAGCAGTGAAGTCATGTGGTCCTGGGCTTTTATTTGTTGGGACAATTTTTATTACTGATTCAATCTCATTACTTGTTATTGGTCTATTCAGGTTTTCTATTTCTTCTTGGTTCACTCTTCGTAGGTTGTATTGTCTAGGATTTTTCCTATTTCTTCTAGCTTTTCAAATTTATTAGTATATAGTTGTTCATAATCATCTCTAATGATCCTTGTATTTCTGTGGTATCCACTGTGACATCTCCTTTTTCATTTCTGATTTTATTTATTTGTGTCTTCTCTCTTTTTTCTTTGTTAGTCTAGCTAATAGTTTGTTGATTTCATTTTTCAAGAAACCAACTTTTTGTTTCATTGATCTTTTGTATTTTTTTAGTCTCAATGCCATTTATTTATCCTCTGATCATTATTAGTTCTTTCCTTCTAATTTTGGGTTCACTTTGTTCTTGTTTGCTAGTTCCTTGAGACGTGTAATTTATTTATTTGAAGTCTTTCTACTTTTTTTTGATGTAGTTATTTATTGCTATAAACTTGCCTCTTAATACTGCTTTTGCTGTGTCCCATAGGTTTTGGTATATTGTATTTCTATTTGTTTCAAGAAATTTTTAAATTTCCTTCCCAATTTCTTAACCCATTGGTTGCTCAGGAGCGTGTTTAATTTTCACTTATTTGTATAGTTTCAAATGTTTCTCTTGTTATTGAGTTCTAGTTTTATTCTGTTGTCATCAGATATTTGATATGATTTCAACTTTTAAAAATTTATTGAGACTTCTTTTGTGTCCTAACATATGGTCAGTCTTACAGAATGTTTCATGTGCTGATAAAAGGAATGTGTATTCTGCAGTTGTTGGATGAAATGTTCTTAGGTCCATTTGTTCTGTGGTGCAGTTTAATTCCGATGTTTCTTTGCCAATTTTCTGCCTAGCTTATCTGTGCAGTGCTGAGAGTGGGGTGTTGAAGTCCCCAGCTATTATTATATTGGGGTCTTTCTCTCCTTTTAGATCTAATAATATTTGCTTTATATGCCTGGGTGCTCCAGTATTGGGTGTATATATACTTTCAATTGTTATATTTCTTGCCGAATTGATCCCTTTATTATTATATAATATCCTTTTTTGCTTTTTTAATAGCTTTTGGCTTAAAGTCTATTTTATCTAAGTATAGCTACTCCTGCTCACTTTTGGTTTCTGTTTGTGTATAATATATTTTCCCATCCTTTCACTTTCAGTCTATGTGTGTCTTTACAGGTGTATTTCTTATAGGCAGCATATATTTAGGTCATGTTTTTTAATCCATTCAGTTACTCTAGATCTTTTATTTGGGGAATAGCTAAAGTAATTCTGAGTAAAAAGAACAAAGCTGGTGGTATCACACTACCAGACTTAAAAATATACTACAAAGCTATAGTAATCAAAATAGCATGGTACTGGCATAAAAGACACATAGACCAACAGAACAGAACAGAGAACCCAGAGATTAATGGACATATCTATAGCAAACTGATTTTTGACAAAGGTGCTAAGAACATTCCTTGGGGGAAGAATAGTGTCTCCAACAAATGGTGTTGGTAAAACTGGATATCTATATACAGATGAATGAAACTAGACCCCCACCTCTTGCCATATACAAAATTAACTCGAACTAGATTAAAGACCTAAATGTAAGATCCAAAACTATAAAACTACTAGAAGAAAACATGGGGAAATTCTTCAGGATATTGTTCTGGGAAATATTTTATGAGTAAGACATCAAAAGCACAGGCAACAAAAACAAATGGGATTATGTCCATTAAAAAGCTTCTGTACAGCAAAGGAAATAGTCAACAAGTGTATGACAACCTACAGAATGGGAGAAAATATTTGTAAACTGTTCATCCAACAGGGGATTAATATCCAGAATATATAAGGAACCCTAACATCTCACCAGCAAAGAGATATTTTGATACAGGCATGCAATGTGAAATAAGCACATCATAGAGAATGGGGTATCCATCCCCTCACGTATTTATCCTGAGTTACAGACAATCCAATTACATTCTTTAAGTTATTTAAAAATATACAATTAAGTTATTGACTATAATCATGCTATTGTGCTATCCAATAGTAGGTCTTATTCATTCTTTCTTTTTTTGGTACCCATTAACTATCCCTACCTCTCCAGTCCCCCAGTACCCTTCCCAGCTTCTGGTAACCATCCTTCTACTCTCTGTGTCCATGAGTTCAATTGATTTGATTTTTAGATCCCACAAAAAAGTGAGACCATGTGGTTTGTCTTTCTGTGCCTGGCTTATTTTACTTAATACGATGATCTTCAGTTCCATCCATGTTGTTTCAAATGACTGGATCTCATTCTTTTTTATGACTGAATAATATTCCACTGTGTGTATGTACCACATTTTCTTTATCAGTTCATCGTTGATGGGCAATTAGGTTGCTCCAAATATTAGCTATTGTCAACTTTACTGAATATATCAGTTCTAATAGATTTCTTGTGGAGTCTTTAGGTTTTTCCAAATATAAGATCATATCATCAACAAATAAAGATAATTTGACTTCTTCCTTTTCAATTTGGATGCCCTTTATTTCCTTCTCATTTGATTGCTCTAGCTGGGACTTCTAGTACTATGTTGAATAACAATGGTGACAGTGGGCATCCCCGTTGTGTTCCAGATCTTAGAGGAAAGGCTTTTAGTTTTTCCCCATTCAGTGTGATACTAGCTGTGGGTCTGTTGATCACTATATTTTGTACGTATTGAAACATCACTGTGTACCCCATAAATATGTACAATTAGTATGGGTCAGTTAAAAAGATAAAATATTTAACAAGTATGAGAATTGGAAAGGGACAAAGTTGTCCTTATTTGCAGGCAATATGATTATACAAAAAGCCCAAGAAGATTATTTAGAACTAATAGAGTTCAGCAAGGTTGTTAGAGATAAGATTTATATAAATAAGCAGTGTTCCTAATATTTGTAATAACCATTATAAAGCATATGAGAAACAATCTATTCACAATAGCAACACAAACTATAAAGTATCTAGGAATAAATATTATAAAATATGGGCATACACTTTGTGTAGAAAATTATAAAATCTTATTGAAGGGCATAAACACCCAAATTAAAGGAGAGCTGTATTATATTTGTGAAGGGAGATGTCTATTCTTTCTAAAAATAGAAATCAAATGCCATTCTTATCAAAATCCTAGTAGGTTTTGTTAGGATGTCACGATAGGAAAGACTAGACTAGGTGGTCCTAGAATTCATATGTGAAAGTGAAACATAAGAACGAAGACAATTTTGAAGAAGAGGAACAAGAATGGGAATAAGATCTTAATACTTATTATAAAGTAATAAAAATTAAAAGACAGTGTAGCATTGGTACAGAGCTAGATAAAATGACTAACAGATCAGAAAAGAGAGTCCAGAAACAGACCTATGCAATTAAAGAAATTCCATTATGACAAATTAGGAGACCCCTCTCCCTTTGGGAGAAAGGATGGTCTATTCTAGAGCTGTGCAATAGAAATACAATGTATTTGTATTTCTACATATTTGTAACTTAAAATTTTCCAGTAGCCACATTTCAAAAAGTAAAAAGAAACAGGTGAAATAAATTTTAATAATATATTTTAACGCCAAATATCCAGAATATTATTTAAACATGTAATCAGTATTAAATTATTGACATATTCTGTACCAAGTCTCAGCATGTATTCCTCTTGTTGCCCAGGCTGGAGTGCAATGGCACGATCTCGGCTCACCACAACCTCCGCCTCCTGGTTCAAGTGATTCTCCTGCTTCAGCCTCCTGAGTGGCTGGGATTACAGGCATGTGCCACCACACCTGGCTAATTTTGTATTTTTAGTAGAGACGGGGTTTCTCCATGTTGGTCAGGCTGGTCTCGAACTCCCGACCTCAGGTGATCCACCTGCCTTGGCCTTCCAAAGTGTTGGGATTACAGGCATGGGCCACAACTCTGTCTCAAAAAAAAAAAAAAAAAAAAAAAAGA